>NC_086444.1:640110918-640423834 GCF_028390025.1 Pseudophryne corroboree
TAAATACCGTTGAAAAAAACTTGTTTAGTTTGTTTGCTATGTCATTATCATTTTTGATTAAGGCTCCCCCTTGTCATTTAAAGAGCCTATACTCTCCTTCTTTAGTCTTTTGCTCTTGATGTACTAAAAAAAATTGGGATTTGCTTTGCTTTCCTTTGCTATTAGTTTTTCAGTTTCTACTTTAGCCGCTCTTATAACTTTTTTGCATATTTTGTTACAGTCCTTATAGTGTTGAAATGACTCTGCATCCCCCTCAGATTTGTAATTTTTAAATTCTCATCTTTTTTTGTCCATTAATTCCTTTATATTTTTGTTAAACCACATTGGTTTGGGATTTTTATTCCCTTTTTTGCTGCTGGCGGGAATAAATTTACGAGTATTATTAATTAGCAGTGATATTAATACATCCCATTTCTCTGTAGTATTTTTCCTTGAAACAGAATTCCCCATTTAATGTTCCTTAACGCTTCCTTCATTATGTCAAAGTTGGCTATATTATAAGACTCTCAGTGACGAAAGTAGGCACTGCTTTTTAATTCTATTTGAATTCACACATTTCATTTCTTTTTCACTTGTATGTTTGTATATGTAATATTTTAACCTCTTTATTTTTTGCTGTGTGCGCCCCAAGAATTGGGGCTCCTTTTAACTAATAGAAAGCAATAAAAGCTAAGTTTTAAGACACGGATTAATGCAATTTATGAATTTCTGTGCGCCCAACTAAGCAACCGCTTTTCAGTTCTCCCTGTTTTTGTTCCTAATTCCAGTTGTAATAGGGCTACACCCCCAGATACAAGATCTATAATAGATACATTGATACTGGGGTTTTCAAATAGCTACTGTATATAACAAATCATTTATAATTTGTGAGTGTGCAGATATATCTCTTTTGCTCCATTTGAACAAGTCTATTGCTGGTTACCAGCATTCTTTAATATCTAGCACCTTGCCTAAACACAGTTGTGTAAAAATAAGCATATTATTCTACTTTATTCATTTTTCAAAGAAATTGGGAACCCCATTGTCTTCCTGGGGATAACAACATGTCTAATTTTAGTCTCACTAAAGATCTTGAAGATAGAAGAGACGAATGATATGGAATCCGTGTTCAATGACACATCTGAACAACAGGCCAATATTCAGACAGATTGGACAGATGATCTTTTTGGACTCATTAGCTTTGATGAAACAAAGCAGAATCTGTTGGAATAGAAGCACTTCAGAAAAATACCTGAAAAATTACCTAGTACCGAGAGGCCTAAGACCTAAACTTTTCTCTATCGTCCTAAGTGGATGCTGGGGTTCCTGAAAGGACCATGGGGAATAGCGGCTCCGCAGGAGACAGGGCACAAAAAAGTAAAGCTTTACTAGGTCAGGTGGTGTGCACTGGCTCCTCCCCCTATGACCCTCCTCCAGACTCCAGTTAGATTTTGTGCCCGAACGAGAAAGGTGCAATCTAGGTGGCTCTCCTAAAGAGCTGCTTAGAGAAAGTTTAGTTTAGGTTTTTTTCTTTACAGTGAGTCCTGCTGGCAACAGGATCACTGCAACGTGGGACTTAGGGGGAAAGTAGTAAACTCACCTGCATGCAGAGTGGATTTGCTGCTTGGCTACTGGACACCATTAGCTCCAGAGGGATCGAACACAGGCCCAGCCGTGGAGTCCGGTCCCGGAGCCGCGCCGCCGACCCCCTTGCAGATGCTGAAGCGTGAAGAGGTCCGGAAACCGGCGGCTGAAGACTCCTCAGTCTTCATAAGGTAGCGCACAGCACTGCAGCTGTGCGCCATTTTCCTCTCAGCACACTTCACTGGGCAGTCACTGAGGGTGCAGAGCGCTGGGGGGGGGCGCTCTGAGAGGCAAATATAAACCTTATACAAGGCTAAAAATACCTCACATATAGCCCATAGGGGCTATATGGAGATATTTAACCCCTGCCTGACTGGAAAAATAGCGGGAGAAGAACCCGCCGAAAAAGGGGCGGGGCCTATCTCCTCAGCACACGGCGCCATTTTCTGTCACAGCTCCGCTGGTCAGAACGGCTCCCAGGTCTCTCCCCTGCACTGCACTACAGAAACAGGGTAAAACAGAGAGGGGGGGCACATTAATGGCTATATATATATATATTAAAGCAGCTATAAGGGAGCACTTAATATAAGGATATCCCTTGTATATATAGCGCTTTGTGGTGTGTGCTGGCAGACTCTCCCTCTGTCTCCCCAAAAGGGCTAGTGGGTCCTGTCTTCATTAGAGCATTCCCTGTGAGTTTGCGGTGTGTGTCGGTACGTGGTGTCGACATGTATGAGGACGATATTGGTGTGGAGGCGGAGCAATTGCCAAATATGCAGATGTCACCCCCCAGGGGGTCGACACCAGAATGGATGCCTTTATTTGTGGAATTACGTGATGGTTTATCTTCCCTTAAACAGTCAGTTGAGGACATGAGGCGGCCGGACAATCAATTAATGCCTGTCCAGGCGCCTCAAACACCGTCAGGGGCTGTAAAACGCCCTTTGCCTCAGTCGGTCGACACAGACCCAGACACGGGCACTGATTCCAGTGACGACGGTAGAAATTCAAACGTATTTTCCAGTAGGGCCACACGTTATATGATTTTGGCAATGAAGGAGACGTTACATTTAGCTGATACTACAGATACCGTAAAACAGGGTATTATGTATGGTGTGAAAAAACTACAAACAGTTTTTCCTGAATCAGAAGAATTAAATGACGTGTGTGATGAAGCGTGGGTTGCTCCTGATAAAAAGTTGATAATTTCAAAAAAGTTATTGGCATTATACCCTTTCCCGCCAGAGGTTAGGGCGCGCTGGGAAACACCCCCTAAGGTGGACAAGGCGCTCACACGCTTATCCAAACAAGTGGCGTTACCCTCTCCTGAGACGGCCGCACTTAAGGATCCATCAGATAGAAAGATGGAAGTTATTCAAAAGAATATATACACACATGCAGGTGTTATACTACGACCAGCTATAGCAACTGCCTGGATGTGCAGTGCTGGAGTAGTTTGGTCAGAATCCCTGATTGAAAATATTGATACCCTAGATAGGGACAATGTTTTACTGTCGTTAGAACAAATAAAGGATGCATTTATCTATATGCGTGATGCACAGAGGGATATTTGCACACTGGCATCTCGGGTGAGTGCTATGTCCATTTCAGCCAGAAGAGCCTTATGGACACGACAGTGGACAGCCGATGCGGATTCAAAACGTCACATGGAGGTTTTGCCGTATAAAGGGGAGGAGTTATTTGGAGTTGGTCTATCAGACTTGGTGGCCACGGCTACTGCCGGGAAATCCACTTTTTTACCTCAAGTCACTCCCCAACAGAGAAAGGCACCGACCTTTCAACCGCAGCCTTTTCGCTCCTACAAAAATAAGAGAGCAAAGGGCTTGTCGTACCTGCCACGAGGCAGAGGAAGAGGGAAGAGACACCAACAGGCAGCTCCTTCCCAGGAACAGAAGCCCTCCCCGGCTCCTGCAAAAACCTCAGCATGACGCTGGGGCCTCTCAAGCGGACTCGGGGACAGTGGGGGGCCGTCTCAAAAATTACAGCGCGCAGTGGGCTCACTCGCAGGTAGACCCCTGGATCCTGCAGATAATATCTCAGGGGTACAGGTTGGAATTAGAGACGGATCCTCCTCATCGTTTCCTGAAGTCTGCCTTACCAACCGTCTCTTCCGAAAGGGAGAGGGTGTTGGAAGCCATTCACAAGCTGTACGCTCAGCAGGTGATAGTCAAAGTACCCCTATTACAACAAGGAAAGGGGTATTATTCCACTCTATTTGTGGTACCGAAGCCGGATGGCTCGGTAAGGCCTATTCTAAATCTGAAGTCCTTGAACCTCTACATAAAAAAGTTCAAGTTCAAGATGGAGTCACTCAGAGCAGTGATAGCGAACCTGGAAGAAGGGGACTTTATGGTATCCTTGGACATCAAGGATGCGTATCTACACGTTCCGATTTACCCCGCACACCAGGGGTACCTCAGGTTCATTGTTCAAAACTGTCACTATCAGTTTCAGACGCTGCCGTTCGGATTGTCCACGGCGCCTCGGGTCTTTACCAAGGTAATGGCCGAGATGATGATTCTTCTTCGAAGAAAAGGCGTATTAGTTATCCCATACTTGGACGATCTCCTAATAAGGGCAAGGTCCAGAGAACAGCTGGAGACAGCTTTAGCACTATCTCAAGAGGTGCTAAGACAACACGGGTGGATTCTGAATATTCCAAAATCCCATTTAATCCCGACAACTCGTCTGCTGTTCCTAGGAATGATTCTGGACACGGTTCAGAAAAAGGTTTTCCTTCCAGAGGAAAAAGCCAAGGAGTTATCCGATCTGGTCAGGAACCTCCTAAAACCAGGAAAAGTGTCAGTACATCAATGCACAAGAGTCCTGGGAAAAATGGTGGCTTCTTACGAAGCAATTCCATTCGGCAGATTCCATGCAAGAATATTCCAAAGGGATCTGTTGGACAAATGGTCAGGGTCGCATCTGCAGATGCACCTGCGAATAACCCTGTCACCAAAGACAAGGGTGTCACTTCTGTGGTGGTTGCAGAAGGCTCACCTATTAGAAGGCCGCAGATTCGGCATTCAGGATTGGATCCTGGTGACCACGGACGCCAGCCTGAGAGGCTGGGGAGCAGTCACACAAGGAAGAAACTTCCAGGGAGTATGGACGAGTCTGGAAAAGTCTCTTCACATAAACATTCTGGAACTAAGAGCAATCTACAATGCTCTAAGCCAGGCGGAACTTCTCCTGCAAGGAAAGCCGGTGTTGATTCAGTCGGACAACATCACGGCGGTCGCCCATGTAAACAGGCAGGGCGGCACAAGAAGCAGGAGTGCAATGGCAGAAGCTGCCAAGATTCTTCGCTGGGCGGAGAATCACGTGATAGCACTGTCAGCAGTGTTCATCCCGGGCGTGGACAACTGGGAAGCAGACTTCCTCAGCAGACACGATCTTCATCCGGGAGAGTGGGGTCTACATCCAGAAGTCTTCAACATGTTAATAGACCGTTGGGAAAGACCAATTGTAGACATGATGGCGTCTCGCCTCAACAAGAAACTGGACAAATATTGCGCCAGGTCAAGAGATCCACAGGCAATAGCTGTGGACGCACTGGTAACTCCTTGGGTGTACCAGTCAGTGTATGTGTTTCCTCCTCTGCCGCTCATACCAAAGGTATTGAAGATCATACGGCAAAGAAGAGTAAGAACAATACTAGTGGTTCCGGATTGGCCGAGAAGGACTTGGTATCCGGAACTTCAAGAGATGCTCACGGACGAACCGTGGCCTCTACCTCTGAGAAGGGACCTGCTACAGCAGGGTCCCTGTCTTTTTCAAGACTTACCGCGGCTGCGTTTGACGGCATGGCGGTTGAACGCCAGATCCTAAAAGGGAAAGGCATTCCAGAAGAAGTCATTCCTACCTTGATTAAGGCACGGAAGGAAGTCACCGTGAAACATTATCACCGCATTTGGCGAAAATATGTAGCGTGGTGCGAGGATCGGAGGGTTCCGACGGAGGAATTCCAACTGGGTCGTTTCCTACATTTCCTGCAATCAGGATTATCTATGGGTCTCAAATTGGGATCCATTAAGGTTCAAATTTCGGCCCTGTCAATATTCTTCCAAAAAGAATTGGCCTCTGTCCCTGAGGTCCAGACTTTTGTCAAGGGAGTACTGCATATACAGCCTCCTGTGGTGCCTCCGGTGGCACCGTGGGATCTAAATGTAGTTTTAGATTTCCTCAAATCCCATTGGTTTGAACCATTGAAAAAGGTGGATTTGAAATATCTCACATTGAAAGTGACTATGTTACTAGCCCTGGCCTCTGCCAGGAGAGTATCTGAATTGGCGGCTTTATCTTATAAAAGTCCTTATCTAATCTTCCATTCGGATAGGGCAGAACTGCGGACTCGTCCGCATTTTCTCCCTAAAGTGGTATCAGCATTTCATCTGAACCAACCTATTGTGGTGCCTGCGGCCACTAGCGACTTGGAGGACTCCAAGTTGTTGGACGTTGTCAGAGCCTTAAAAATATACATTGCAAGGACGGCTGGAGTCAGAAAATCTGACTCGCTGTTTATATTGTATGCACCCAACAAGTTGGGCGCACCTGCTTCTAAGCAGTCGATTGCTCGTTGGATTTGTAACACAATTCAACTTGCACATTCTGTGGCAGGCCTGCCACAGCCTAAAACTGTAAAAGCCCACTCCACAAGGAAGGTGGGCTCATCTTGGGCGGCTGCCCGAGGGGTCTCGGCATTACAACTCTGCCGAGCAGCTACGTGGTCGGGGGAGAACACGTTTGTAAAATTTTACAAATTTGATACCCTGGCAAAGGAGGACCTGGAGTTCTCTCATTCGGTGCTGCAGAGTCATCCGCACTCTCCCGCCCGTTTGGGAGCTTTGGTATAATCCCCATGGTCCTTTCAGGAACCCCAGCATCCACTTAGGACGATAGAGAAAATAAGAATTTACTTACCGATAATTCTATTTCTCGGAGTCCGTAGTGGATGCTGGGCGCCCATCCCAAGTGCGGATTATCTGCAATACTTGTACATAGTTATTGTTAACTAATTCGGGTTATTGTTAAGGAGCCATCTTTAAGAGGCCCTTTCTGTTGTCATACTGTTAACTGGGTTTAGATCACAAGTTGTACGGTGTGATTGGTGTGGCTGGTATGAGTCTTACCCGGGATTCAAAATGCCTCCCTTATTGTGTATGCTCGTCCGGGCACAGTACCTAACTGGAGTCTGGAGGAGGGTCATAGGGGGAGGAGCCAGTGCACACCACCTGACCTAGTAAAGCTTTACTTTTTTGTGCCCTGTCTCCTGCGGAGCCGCTATTCCCCATGGTCCTTTCAGGAACCCCAGCATCCACTACGGACTCCGAGAAATAGAATTATCGGTAAGTAAATTCTTATTTTCCCAGCATATGAACTGGCTAACAATGATTTAAAAAAAGAATGGGAAAATACATTACTACATTGTTCGAGAGAACTGATCAAAATACTCATCAAACATGATGATATAATACTAACACAGCTGACACAAGAAATCTCTGAATTGGGGAAAAGACTAAAAAGTGTTGAAAGCTTAGATAAATTTCAACAGAGATATGAAAAATACAGGAAGGAGTTGGAGGAATATGAGAATGAAATAATAGAGAGAAAGACGTCAATTTCTGAGAGATAGAACAGATTTCCCATCAAACAGGATCTTTAAATGGAATATTCATCCCCAGAGAGGAACACTCAGTCCTTTAATTACTCTACGTCAGAGGCTGATTCCTCGGATGGGGAACTCTCTAATAATACATCCTTCAGTAGGACCCATAGGAGGGATTCTTTAGGCAAAACCTCGAGAGATATGAGGGAAGGTCTGGGTAAAGAAGGAGGAAGACCAGGAGGGGGCAGAGGAAACAGAAGAAAGAGGGATGCCCTGGAATGGCAAGAGGATCCAAGGGAGAGGAGTGACAGGAAATATCAATAATTGATCCTGGTGATACAACTGGAGACACTTTAAGAGTTGTGAATCTATCTGACAAAGTCTTAACCCCAGATCAAATCAGTATTTTAAGTAAAGGACTCTCATTCTCCCCGGTCTAGGATTTGGACCAATTTGAATGTGAAAAAGACCTGCACTTGTTTATCAGGAAGATCCTTCTGAAAAAGTTTTCTTGCAAATCAAAAATCTCTAAAACCTCCTCCTCAAAATATAGAGATAGAACTGCCTACCCTGGATTCAGAGGATCTCTTGGCGATACAACTACTAGAGGATCTAGAATGTGGTGAGGAAAATGGTACTGTTGTACCTCACCCTATTGACAGTAGTAAGATCAAAAAAAAAATCTACCTTTTTCCTGGATTACAAATTTGTCCCACAGGTATATCAAGATTTAGTGTCTAAAGGTTTGGACATATTATTTTTGCACAAAAAAAAAATCATACTGATAACATCAATATAGGTGAGAGGGTTGCATTGCAAGAAATAGCTGAATGGGAAGAAGTCCTGGTGAAACCCTCTGACAAAGGGGGAATGTAGTATTGTGGCCAAGAAACATGTACCTGGAAGAAATCACTAAACAACTGGGGGACTGGACCTGTTATGAGAAACTAATCTTTAACCCCACCCAGAAATATCTCAAACAATATAACACCCTAATACAGACTGATTTCAATAATGGTGTCATAACTAAACAAGACTTTGAATTTTTAAAAATGGAGAAACCAAGAACACCAACACTCTATCTTCTCCCCAAAATTCATAAAAATGAGATGAAGCTGTCTGGGAAAGGAAGTTTGACTGAAAAAGCCAGCATTTATGTTGACCAATACCTTCATAATCATGTCACCTCATTGGCATCATATACACGTGACACAATGGATGTCCTTCTGAAACTCCAGAACTTGAGCATGAACCCTGGTGTTTGGCTAGTGTCTTGTGACGTTGAAAGCCTATATACTAGTATTAGTCACGACAAGGGAATAGGAGCCACAAGATATTTTTTAGACATGGAGATACCCTGTGAACATAATGACTTCCTGATTCAGTTGTTGGAATTTATCATAACCAAAAATGACCTCACGTGCAATGAATCCCACTATCTCCAGGTGAGGGGGGCAGCAATGGGGACAGCTTGTGCCCCCACTTATGCTAACCTCTACCTGGGGTGGTGGGAGAAGGAGGTGGTTTTCCAGGAATCACTGGAGAGGTATACAGACAATATCTTAATTTAATTTCGGTATATAGATGATATACTTATGTTCTGGGATGGACACCGAAA
The DNA here is from genome assembly GCF_028390025.1 of Pseudophryne corroboree. Taxonomy (NCBI): domain Eukaryota; kingdom Metazoa; phylum Chordata; class Amphibia; order Anura; family Myobatrachidae; genus Pseudophryne; species Pseudophryne corroboree. The sequence goes on from NC_086444.1 coordinate 640,119,729, forward strand.
TGATTTGACACAATTCATCTCCATCCTCAACTCAAATGATCTCAATCTGAGACTCACATATGAGTCCAGCCAATCCAGCATCAATTTTTTGGATCTCACGATACAGATCAATTATGAAGGCAGAATCAGCACGGATATTTTCAGGAAACATACTGCAACTAACAGCATACTCCACTCTAGCAGTTCACATCTCCCTGCTATAGTGAAAGCAGTACCCAGAGGGGAATTACTATGTGCTAAGAGTAATTGCTCAGATCCAGATACTTTTACCTCTAGACAAAAGGAACTTAGTACCAGATTTAAAAACAGAGGATATAGTAACACACTTATCAAGAAAATGGTGAGGGAAGTAGAGAGATATCCACCGGAATCCCTTTTGCAAGTGAAATCCAAAGAAGGCACGGAGGAGCCTGTGAGATTCATCAGCACCTTCAATGCACATTGGAGAGAAATTGAGGCCGTTCTCCAGAAGCACTGGTCAGTTTTACAAACAGATCATGATTTGAACAAAATTTTACCAGCAAGAGTGCAGAGTAGCTGGCATAGTTCATGCAATATCAAAGATCATCTTATCCACAGTCATTTATCAAAAATGGGGGAGATCAAATCCAACAGAAAAGGATCTAAATGCTGTGGACATTGCAAGGCATGTCAATATATGGTCCCCAAAAAATGGTTCTATGATAAATACAACAAGAAATGGATGATCTCCACATCAATAACCTGCACTTCCATAGGTATTGTATACCATATGGAGTACCCATGCCACAAAATCCATATAGGCAAAACCTCAAGACCATTGAAAGTACGCATTTTGGAGCACGTCGGAAATATACGTAATGCCAATAAAGATCAGGCACAATTCAAAACTCTGACATCAGTGGCATGACATTTTCAACAATACCACAAAAGTGACCCTACAGGTCTGAAAGTCTTTGGTATGAGACATATCCAGCTAGGGATCCAAGGGGGTAATGTGGATCAGGCACTTTTAATATTTACATAGATATTTATTTGACACGACACATATAGATGATCATGTAATCACACCAACAATAATGAATTTATTTGATTGGATATCACCATTTATTCACATATATCTGCATCAAGTTAACAACTGAACACAATAGCACATTTACACTATTTCAACATTCAGACCACATCTCACAAGAAATTCTTCTTTTGATTTTTCTTTCCTGCTTTCACCAGCACAACATCACAATTTTTGGGGTTAAACTCTTTTTTATCTTCCTTCTCAGTTTAATTTTGCTTTCATGGGAGACTTATTTCACCTAACACTTGTCACTGTCTGTCACTTCTTTTTCTTCTTTTCTCTTGTACTTCCCCTATTCCAATATCATTTATTCACATCACTTCACAGATAATTGGAAATAGTGATACATCACATTTTTAAAAGTACCAACAAATCTTCCCTGCATTAGTCCCTTTCTTCACATTTTTACAATATAAATGTGGTAGGAGGATTTGTTTTGGGGATTATTAATCGATAAGAGATCTGTAGGAATTATTCGTAGTCTAATTATGTTATACTTAGCAGAATTATCACGAATTCACACTACATTCACCTATACCATATACTTACCCCAGGGGACGTGGATGTCCCTACACAAATAAAATAGTTGGTCTCGCTCCACAGCTTCTCACTTATTGATTCATCCTTGGAATTGCTTTACAGTAACATTATTGTTTAAATTTGAGATAACCATCACAGTAAACTTGTCCTTGATTTGCATATATAGAAATTGTTATTGGACCAAATGAGGACCTTATTACTATCAGTTTTATCTATTGGAATCCATATCATAGGTAGATTGTATTTGATCAGTGACATATTAAATGTGCAGTCCACACGATGTGAATAATGTAGCTCATGTGTATCTCTGTTATGGATATACAAACCTAACCCCGATCACGTGACTAGGTCTGTTGTTTACATCATCTCTAGCCAACGACGTCAGAAACCAGGTGATCATGTGTGGATCGGAAAGACAAAGACTGCTATTGGTGGGGGGTGACACGTGATCCCCATTTGGATTGGGATTGGCTAGACCTATTCTTTGAAATACTCTCCCCGGGAGACAGTCGGGTTCAGCCTCGTTAAAGCTGTCATACAGCGAAATGTGCACGTCAGCGTTTCAGCGGCCTGCCACGCTCCTATATTGTTCAATGCAATGTTGTATAAATAGATGAAAAATGAAAGTTCTTTTAGACCTGCATTAGTACCTGCTAATATAGACAGTTTGTGAAGCAAGGAATAAGAATTAATAGTGGTCTCTTTTAATAAGCCCTGAGAGCAATAATCCATCCAGGTGGATTTACACCAACAATCTGTGTCAATATTTGTAGTGTGTAGCCCTGTCTTCAATAAGTCCATTCTGTGGCTATCTCATGTTCAAGATTCCATCAAATTTGGTGTACACATATGGGACCTCAACAATAAATGTACTGATTGCTATGATTGCAGCTTAATAGTGTCATAACGTACAACACTTTTAATCACGGTTACCGGGCCAACGGCTGCACTGTTTATTATAATTGTGATGTGCTAAGTACTCTTATATTATTGTAACATCAATCGCGGCTAACTGACCAGTGACAATCACACATGGTACCTGGAATATGAACAAGTGGATCTATCCATAAGTGTGTCATGGCATGAACACAATAATACAAAAGGACTGTGCCCAATATGTGTGGAATTGTCCAGATTAATTGTTGCGGTCATTATAAGCCTAAGGCTATATAAATGTTAGCGCAGACACAGGGAATTTTAGAACAAGTGTACTAAGTGATACAATTACAGTACAGTTGGTATCTCAATTTTGTTCTAATACACTACTCTAACCTTGCAACCAGCTGGACAATAGTAATTGCATACACCATTTCGATACTTATGAACATAATTGATTAATGTTCATTAAGGAATCATCGCAGGAGAAACTGTTGCATTTGAACCAAAGCAAAAGCTGTTCAATCCTTTTTAGGACATTATTGCAACATATATTGCTTAAAGCTACAGTAACAACATATGAATAGTTTGTTACACCTCCCCAATGGGAGCACATGAGAATAGTAACATTTATAATCAAAGTTAGACAGTGACCAACATAACTTTATATATATTTTTCCAACTAGACCCTAATGTGTACAGGAGAATAGGTGAATCAACATATTACATAGTAACTAAGGTGGACAAAAGACAATTGTCCATCGAGTTCAACCTATTTGTTGTTTCCTATGTAGTCTTATTATAGGACTAGTTATTTTTATGTTAGGACTAGTTATATTAACTATAATGCGTGCCTACTCACCATAACCTTGAATATCTTTATCCAATAGGAATTTTTCTAACCCATTCTTAAAGGTGTTGACTGAGTCCGCAGTTACTACTCTCTCAGGCAGGGAATTCCAAACACGTATTGTCCTTACTGTGAAAAAACCTTTTCGCCTCAATGTGCAGAAACTCTTCTCCTCTAACCAAGTGACCACGTGTCCTCTGTGCTGATCTTATACAAAACAGGTCCCTCCCAAGCTCTGTGTATTGACCCCTTATATATTTGTAGATGTTGATCATGTTCCCTCTAAGTCTCCTCTTTTCCAATGTAAACATGCCTAGCCTTGCAAGCCTTTTCTCGTTTCCAGTGTCTCCATGCCCTTGATTAGTTTGGTCGCCCGCCTCTGAACCTTTTCTAGCTCCAGGATATCCTTTTTGTAATATGGTGCCCAAAATTGCACACAGTATTCAAGATGAGGCCTCACTAGTGATTTATATAATGGGAGTACACATTGAGGCGAAAAGTTTTTTTCACAGTAAGGACAATACGTGTTTGGAATTCCCTGCCTGAGAGAGTGGTAACAGCGCACTCAGTCAACACCTTTAAGAATGGGTTAGATACATTCCTATTGGATAAAGATATTCAGGGTTATGGTGCGTAGGCACGCATTACAGTTAATATAACTAGTCCTAACATAAAAATAACTAGTCCTATAATAAGACTGCATAGGAGACCACAAATAGGTTGAACTCGATGGACAATTGTCTTTTTTCAACCTTAGTTACTATGTTACTATGAGTATAATACTCTCATCCCTTGCATCAATTCCCCGTTTTATGTATGCTAGTATCTTATTAGCCTTCTTTGCTGCACTCCTACTTTGGCCTTCTTTGCTGCTTAATTTGTTATCTATGTGAACCCCTAAGTCTTTTTCCAGTACAGAATCCCCTAATATTACCCCATTTAGTATGTAGGTGTTATTTTTGGTCTTGCCCGCACAGTGTATTACCTTATACTTGTCTGTGTTGAATCTCATTCTCCATTTTGCTGCCCATGCTTCCAGTTTAGTTAAGTCATTCTGAAGAGACTCAGCATCCCCCTCCGTATTTATAATCTTACATAATTTGGTATCGTCTGCGAAAAGTGATACCATGCTCTCTAGACCTACTGTTAGGTCGTTGATGAAAATGTTAAACAAAAGTGGTCCAAGTACAGACCCTTGTGGCACACCACTTAGTACTTAAATCCAATTTGAAAATGATCCATTGACCACAACGTGCTGCTCCATATTATCTAACCAATTACTGACTCATGTGCATATTGTGCTCCCTAGCCCTATTTCTTGTAGCTTGTAGATAAGACGCATGTGTGGTACAGTGTCGAAAACTTTGGCAAAGTTTAAAAAGATAATTATCCACCTCCTTACCCTGATCCAGGTTCGCCCTTACTGTTTCATAAAAGCCAAGTAAGTTGGTCTGACATGATCTGTCCTTCACAAATCCATGTTGGTTCCTTTTAATGACCTTATTTGCTTCAAGTAACTTTTGAATACTGTCCCTTAGAATATCTTCCAATACTTTCCCCACTATAGATGTAAGACTAACTGGTCTTTAATTACCTGGTTCAGCTTTGCTCCCCTTTTTAAATATCGGCACTACCTCCGCTATACGCCAGTCTTTGGGAACCATACCCGATTTAACCGAATCCATGAAGATCAAAAATAGAGGTCTTGCTAGTTCAGCAACTAGCTCCATAAGAACCCTCGGGTGAATTCCATCGGGACCAGGTGACTTATTAATCTTTAACTTTTTTAATCAGTCACAGACTACCTCCTCACATAAATAAGCATTTAGCAGTGGGACATTATCGTTGTTGAGATTTTGTGTTAGACCCAGCATTTGGTCCTCTCTGGTAAATACCGTTGAAAAAAACTTGTTTAGTTTGTTTGCTATGTCATTATCATTTTTGATTAAGGCTCCCCCTTGTCATTTAAAGAGCCTATACTCTCCTTCTTTAGTCTTTTGCTCTTGATGTACTAAAAAAAATTGGGATTTGCTTTGCTTTCCTTTGCTATTAGTTTTTCAGTTTCTACTTTAGCCGCTCTTATAACTTTTTTGCATATTTTGTTACAGTCCTTATAGTGTTGAAATGACTCTGCATCCCCCTCAGATTTGTAATTTTTAAATTCTCATCTTTTTTTGTCCATTAATTCCTTTATATTTTTGTTAAACCACATTGGTTTGGGATTTTTATTCCCTTTTTTGCTGCTGGCGGGAATAAATTTACGAGTATTATTAATTAGCAGTGATATTAATACATCCCATTTCTCTGTAGTATTTTTCCTTGAAACAGAATTCCCCATTTAATGTTCCTTAACGCTTCCTTCATTATGTCAAAGTTGGCTATATTATAAGACTCTCAGTGACGAAAGTAGGCACTGCTTTTTAATTCTATTTGAATTCACACATTTCATTTCTTTTTCACTTGTATGTTTGTATATGTAATATTTTAACCTCTTTATTTTTTGCTGTGTGCGCCCCAAGAATTGGGGCTCCTTTTAACTAATAGAAAGCAATAAAAGCTAAGTTTTAAGACACGGATTAATGCAATTTATGAATTTCTGTGCGCCCAACTAAGCAACCGCTTTTCAGTTCTCCCTGTTTTTGTTCCTAATTCCAGTTGTAATAGGGCTACACCCCCAGATACAAGATCTATAATAGATACATTGATACTGGGGTTTTCAAATAGCTACTGTATATAACAAATCATTTATAATTTGTGAGTGTGCAGATATATCTCTTTTGCTCCATTTGAACAAGTCTATTGCTGGTTACCAGCATTCTTTAATATCTAGCACCTTGCCTAAACACAGTTGTGTAAAAATAAGCATATTATTCTACTTTATTCATTTTTCAAAGAAATTGGGAACCCCATTGTCTTCCTGGGGATAACAACATGTCTAATTTTAGTCTCACTAAAGATCTTGAAGATAGAAGAGACGAATGATATGGAATCCGTGTTCAATGACACATCTGAACAACAGACCAATATTCAGACAGATTGGACAGATGATCTTTTTGGACTCATTAGCTTTGATGAAACAAAGCAGAATCTGTTGGAATAGAAGCACTTCAGAAAAATACCTGAAAAATTACCTAGTACCGAGAGGCCTAAGACCTAAACTTTTCCCAGCATATGAACTGGCTAACAATGATTTAAAAAAAGAATGGGAAAATACATTACTACATTGTTCGAGAGAACTGATCAAAATACTCATCAAACATGATGATATAATACTAACACAGCTGACACAAGAAATCTCTGAATTGGGGAAAAGACTAAAAAGTGTTGAAAGCTTAGATAAATTTCAACAGAGATATGAAAAATACAGGAAGGAGTTGGAGGAATATGAGAATGAAATAATAGAGAGAAAGACGTCAATTTCTGAGAGATAGAACAGATTTCCCATCAAACAGGATCTTTAAATGGAATATTCATCCCCAGAGAGGAACACTCAGTCCTTTAATTACTCTACGTCAGAGGCTGATTCCTCGGATGGGGAACTCTCTAATAATACATCCTTCAGTAGGACCCATAGGAGGGATTCTTTAGGCAAAACCTCGAGAGATATGAGGGAAGGTCTGGGTAAAGAAGGAGGAAGACCAGGAGGGGGCAGAGGAAACAGAAGAAAGAGGGATGCCCTGGAATGGCAAGAGGATCCAAGGGAGAGGAGTGACAGGAAATATCAATAATTGATCCTGGTGATACAACTGGAGACACTTTAAGAGTTGTGAATCTATCTGACAAAGTCTTAACCCCAGATCAAATCAGTATTTTAAGTAAAGGACTCTCATTCTCCCCGGTCTAGGATTTGGACCAATTTGAATGTGAAAAAGACCTGCACTTGTTTATCAGGAAGATCCTTCTGAAAAAGTTTTCTTGCAAATCAAAAATCTCTAAAACCTCCTCCTCAAAATATAGAGATAGAACTGCCTACCCTGGATTCAGAGGATCTCTTGGCGATACAACTACTAGAGGATCTAGAATGTGGTGAGGAAAATGGTACTGTTGTACCTCACCCTATTGACAGTAGTAAGATCAAAAAAAAAATCTACCTTTTTCCTGGATTACAAATTTGTCCCACAGGTATATCAAGATTTAGTGTCTAAAGGTTTGGACATATTATTTTTGCACAAAAAAAAAATCATACTGATAACATCAATATAGGTGAGAGGGTTGCATTGCAAGAAATAGCTGAATGGGAAGAAGTCCTGGTGAAACCCTCTGACAAAGGGGGAATGTAGTATTGTGGCCAAGAAACATGTACCTGGAAGAAATCACTAAACAACTGGGGGACTGGACCTGTTATGAGAAACTAATCTTTAACCCCACCCAGAAATATCTCAAACAATATAACACCCTAATACAGACTGATTTCAATAATGGTGTCATAACTAAACAAGACTTTGAATTTTTAAAAATGGAGAAACCAAGAACACCAACACTCTATCTTCTCCCCAAAATTCATAAAAATGAGATGAAGCTGTCTGGGAAAGGAAGTTTGACTGAAAAAGCCAGCATTTATGTTGACCAATACCTTCATAATCATGTCACCTCATTGGCATCATATACACGTGACACAATGGATGTCCTTCTGAAACTCCAGAACTTGAGCATGAACCCTGGTGTTTGGCTAGTGTCTTGTGACGTTGAAAGCCTATATACTAGTATTAGTCACGACAAGGGAATAGGAGCCACAAGATATTTTTTAGACATGGAGATACCCTGTGAACATAATGACTTCCTGATTCAGTTGTTGGAATTTATCATAACCAAAAATGACCTCACGTGCAATGAATCCCACTATCTCCAGGTGAGGGGGGCAGCAATGGGGACAGCTTGTGCCCCCACTTATGCTAACCTCTACCTGGGGTGGTGGGAGAAGGAGGTGGTTTTCCAGGAATCACTGGAGAGGTATACAGACAATATCTTAATTTAATTTCGGTATATAGATGATATACTTATGTTCTGGGATGGACACCGAAATGATTTGACACAATTCATCTCCATCCTCAACTCAAATGATCTCAATCTGAGACTCACATATGAGTCCAGCCAATCCAGCATCAATTTTTTGGATCTCACGATACAGATCAATTATGAAGGCAGAATCAGCACGGATATTTTCAGGAAACATACTGCAACTAACAGCATACTCCACTCTAGCAGTTCACATCTCCCTGCTATAGTGAAAGCAGTACCCAAAGGGGAATTACTATGTGCTAAGAGTAATTGCTCAGATCCAGATACTTTTACCTCTAGACAAAAGGAACTTAGTACCAGATTTAAAAACAGAGGATATAGTAACACACTTATCAAGAAAATGGTGAGGGAAGTAGAGAGATATCCACCGGAATCCCTTTTGCAAGTGAAATCCAAAGAAGGCACGGAGGAGCCTGTGAGATTCATCAGCACCTTCAATGCACATTGGAGAGAAATTGAGGCCGTTCTCCAGAAGCACTGGTCAGTTTTACAAACAGATCATGATTTGAACAAAATTTTACCAGCAAGAGTGCAGAGTAGCTGGCATAGTTCATGCAATATCAAAGATCATCTTATCCACAGTCATTTATCAAAAATGGGGGAGATCAAATCCAACAGAAAAGGATCTAAATGCTGTGGACATTGCAAGGCATGTCAATATATGGTCCCCAAAAAATGGTTCTATGATAAATACAACAAGAAATGGATGATCTCCACATCAATAACCTGCACTTCCATAGGTATTGTATACCATATGGAGTGCCCATGCCACAAAATCCATATAGGCAAAACCTCAAGACCATTGAAAGTACGCATTTTGGAGCACGTCGGAAATATACGTAATGCCAATAAAGATCAGGCACAATTCAAAACTCTGACATCAGTGGCATGACATTTTCAACAATACCACAAAAGTGACCCTACAGGTCTGAAAGTCTTTGGTATGAGACATATCCAGCTAGGGATCCAAGGGGGTAATGTGGATCAGGCACTTTTAATATTTACATAGATATTTATTTGACACGACACATATAGATGATCATGTAATCACACCAACAATAATGAATTTATTTGATTGGATATCACCATTTATTCACATATATCTGCATCAAGTTAACAACTGAACACAATAGCACATTTACACTATTTCAACATTCAGACCACATCTCACAAGAAATTCTTCTTTTGATTTTTCTTTCCTGCTTTCACCAGCACAACATCACAATTTTTGGGGTTAAACTCTTTTTTATCTTCCTTCTCAGTTTAATTTTGCTTTCATGGGAGACTTATTTCACCTAACACTTGTCACTGTCTGTCACTTCTTTTTCTTCTTTTCTCTTGTACTTCCCCTATTCCAATATAATTTATTCACATCACTTCACAGATAATTGGAAATAGTGATACATCACATTTTTAAAAGTACCAACAAATCTTCCCTGCATTAGTCCCTTTCTTCACATTTTTACAATATAAATGTGGTAGGAGGATTTGTTTTGGGGATTATTAATCGATAAGAGATCTGTAGGAATTATTCGTAGTCTAATTATGTTATACTTAGCAGAATTATCACGAATTCACACTACATTCACCTATACCATATACTTACCCCAGGGGACGTGGATGTCCCTACACAAATAAAATAGTTGGTCTCGCTCCACAGCTTCTCACTTATTGATTCATCCTTGGAATTGCTTTACAGTAACATTATTGTTTAAATTTGAGATAACCATCACAGTAAACTTGTCCTTGATTTGCATATATAGAAATTGTTATTGGACCAAATGAGGACCTTATTACTATCAGTTTTATCTATTGGAATCCATATCATAGGTAGATTGTATTTGATCAGTGACATATTAAATGTGCAGTCCACACGATGTGAATAATGTAGCTCATGTGTATCTCTGTTATGGATATACAAACCTAACCCCGATCACGTGACTAGGTCTGTTGTTTACATCATCTCTAGCCAACGACGTCAGAAACCAGGTGATCATGTGTGGATCGGAAAGACAAAGACTGCTATTGGTGGGGGGTGACACGTGATCCCCATTTGGATTGGGATTGGCTAGACCTATTCTTTGAAATACTCTCCCCGGGAGACAGTCGGGTTCAGCCTCGTTAAAGCTGTCATACAGCGAAATGTGCACGTCAGCGTTTCAGCGGCCTGCCACGCTCCTATATTGTTCAATGCAATGTTGTATAAATAGATGAAAAATGAAAGTTCTTTTAGACCTGCATTAGTACCTGCTAATATAGACAGTTTGTGAAGCAAGGAATAAGAATTAATAGTGGTCTCTTTTAATAAGCCCTGAGAGCAATAATCCATCCAGGTGGATTTACACCAACAATCTGTGTCAATATTTGTAGTGTGTAGCCCTGTCTTCAATAAGTCCATTCTGTGGCTATCTCATGTTCAAGATTCCATCAAATTTGGTGTACACATATGGGACCTCAACAATAAATGTACTGATTGCTATGATTGCAGCTTAATAGTGTCATAACGTACAACACTTTTAATCACGGTTACCGGGCCAACGGCTGCACTGTTTATTATAATTGTGATGTGCTAAGTACTCTTATATTATTGTAACATCAATCGCGGCTAACTGACCAGTGACAATCACACATGGTACCTGGAATATGAACAAGTGGATCTATCCATAAGTGTGTCATGGCATGAACACAATAATACAAAAGGACTGTGCCCAATATGTGTGGAATTGTCCAGATTAATTGTTGCGGTCATTATAAGCCTAAGGCTATATAAATGTTAGCGCAGACACAGGGAATTTTAGAACAAGTGTACTAAGTGATACAATTACAGTACAGTTGGTATCTCAATTTTGTTCTAATACACTACTCTAACCTTGCAACCAGCTGGACAATAGTAATTGCATACACCATTTCGATACTTATGAACATAATTGATTAATGTTCATTAAGGAATCATCGCAGGAGAAACTGTTGCATTTGAACCAAAGCAAAAGCTGTTCAATCCTTTTTAGGACATTATTGCAACATATATTGCTTAAAGCTACAGTAACAACATATGAATAGTTTGTTACACCTCCCCAATGGGAGCACATGAGAATAGTAACATTTATAATCAAAGTTAGACAGTGACCAACATAACTTTATATATATTTTTCCAACTAGACCCTAATGTGTACAGGGGAATAGGTGAATCAACATATTACATAGTAACTAAGGTGGACAAAAGACAATTGTCCATCGAGTTCAACCTATTTGTTGTTTCCTATGTAGTCTTATTATAGGACTAGTTATTTTTATGTTAGGACTAGTTATATTAACTATAATGCGTGCCTACTCACCATAACCTTGAATATCTTTATCCAATAGGAATTTTTCTAACCCATTCTTAAAGGTGTTGACTGAGTCCGCAGTTACTACTCTCTCAGGCAGGGAATTCCAAACACGTATTGTCCTTACTGTGAAAAAACCTTTAAGCCTCAATGTGCAGAAACTCTTCTCCTCTAACCTAAGCAAGTGACCACGTGTCCTCTGTTCTGATCTTATACAAAACAGGTCCCTCCCAAGCTCTGTGTATTGACCCCTTATATATTTGTAGATGTTGATCATGTCCCCTCTAAGTCTCCTCTTTTCCAATGTAAACATGCCTAGCCTTGCAAGCCTTTTCTCGTTTCCAGTGTCTCCATGCCCTTGATTAGTTTGGTCGCCCGCCTCTGAACCTTTTCTAGCTCCAGGATATCCTTTTTGTAATATGGTGCCCAAAATTGCACACAGTATTCAAGATGAGGCCTCACTAGTGATTTATATAATGGGAGTACACATTGAGGCGAAAAGTTTTTTTCACAGTAAGGACAATACGTGTTTGGAATTCCCTGCCTGAGAGAGTGGTAACAGCGCACTCAGTCAACACCTTTAAGAATGGGTTAGATACATTCCTATTGGATAAAGATATTCAGGGTTATGGTGCGTAGGCACGCATTACAGTTAATATAACTAGTCCTAACATAAAAATAACTAGTCCTATAATAAGACTGCATAGGAGACCACAAATAGGTTGAACTCGATGGACAATTGTCTTTTTTCAACCTTAGTTACTATGTTACTATGAGTATAATACTCTCATCCCTTGCATCAATTCCCCGTTTTATGTATGCTAGTATCTTATTAGCCTTCTTTGCTGCACTCCTACTTTGGCCTTCTTTGCTGCTTAATTTGTTATCTATGTGAACCCCTAAGTCTTTTTCCAGTACAGAATCCCCTAATATTACCCCATTTAGTATGTAGGTGTTATTTTTGGTCTTGCCCGCACAGTGTATTACCTTATACTTGTCTGTGTTGAATCTCATTCTCCATTTTGCTGCCCATGCTTCCAGTTTAGTTAAGTCATTCTGAAGAGACTCAGCATCCCCCTCCGTATTTATAATCTTACATAATTTGGTATCGTCTGCGAAAAGTGATACCATGCTCTCTAGACCTACTGTTAGGTCGTTGATGAAAATGTTAAACAAAAGTGGTCCAAGTACAGACCCTTGTGGCACACCACTTAGTACTTAAATCCAATTTGAAAATGATCCATTGACCACAACGTGCTGCTCCATATTATCTAACCAATTACTGACTCATGTGCATATTGTGCTCCCTAGCCCTATTTCTTGTAGCTTGTAGATAAGACGCATGTGTGGTACAGTGTCGAAAACTTTGGCAAAGTTTAAAAAGATAATTATCCACCTCCTTACCCTGATCCAGGTTCGCACTTACTGTTTCATAAAAGCCAAGTAAGTTGGTCTGACATGATCTGTCCTTCACAAATCCATGTTGGTTCCTTTTAATGACCTTATTTGCTTCAAGTAACTTTTGAATACTGTCCCTTAGAATATCTTCCAATACTTTCCCCACTATAGATGTAAGACTAACTGGTCTTTAATTACCTGGTTCAGCTTTGCTCCCCTTTTTAAATATCGGCACTACCTCCGCTATACGCCAGTCTTTGGGAACCATACCCGATTTAACCGAATCCATGAAGATCAAAAATAGAGGTCTTGCTAGTTCAGCAACTAGCTCCATAAGAACCCTCGGGTGAATTCCATCGGGACCAGGTGACTTATTAATCTTTAACTTTTTTAATCAGTCACAGACTACCTCCTCACATAAATAAGCATTTAGCAGTGGGACATTATCGTTGTTGAGATTTTGTGTTAGACCCAGCATTTGGTCCTCTCTGGTAAATACCGTTGAAAAAAACTTGTTTAGTTTGTTTGCTATGTCATTATCATTTTTGATTAAGGCTCCCCCTTGTCATTTAAAGAGCCTATACTCTCCTTCTTTAGTCTTTTGCTCTTGATGTACTAAAAAAAATTGGGATTTGCTTTGCTTTCCTTTGCTATTAGTTTTTCAGTTTCTACTTTAGCCGCTCTTATAACTTTTTTGCATATTTTGTTACAGTCCTTATAGTGTTGAAATGACTCTGCATCCCCCTCAGATTTGTAATTTTTAAATTCTCATCTTTTTTTGTCCATTAATTCCTTTATATTTTTGTTAAACCACATTGGTTTGGGATTTTTATTCCCTTTTTTGCTGCTGGCGGGAATAAATTTACGAGTATTATTAATTAGCAGTGATATTAATACATCCCATTTCTCTGTAGTATTTTTCCTTGAAACAGAATTCCCCATTTAATGTTCCTTAACGCTTCCTTCATTATGTCAAAGTTGGCTATATTATAAGACTCTCAGTGACGAAAGTAGGCACTGCTTTTTAATTCTATTTGAAATCACACATTTCATTTCTTTTTCACTTGTATGTTTGTATATGTAATATTTTAACCTCTTTATTTTTTGCTGTGTGCGCCCCAAGAATTGGGGCTCCTTTTAACTAATAGAAAGCAATAAAAGCTAAGTTTTAAGACACGGATTAATGCAATTTATGAATTTCTGTGCGCCCAACTAAGCAACCGCTTTTCAGTTCTCCCTGTTTTTGTTCCTAATTCCAGTTGTAATAGGGCTACACCCCCAGATACAAGATCTATAATAGATACATTGATACTGGGGTTTTCAAATAGCTACTGTATATAACAAATCATTTATAATTTGTGAGTGTGCAGATATATCTCTTTTGCTCCATTTGAACAAGTCTATTGCTGGTTACCAGCATTCTTTAATATCTAGCACCTTGCCTAAACACAGTTGTGTAAAAATAAGCATATTATTCTACTTTATTCATTTTTCAAAGAAATTGGGAACCCCATTGTCTTCCTGGGGATAACAACATGTCTAATTTTAGTCTCACTAAAGATCTTGAAGATAGAAGAGACGAATGATATGGAATCCGTGTTCAATGACACATCTGAACAACAGACCAATATTCAGACAGATTGGACAGATGATCTTTTTGGACTCATTAGCTTTGATGAAACAAAGCAGAATCTGTTGGAATAGAAGCACTTCAGAAAAATACCTGAAAAATTACCTAGTACCGAGAGGCCTAAGACCTAAACTTTTCCCAGCATATGAACTGGCTAACAATGATTTAAAAAAAGAATGGGAAAATACATTACTACATTGTTCGAGAGAACTGATCAAAATACTCATCAAACATGATGATATAATACTAACACAGCTGACACAAGAAATCTCTGAATTGGGGAAAAGACTAAAAAGTGTTGAAAGCTTAGATAAATTTCAACAGAGATATGAAAAATACAGGAAGGAGTTGGAGGAATATGAGAATGAAATAATAGAGAGAAAGACGTCAATTTCTGAGAGATAGAACAGATTTCCCATCAAACAGGATCTTTAAATGGAATATTCATCCCCAGAGAGGAACACTCAGTCCTTTAATTACTCTACGTCAGAGGCTGATTCCTCGGATGGGGAACTCTCTAATAATACATCCTTCAGTAGGACCCATAGGAGGGATTCTTTAGGCAAAACCTCGAGAGATATGAGGGAAGGTCTGGGTAAAGAAGGAGGAAGACCAGGAGGGGGCAGAGGAAACAGAAGAAAGAGGGATGCCCTGGAATGGCAAGAGGATCCAAGGGAGAGGAGTGACAGGAAATATCAATAATTGATCCTGGTGATACAACTGGAGACACTTTAAGAGTTGTGAATCTATCTGACAAAGTCTTAACCCCAGATCAAATCAGTATTTTAAGTAAAGGACTCTCATTCTCCCCGGTCTAGGATTTGGACCAATTTGAATGTGAAAAAGACCTGCACTTGTTTATCAGGAAGATCCTTCTGAAAAAGTTTTCTTGCAAATCAAAAATCTCTAAAACCTCCTCCTCAAAATATAGAGATAGAACTGCCTACCCTGGATTCAGAGGATCTCTTGGCGATACAACTACTAGAGGATCTAGAATGTGGTGAGGAAAATGGTACTGTTGTACCTCACCCTATTGACAGTAGTAAGATCAAAAAAAAAATCTACCTTTTTCCTGGATTACAAATTTGTCCCACAGGTATATCAAGATTTAGTGTCTAAAGGTTTGGACATATTATTTTTGCACAAAAAAAAAATCATACTGATAACATCAATATAGGTGAGAGGGTTGCATTGCAAGAAATAGCTGAATGGGAAGAAGTCCTGGTGAAACCCTCTGACAAAGGGGGAATGTAGTATTGTGGCCAAGAAACATGTACCTGGAAGAAATCACTAAACAACTGGGGGACTGGACCTGTTATGAGAAACTAATCTTTAACCCCACCCAGAAATATCTCAAACAATATAACACCCTAATACAGACTGATTTCAATAATGGTGTCATAACTAAACAAGACTTTGAATTTTTAAAAATGGAGAAACCAAGAACACCAACACTCTATCTTCTCCCCAAAATTCATAAAAATGAGATGAAGCTGTCTGGGAAAGGAAGTTTGACTGAAAAAGCCAGCATTTATGTTGACCAATACCTTCATAATCATGTCACCTCATTGGCATCATGTACACGTGACACAATGGATGTCCTTCTGAAACTCCAGAACTTGAGCATGAACCCTGGTGTTTGGCTAGTGTCTTGTGACGTTGAAAGCCTATATACTAGTATTAGTCACGACAAGGGAATAGGAGCCACAAGATATTTTTTAGACATGGAGATACCCTGTGAACATAATGACTTCCTGATTCAGTTGTTGGAATTTATCATAACCAAAAATGACCTCACGTGCAATGAATCCCACTATCTCCAGGTGAGGGGGGCAGCAATGGGGACAGCTTGTGCCCCCACTTATGCTAACCTCTACCTGGGGTGGTGGGAGAAGGAGGTGGTTTTCCAGGAATCACTGGAGAGGTATACAGACAATATCTTAATTTAATTTCGGTATATAGATGATATACTTATGTTCTGGGATGGACACCGAAATGATTTGACACAATTCATCTCCATCCTCAACTCAAATGATCTCAATCTGAGACTCACATATGAGTCCAGCCAATCCAGCATCAATTTTTTGGATCTCACGATACAGATCAATTATGAAGGCAGTATCAGCACGGATATTTTCAGGAAACATACTGCAACTAACAGCATACTCCACTCTAGCAGTTCACATCTCCCTGCTATAGTGAAAGCAGTACCCAAAGGGGAATTACTATGTGCTAAGAGTAATTGCTCAGATCCAGATACTTTTACCTCTAGACAAAAGGAACTTAGTACCAGATTTAAAAACAGAGGATATAGTAACACACTTATCAAGAAAATGGTGAGGGAAGTAGAGAGATATCCACCGGAATCCCTTTTGCAAGTGAAATCCAAAGAAGGCACGGAGGAGCCTGTGAGATTCATCAGCACCTTCAATGCACATTGGAGAGAAATTGAGGCCGTTCTCCAGAAGCACTGGTCAGTTTTACAAACAGATCATGATTTGAACAAAATTTTACCAGCAAGAGTGCGGAGTAGCTGGCATAGTTCATGCAATATCAAAGATCATCTTATCCACAGTCATTTATCAAAAATGGGGGAGATCAAATCCAACAGAAAAGGATCTAAATGCTGTGGACATTGCAAGGCATGTCAATATATGGTCCCCAAAAAATGGTTCTATGATAAATACAACAAGAAATGGATGATCTCCACATCAATAACCTGCACTTCCATAGGTATTGTATACCATATGGAGTGCCCATGCCACAAAATCCATATAGGCAAAACCTCAAGACCATTGAAAGTACGCATTTTGGAGCACGTCGGAAATATACGTAATGCCAATAAAGATCAGGCACAATTCAAAACTCTGACATCAGTGGCATGACATTTTCAACAATACCACAAAAGTGACCCTACAGGTCTGAAAGTCTTTGGTATGAGACATATCCAGCTAGGGATCCAAGGGGGTAATGTGGATCAGGCACTTTTAATATTTACATAGATATTTATTTGACACGACACATATAGATGATCATGTAATCACACCAACAATAATGAATTTATTTGATTGGATATCACCATTTATTCACATATATCTGCATCAAGTTAACAACTGAACACAATAGCACATTTACACTATTTCAACATTCAGACCACATCTCACAAGAAATTCTTCTTTTGATTTTTCTTTCCTGCTTTCACCAGCACAACATCACAATTTTTGGGGTTAAACTCTTTTTTATCTTCCTTCTCAGTTTAATTTTGCTTTCATGGGAGACTTATTTCACCTAACACTTGTCACTGTCTGTCACTTCTTTTTCTTCTTTTCTCTTGTACTTCCCCTATTCCAATATCATTTATTCACATCACTTCACAGATAATTGGAAATAGTGATACATCACATTTTTAAAAGTACCAACAAATCTTCCCTGCATTAGTCCCTTTCTTCACATTTTTACAATATAAATGTGGTAGGAGGATTTGTTTTGGGGATTATTAATCGATAAGAGATCTGTAGGAATTATTCGTAGTCTAATTATGTTATACTTAGCAGAATTATCACGAATTCACACTACATTCACCTATACCATATACTTACCCCAGGGGACGTGGATGTCCCTACACAAATAAAATAGTTGGTCTCGCTCCACAGCTTCTCACTTATTGATTCATCCTTGGAATTGCTTTACAGTAACATTATTGTTTAAATTTGAGATAACCATCACAGTAAACTTGTCCTTGATTTGCATATATAGAAATTGTTATTGGACCAAATGAGGACCTTATTACTATCAGTTTTATCTATTGGAATCCATATCATAGGTAGATTGTATTTGATCAGTGACATATTAAATGTGCAGTCCACACGATGTGAATAATGTAGCTCATGTGTATCTCTGTTATGGATATACAAACCTAACCCCGATCACGTGACTAGGTCTGTTGTTTACATCATCTCTAGCCAACGACGTCAGAAACCAGGTGATCATGTGTGGATCGGAAAGACAAAGACTGCTATTGGTGGGGGGTGACACGTGATCCCCATTTGGATAGGGATTGGCTAGACCTATTCTTTGAAATACTCTCCCCGGGAGACAGTCGGGTTCAGCCTCGTTAAAGCTGTCATACAGCGAAATGTGCACGTCAGCGTTTCAGCGGCCTGCCACGCTCCTATATTGTTCAATGCAATGTTGTATAAATAGATGAAAAATGAAAGTTCTTTTAGACCTGCATTAGTACCTGCTAATATAGACAGTTTGTGAAGCAAGGAATAAGAATTAATAGTGGTCTCTTTTAATAAGCCCTGAGAGCAATAATCCATCCAGGTGGATTTACACCAACAATCTGTGTCAATATTTGTAGTGTGTAGCCCTGTCTTCAATAAGTCCATTCTGTGGCTATCTCATGTTCAAGATTCCATCAAATTTGGTGTACACATATGGGACCTCAACAATAAATGTACTGATTGCTATGATTGCAGCTTAATAGTGTCATAACGTACAACACTTTTAATCACGGTTACCGGGCCAACGGCTGCACTGTTTATTATAATTGTGATGTGCTAAGTACTCTTATATTATTGTAACATCAATCGCGGCTAACTGACCAGTGACAATCACACATGGTACCTGGAATATGAACAAGTGGATCTATCCATAAGTGTGTCATGGCATGAACACAATAATACAAAAGGACTGTGCCCAATATGTGTGGAATTGTCCAGATTAATTGTTGCGGTCATTATAAGCCTAAGGCTATATAAATGTTAGCGCAGACACAGGGAATTTTAGAACAAGTGTACTAAGTGATACAATTACAGTACAGTTGGTATCTCAATTTTGTTCTAATACACTACTCTAACCTTGCAACCAGCTGGACAATAGTAATTGCATACACCATTTCGATACTTATGAACATAATTGATTAATGTTCATTAAGGAATCATCGCAGGAGAAACTGTTGCATTTGAACCAAAGCAAAAGCTGTTCAATCCTTTTTAGGACATTATTGCAACATATATTGCTTAAAGCTACAGTAACAACATATGAATAGTTTGTTACACCTCCCCAATGGGAGCACATGAGAATAGTAACATTTATAATCAAAGTTAGACAGTGACCAACATAACTTTATATATATTTTTCCAACTAGACCCTAATGTGTACAGGGGAATAGGTGAATCAACATATTACATAGTAACTAAGGTGGACAAAAGACAATTGTCCATCGAGTTCAACCTATTTGTTGTTTCCTATGTAGTCTTATTATAGGACTAGTTATTTTTATGTTAGGACTAGTTATATTAACTATAATGCGTGCCTACTCACCATAACCTTGAATATCTTTATCCAATAGGAATTTTTCTAACCCATTCTTAAAGGTGTTGACTGAGTCCGCAGTTACTACTCTCTCAGGCAGGGAATTCCAAACACGTATTGTCCTTACTGTGAAAAAACCTTTAAGCCTCAATGTGCAGAAACTCTTCTCCTCTAACCTAAGCAAGTGACCACGTGTCCTCTGTTCTGATCTTATACAAAACAGGTCCCTCCCAAGCTCTGTGTATTGACCCCTTATATATTTGTAGATGTTGATCATGTCCCCTCTAAGTCTCCTCTTTTCCAATGTAAACATGCCTAGCCTTGCAAGCCTTTTCTCGTTTCCAGTGTCTCCATGCCCTTGATTAGTTTGGTCGCCCGCCTCTGAACCTTTTCTAGCTCCAGGATATCCTTTTTGTAATATGGTGCCCAAAATTGCACACAGTATTCAAGATGAGGCCTCACTAGTGATTTATATAATGGGAGTACACATTGAGGCGAAAAGTTTTTTTCACAGTAAGGACAATACGTGTTTGGAATTCCCTGCCTGAGAGAGTGGTAACAGCGCACTCAGTCAACACCTTTAAGAATGGGTTAGATACATTCCTATTGGATAAAGATATTCAGGGTTATGGTGCGTAGGCACGCATTACAGTTAATATAACTAGTCCTAACATAAAAATAACTAGTCCTATAATAAGACTGCATAGGAGACCACAAATAGGTTGAACTCGATGGACAATTGTCTTTTTTCAACCTTAGTTACTATGTTACTATGAGTATAATACTCTCATCCCTTGCATCAATTCCCCGTTTTATGTATGCTAGTATCTTATTAGCCTTCTTTGCTGCACTCCTACTTTGGCCTTCTTTGCTGCTTAATTTGTTATCTATGTGAACCCCTAAGTCTTTTTCCAGTACAGAATCCCCTAATATTACCCCATTTAGTATGTAGGTGTTATTTTTGGTCTTGCCCGCACAGTGTATTACCTTATACTTGTCTGTGTTGAATCTCATTCTCCATTTTGCTGCCCATGCTTCCAGTTTAGTTAAGTCATTCTGAAGAGACTCAGCATCCCCCTCCGTATTTATAATCTTACATAATTTGGTATCGTCTGCGAAAAGTGATACCATGCTCTCTAGACCTACTGTTAGGTCGTTGATGAAAATGTTAAACAAAAGTGGTCCAAGTACAGACCCTTGTGGCACACCACTTAGTACTTAAATCCAATTTGAAAATGATCCATTGACCACAACGTGCTGCTCCATATTATCTAACCAATTACTGACTCATGTGCATATTGTGCTCCCTAGCCCTATTTCTTGTAGCTTGTAGATAAGACGCATGTGTGGTACAGTGTCGAAAACTTTGGCAAAGTTTAAAAAGATAATTATCCACCTCCTTACCCTGATCCAGGTTCGCACTTACTGTTTCATAAAAGCCAAGTAAGTTGGTCTGACATGATCTGTCCTTCACAAATCCATGTTGGTTCCTTTTAATGACCTTATTTGCTTCAAGTAACTTTTGAATACTGTCCCTTAGAATATCTTCCAATACTTTCCCCACTATAGATGTAAGACTAACTGGTCTTTAATTACCTGGTTCAGCTTTGCTCCCCTTTTTAAATATCGGCACTACCTCCGCTATACGCCAGTCTTTGGGAACCATACCCGATTTAACCGAATCCATGAAGATCAAAAATAGAGGTCTTGCTAGTTCAGCAACTAGCTCCATAAGAACCCTCGGGTGAATTCCATCGGGACCAGGTGACTTATTAATCTTTAACTTTTTTAATCAGTCACAGACTACCTCCTCACATAAATAAGCATTTAGCAGTGGGACATTATCGTTGTTGAGATTTTGTGTTAGACCCAGCATTTGGTCCTCTCTGGTAAATACCGTTGAAAAAAACTTGTTTAGTTTGTTTGCTATGTCATTATCATTTTTGATTAAGGCTCCCCCTTGTCATTTAAAGAGCCTATACTCTCCTTCTTTAGTCTTTTGCTCTTGATGTACTAAAAAAAATTGGGATTTGCTTTGCTTTCCTTTGCTATTAGTTTTTCAGTTTCTACTTTAGCCGCTCTTATAACTTTTTTGCATATTTTGTTACAGTCCTTATAGTGTTGAAATGACTCTGCATCCCCCTCAGATTTGTAATTTTTAAATTCTCATCTTTTTTTGTCCATTAATTCCTTTATATTTTTGTTAAACCACATTGGTTTGGGATTTTTATTCCCTTTTTTGCTGCTGGCGGGAATAAATTTACGAGTATTATTAATTAGCAGTGATATTAATACATCCCATTTCTCTGTAGTATTTTTCCTTGAAACAGAATTCCCCATTTAATGTTCCTTAACGCTTCCTTCATTATGTCAAAGTTGGCTATATTATAAGACTCTCAGTGACGAAAGTAGGCACTGCTTTTTAATTCTATTTGAAATCACACATTTCATTTCTTTTTCACTTGTATGTTTGTATATGTAATATTTTAACCTCTTTATTTTTTGCTGTGTGCGCCCCAAGAATTGGGGCTCCTTTTAACTAATAGAAAGCAATAAAAGCTAAGTTTTAAGACACGGATTAATGCAATTTATGAATTTCTGTGCGCCCAACTAAGCAACCGCTTTTCAGTTCTCCCTGTTTTTGTTCCTAATTCCAGTTGTAATAGGGCTACACCCCCAGATACAAGATCTATAATAGATACATTGATACTGGGGTTTTCAAATAGCTACTGTATATAACAAATCATTTATAATTTGTGAGTGTGCAGATATATCTCTTTTGCTCCATTTGAACAAGTCTATTGCTGGTTACCAGCATTCTTTAATATCTAGCACCTTGCCTAAACACAGTTGTGTAAAAATAAGCATGTTATTCTACTTTATTCATTTTTCAAAGAAATTGGGAACCCCATTGTCTTCCTGGGGATAACAACATGTCTAATTTTAGTCTCACTAAAGATCTTGAAGATAGAAGAGACGAATGATATGGAATCCGTGTTCAATGACACATCTGAACAACAGGCCAATATTCAGACAGATTGGACAGATGATCTTTTTGGACTCATTAGCTTTGATGAAACAAAGCAGAATCTGTTGGAATAGAAGCACTTCAGAAAAATACCTGAAAAATTACCTAGTACCGAGAGGCCTAAGACCTAAACTTTTCCCAGCATATGAACTGGCTAACAATGATTTAAAAAAAGAATGGGAAAATACATTACTACATTGTTCGAGAGAACTGATCAAAATACTCATCAAACATGATGATATAATACTAACACAGCTGACACAAGAAATCTCTGAATTGGGGAAAAGACTAAAAAGTGTTGAAAGCTTAGATAAATTTCAACAGAGATATGAAAAATACAGGAAGGAGTTGGAGGAATATGAGAATGAAATAATAGAGAGAAAGACGTCAATTTCTGAGAGATAGAACAGATTTCCCATCAAACAGGATCTTTAAATGGAATATTCATCCCCAGAGAGGAACACTCAGTCCTTTAATTACTCTACGTCAGAGGCTGATTCCTCGGATGGGGAACTCTCTAATAATACATCCTTCAGTAGGACCCATAGGAGGGATTCTTTAGGCAAAACCTCGAGAGATATGAGGGAAGGTCTGGGTAAAGAAGGAGGAAGACCAGGAGGGGGCAGAGGAAACAGAAGAAAGAGGGATGCCCTGGAATGGCAAGAGGATCCAAGGGAGAGGAGTGACAGGAAATATCAATAATTGATCCTGGTGATACAACTGGAGACACTTTAAGAGTTGTGAATCTATCTGACAAAGTCTTAACCCCAGATCAAATCAGTATTTTAAGTAAAGGACTCTCATTCTCCCCGGTCTAGGATTTGGACCAATTTGAATGTGAAAAAGACCTGCACTTGTTTATCAGGAAGATCCTTCTGAAAAAGTTTTCTTGCAAATCAAAAATCTCTAAAACCTCCTCCTCAAAATATAGAGATAGAACTGCCTACCCTGGATTCAGAGGATCTCTTGGCGATACAACTACTAGAGGATCTAGAATGTGGTGAGGAAAATGGTACTGTTGTACCTCACCCTATTGACAGTAGTAAGATCAAAAAAAAAATCTACCTTTTTCCTGGATTACAAATTTGTCCCACAGGTATATCAAGATTTAGTGTCTAAAGGTTTGGACATATTATTTTTGCACAAAAAAAAAATCATACTGATAACATCAATATAGGTGAGAGGGTTGCATTGCAAGAAATAGCTGAATGGGAAGAAGTCCTGGTGAAACCCTCTGACAAAGGGGGAATGTAGTATTGTGGCCAAGAAACATGTACCTGGAAGAAATCACTAAACAACTGGGGGACTGGACCTGTTATGAGAAACTAATCTTTAACCCCACCCAGAAATATCTCAAACAATATAACACCCTAATACAGACTGATTTCAATAATGGTGTCATAACTAAACAAGACTTTGAATTTTTAAAAATGGAGAAACCAAGAACACCAACACTCTATCTTCTCCCCAAAATTCATAAAAATGAGATGAAGCTGTCTGGGAAAGGAAGTTTGACTGAAAAAGCCAGCATTTATGTTGACCAATACCTTCATAATCATGTCACCTCATTGGCATCATGTACACGTGACACAATGGATGTCCTTCTGAAACTCCAGAACTTGAGCATGAACCCTGGTGTTTGGCTAGTGTCTTGTGACGTTGAAAGCCTATATACTAGTATTAGTCACGACAAGGGAATAGGAGCCACAAGATATTTTTTAGACATGGAGATACCCTGTGAACATAATGACTTCCTGATTCAGTTGTTGGAATTTATCATAACCAAAAATGACCTCACGTGCAATGAATCCCACTATCTCCAGGTGAGGGGGGCAGCAATGGGGACAGCTTGTGCCCCCACTTATGCTAACCTCTACCTGGGGTGGTGGGAGAAGGAGGTGGTTTTCCAGGAATCACTGGAGAGGTATACAGACAATATCTTAATTTAATTTCGGTATATAGATGATATACTTATGTTCTGGGATGGACACCGAAATGATTTGACACAATTCATCTCCATCCTCAACTCAAATGATCTCAATCTGAGACTCACATATGAGTCCAGCCAATCCAGCATCAATTTTTTGGATCTCACGATACAGATCAATTATGAAGGCAGTATCAGCACGGATATTTTCAGGAAACATACTGCAACTAACAGCATACTCCACTCTAGCAGTTCACATCTCCCTGCTATAGTGAAAGCAGTACCCAAAGGGGAATTACTATGTGCTAAGAGTAATTGCTCAGATCCAGATACTTTTACCTCTAGACAAAAGGAACTTAGTACCAGATTTAAAAACAGAGGATATAGTAACACACTTATCAAGAAAATGGTGAGGGAAGTAGAGAGATATCCACCGGAATCCCTTTTGCAAGTGAAATCCAAAGAAGGCACGGAGGAGCCTGTGAGATTCATCAGCACCTTCAATGCACATTGGAGAGAAATTGAGGCCGTTCTCCAGAAGCACTGGTCAGTTTTACAAACAGATCATGATTTGAACAAAATTTTACCAGCAAGAGTGCAGAGTAGCTGGCATAGTTCATGCAATATCAAAGATCATCTTATCCACAGTCATTTATCAAAAATGGGGGAGATCAAATCCAACAGAAAAGGATCTAAATGCTGTGGACATTGCAAGGCATGTCAATATATGGTCCCCAAAAAATGGTTCTATGATAAATACAACAAGAAATGGATGATCTCCACATCAATAACCTGCACTTCCATAGGTATTGTATACCATATGGAGTGCCCATGCCACAAAATCCATATAGGCAAAACCTCAAGACCATTGAAAGTACGCATTTTGGAGCACGTCGGAAATATACGTAATGCCAATAAAGATCAGGCACAATTCAAAACTCTGACATCAGTGGCATGACATTTTCAACAATACCACAAAAGTGACCCTACAGGTCTGAAAGTCTTTGGTATGAGACATATCCAGCTAGGGATCCAAGGGGGTAATGTGGATCAGGCACTTTTAATATTTACATAGATATTTATTTGACACGACACATATAGATGATCATGTAATCACACCAACAATAATGAATTTATTTGATTGGATATCACCATTTATTCACATATATCTGCATCAAGTTAACAACTGAACACAATAGCACATTTACACTATTTCAACATTCAGACCACATCTCACAAGAAATTCTTCTTTTGATTTTTCTTTCCTGCTTTCACCAGCACAACATCACAATTTTTGGGGTTAAACTCTTTTTTATCTTCCTTCTCAGTTTAATTTTGCTTTCATGGGAGACTTATTTCACCTAACACTTGTCACTGTCTGTCACTTCTTTTTCTTCTTTTCTCTTGTACTTCCCCTATTCCAATATCATTTATTCACATCACTTCACAGATAATTGGAAATAGTGATACATCACATTTTTAAAAGTACCAACAAATCTTCCCTGCATTAGTCCCTTTCTTCACATTTTTACAATATAAATGTGGTAGGAGGATTTGTTTTGGGGATTATTAATCGATAAGAGATCTGTAGGAATTATTCGTAGTCTAATTATGTTATACTTAGCAGAATTATCACGAATTCACACTACATTCACCTATACCATATACTTACCCCAGGGGACGTGGATGTCCCTACACAAATAAAATAGTTGGTCTCGCTCCACAGCTTCTCACTTATTGATTCATCCTTGGAATTGCTTTACAGTAACATTATTGTTTAAATTTGAGATAACCATCACAGTAAACTTGTCCTTGATTTGCATATATAGAAATTGTTATTGGACCAAATGAGGACCTTATTACTATCAGTTTTATCTATTGGAATCCATATCATAGGTAGATTGTATTTGATCAGTGACATATTAAATGTGCAGTCCACACGATGTGAATAATGTAGCTCATGTGTATCTCTGTTATGGATATACAAACCTAACCCCGATCACGTGACTAGGTCTGTTGTTTACATCATCTCTAGCCAACGACGTCAGAAACCAGGTGATCATGTGTGGATCGGAAAGACAAAGACTGCTATTGGTGGGGGGTGACACGTGATCCCCATTTGGATAGGGATTGGCTAGACCTATTCTTTGAAATACTCTCCCCGGGAGACAGTCGGGTTCAGCCTCGTTAAAGCTGTCATACAGCGAAATGTGCACGTCAGCGTTTCAGCGGCCTGCCACGCTCCTATATTGTTCAATGCAATGTTGTATAAATAGATGAAAAATGAAAGTTCTTTTAGACCTGCATTAGTACCTGCTAATATAGACAGTTTGTGAAGCAAGGAATAAGAATTAATAGTGGTCTCTTTTAATAAGCCCTGAGAGCAATAATCCATCCAGGTGGATTTACACCAACAATCTGTGTCAATATTTGTAGTGTGTAGCCCTGTCTTCAATAAGTCCATTCTGTGGCTATCTCATGTTCAAGATTCCATCAAATTTGGTGTACACATATGGGACCTCAACAATAAATGTACTGATTGCTATGATTGCAGCTTAATAGTGTCATAACGTACAACACTTTTAATCACGGTTACCGGGCCAACGGCTGCACTGTTTATTATAATTGTGATGTGCTAAGTACTCTTATATTATTGTAACATCAATCGCGGCTAACTGACCAGTGACAATCACACATGGTACCTGGAATATGAACAAGTGGATCTATCCATAAGTGTGTCATGGCATGAACACAATAATACAAAAGGACTGTGCCCAATATGTGTGGAATTGTCCAGATTAATTGTTGCGGTCATTATAAGCCTAAGGCTATATAAATGTTAGCGCAGACACAGGGAATTTTAGAACAAGTGTACTAAGTGATACAATTACAGTACAGTTGGTATCTCAATTTTGTTCTAATACACTACTCTAACCTTGCAACCAGCTGGACAATAGTAATTGCATACACCATTTCGATACTTATGAACATAATTGATTAATGTTCATTAAGGAATCATCGCAGGAGAAACTGTTGCATTTGAACCAAAGCAAAAGCTGTTCAATCCTTTTTAGGACATTATTGCAACATATATTGCTTAAAGCTACAGTAACAACATATGAATAGTTTGTTACACCTCCCCAATGGGAGCACATGAGAATAGTAACATTTATAATCAAAGTTAGACAGTGACCAACATAACTTTATATATATTTTTCCAACTAGACCCTAATGTGTACAGGGGAATAGGTGAATCAACATATTACATAGTAACTAAGGTGGACAAAAGACAATTGTCCATCGAGTTCAACCTATTTGTTGTTTCCTATGTAGTCTTATTATAGGACTAGTTATTTTTATGTTAGGACTAGTTATATTAACTATAATGCGTGCCTACTCACCATAACCTTGAATATCTTTATCCAATAGGAATTTTTCTAACCCATTCTTAAAGGTGTTGACTGAGTCCGCAGTTACTACTCTCTCAGGCAGGGAATTCCAAACACGTATTGTCCTTACTGTGAAAAAACCTTTAAGCCTCAATGTGCAGAAACTCTTCTCCTCTAACCTAAGCAAGTGACCACGTGTCCTCTGTGCTGATCTTATACAAAACAGGTCCCTCCCAAGCTCTGTGTATTGACCCCTTATATATTTGTAGATGTTGATCATGTCCCCTCTAAGTCTCCTCTTTTCCAATGTAAACATGCCTAGCCTTGCAAGCCTTTTCTCGTTTCCAGTGTCTCCATGCCCTTGATTAGTTTGGTCGCCCGCCTCTGAACCTTTTCTAGCTCCAGGATATCCTTTTTGTAATATGGTGCCCAAAATGGCACACAGTATTCAAGATGAGGCCTCACTAGTGATTTATATAATGGGAGTACACATTGAGGCGAAAAGTTTTTTTCACAGTAAGGACAATACGTGTTTGGAATTCCCTGCCTGAGAGAGTGGTAACAGCGCACTCAGTCAACACCTTTAAGAATGGGTTAGATACATTCCTATTGGATAAAGATATTCAGGGTTATGGTGCGTAGGCACGCATTACAGTTAATATAACTAGTCCTAACATAAAAATAACTAGTCCTATAATAAGACTGCATAGGAGACCACAAATAGGTTGAACTCGATGGACAATTGTCTTTTTTCAACCTTAGTTACTATGTTACTATGAGTATAATACTCTCATCCCTTGCATCAATTCCCCGTTTTATGTATGCTAGTATCTTATTAGCCTTCTTTGCTGCACTCCTACTTTGGCCTTCTTTGCTGCTTAATTTGTTATCTATGTGAACCCCTAAGTCTTTTTCCAGTACAGAATCCCCTAATATTACCCCATTTAGTATGTAGGTGTTATTTTTGGTCTTGCCCGCACAGTGTATTACCTTATACTTGTCTGTGTTGAATCTCATTCTCCATTTTGCTGCCCATGCTTCCAGTTTAGTTAAGTCATTCTGAAGAGACTCAGCATCCCCCTCCGTATTTATAATCTTACATAATTTGGTATCGTCTGCGAAAAGTGATACCATGCTCTCTAGACCTACTGTTAGGTCGTTGATGAAAATGTTAAACAAAAGTGGTCCAAGTACAGACCCTTGTGGCACACCACTTAGTACTTAAATCCAATTTGAAAATGATCCATTGACCACAACGTGCTGCTCCATATTATCTAACCAATTACTGACTCATGTGCATATTGTGCTCCCTAGCCCTATTTCTTGTAGCTTGTAGATAAGACGCATGTGTGGTACAGTGTCGAAAACTTTGGCAAAGTTTAAAAAGATAATTATCCACCTCCTTACCCTGATCCAGGTTCGCACTTACTGTTTCATAAAAGCCAAGTAAGTTGGTCTGACATGATCTGTCCTTCACAAATCCATGTTGGTTCCTTTTAATGACCTTATTTGCTTCAAGTAACTTTTGAATACTGTCCCTTAGAATATCTTCCAATACTTTCCCCACTATAGATGTAAGACTAACTGGTCTTTAATTACCTGGTTCAGCTTTGCTCCCCTTTTTAAATATCGGCACTACCTCCGCTATACGCCAGTCTTTGGGAACCATACCCGATTTAACCGAATCCATGAAGATCAAAAATAGAGGTCTTGCTAGTTCAGCAACTAGCTCCATAAGAACCCTCGGGTGAATTCCATCGGGACCAGGTGACTTATTAATCTTTAACTTTTTTAATCAGTCACAGACTACCTCCTCACATAAATAAGCATTTAGCAGTGGGACATTATCGTTGTTGAGATTTTGTGTTAGACCCAGCATTTGGTCCTCTCTGGTAAATACCGTTGAAAAAAACTTGTTTAGTTTGTTTGCTATGTCATTATCATTTTTGATTAAGGCTCCCCCTTGTCATTTAAAGAGCCTATACTCTCCTTCTTTAGTCTTTTGCTCTTGATGTACTAAAAAAAATTGGGATTTGCTTTGCTTTCCTTTGCTATTAGTTTTTCAGTTTCTACTTTAGCCGCTCTTATAACTTTTTTGCATATTTTGTTACAGTCCTTATAGTGTTGAAATGACTCTGCATCCCCCTCAGATTTGTAATTTTTAAATTCTCATCTTTTTTTGTCCATTAATTCCTTTATATTTTTGTTAAACCACATTGGTTTGGGATTTTTATTCCCTTTTTTGCTGCTGGCGGGAATAAATTTACGAGTATTATTAATTAGCAGTGATATTAATACATCCCATTTCTCTGTAGTATTTTTCCTTGAAACAGAATTCCCCATTTAATGTTCCTTAACGCTTCCTTCATTATGTCAAAGTTGGCTATATTATAAGACTCTCAGTGACGAAAGTAGGCACTGCTTTTTAATTCTATTTGAAATCACACATTTCATTTCTTTTTCACTTGTATGTTTGTATATGTAATATTTTAACCTCTTTATTTTTTGCTGTGTGCGCCCCAAGAATTGGGGCTCCTTTTAACTAATAGAAAGCAATAAAAGCTAAGTTTTAAGACACGGATTAATGCAATTTATGAATTTCTGTGCGCCCAACTAAGCAACCGCTTTTCAGTTCTCCCTGTTTTTGTTCCTAATTCCAGTTGTAATAGGGCTACACCCCCAGATACAAGATCTATAATAGATACATTGATACTGGGGTTTTCAAATAGCTACTGTATATAACAAATCATTTATAATTTGTGAGTGTGCAGATATATCTCTTTTGCTCCATTTGAACAAGTCTATTGCTGGTTACCAGCATTCTTTAATATCTAGCACCTTGCCTAAACACAGTTGTGTAAAAATAAGCATGTTATTCTACTTTATTCATTTTTCAAAGAAATTGGGAACCCCATTGTCTTCCTGGGGATAACAACATGTCTAATTTTAGTCTCACTAAAGATCTTGAAGATAGAAGAGACGAATGATATGGAATCCGTGTTCAATGACACATCTGAACAACAGGCCAATATTCAGACAGATTGGACAGATGATCTTTTTGGACTCATTAGCTTTGATGAAACAAAGCAGAATCTGTTGGAATAGAAGCACTTCAGAAAAATACCTGAAAAATTACCTAGTACCGAGAGGCCTAAGACCTAAACTTTTCCCAGCATATGAACTGGCTAACAATGATTTAAAAAAAGAATGGGAAAATACATTACTACATTGTTCGAGAGAACTGATCAAAATACTCATCAAACATGATGATATAATACTAACACAGCTGACACAAGAAATCTCTGAATTGGGGAAAAGACTAAAAAGTGTTGAAAGCTTAGATAAATTTCAACAGAGATATGAAAAATACAGGAAGGAGTTGGAGGAATATGAGAATGAAATAATAGAGAGAAAGACGTCAATTTCTGAGAGATAGAACAGATTTCCCATCAAACAGGATCTTTAAATGGAATATTCATCCCCAGAGAGGAACACTCAGTCCTTTAATTACTCTACGTCAGAGGCTGATTCCTCGGATGGGGAACTCTCTAATAATACATCCTTCAGTAGGACCCATAGGAGGGATTCTTTAGGCAAAACCTCGAGAGATATGAGGGAAGGTCTGGGTAAAGAAGGAGGAAGACCAGGAGGGGGCAGAGGAAACAGAAGAAAGAGGGATGCCCTGGAATGGCAAGAGGATCCAAGGGAGAGGAGTGACAGGAAATATCAATAATTGATCCTGGTGATACAACTGGAGACACTTTAAGAGTTGTGAATCTATCTGACAAAGTCTTAACCCCAGATCAAATCAGTATTTTAAGTAAAGGACTCTCATTCTCCCCGGTCTAGGATTTGGACCAATTTGAATGTGAAAAAGACCTGCACTTGTTTATCAGGAAGATCCTTCTGAAAAAGTTTTCTTGCAAATCAAAAATCTCTAAAACCTCCTCCTCAAAATATAGAGATAGAACTGCCTACCCTGGATTCAGAGGATCTCTTGGCGATACAACTACTAGAGGATCTAGAATGTGGTGAGGAAAATGGTACTGTTGTACCTCACCCTATTGACAGTAGTAAGATCAAAAAAAAAATCTACCTTTTTCCTGGATTACAAATTTGTCCCACAGGTATATCAAGATTTAGTGTCTAAAGGTTTGGACATATTATTTTTGCACAAAAAAAAAATCATACTGATAACATCAATATAGGTGAGAGGGTTGCATTGCAAGAAATAGCTGAATGGGAAGAAGTCCTGGTGAAACCCTCTGACAAAGGGGGAATGTAGTATTGTGGCCAAGAAACATGTACCTGGAAGAAATCACTAAACAACTGGGGGACTGGACCTGTTATGAGAAACTAATCTTTAACCCCACCCAGAAATATCTCAAACAATATAACACCCTAATACAGACTGATTTCAATAATGGTGTCATAACTAAACAAGACTTTGAATTTTTAAAAATGGAGAAACCAAGAACACCAACACTCTATCTTCTCCCCAAAATTCATAAAAATGAGATGAAGCTGTCTGGGAAAGGAAGTTTGACTGAAAAAGCCAGCATTTATGTTGACCAATACCTTCATAATCATGTCACCTCATTGGCATCATATACACGTGACACAATGGATGTCCTTCTGAAACTCCAGAACTTGAGCATGAACCCTGGTGTTTGGCTAGTGTCTTGTGACGTTGAAAGCCTATATACTAGTATTAGTCACGACAAGGGAATAGGAGCCACAAGATATTTTTTAGACATGGAGATACCCTGTGAACATAATGACTTCCTGATTCAGTTGTTGGAATTTATCATAACCAAAAATGACCTCACGTGCAATGAATCCCACTATCTCCAGGTGAGGGGGGCAGCAATGGGGACAGCTTGTGCCCCCACTTATGCTAACCTCTACCTGGGGTGGTGGGAGAAGGAGGTGGTTTTCCAGGAATCACTGGAGAGGTATACAGACAATATCTTAATTTAATTTCGGTATATAGATGATATACTTATGTTCTGGGATGGACACCGAAATGATTTGACACAATTCATCTCCATCCTCAACTCAAATGATCTCAATCTGAGACTCACATATGAGTCCAGCCAATCCAGCATCAATTTTTTGGATCTCACGATACAGATCAATTATGAAGGCAGAATCAGCACGGATATTTTCAGGAAACATACTGCAACTAACAGCATACTCCACTCTAGCAGTTCACATCTCCCTGCTATAGTGAAAGCAGTACCCAAAGGGGAATTACTATGTGCTAAGAGTAATTGCTCAGATCCAGATACTTTTACCTCTAGACAAAAGGAACTTAGTACCAGATTTAAAAACAGAGGATATAGTAACACACTTATCAAGAAAATGGTGAGGGAAGTAGAGAGATATCCACCGGAATCCCTTTTGCAAGTGAAATCCAAAGAAGGCACGGAGGAGCCTGTGAGATTCATCAGCACCTTCAATGCACATTGGAGAGAAATTGAGGCCGTTCTCCAGAAGCACTGGTCAGTTTTACAAACAGATCATGATTTGAACAAAATTTTACCAGCAAGAGTGCAGAGTAGCTGGCATAGTTCATGCAATATCAAAGATCATCTTATCCACAGTCATTTATCAAAAATGGGGGAGATCAAATCCAACAGAAAAGGATCTAAATGCTGTGGACATTGCAAGGCATGTCAATATATGGTCCCCAAAAAATGGTTCTATGATAAATACAACAAGAAATGGATGATCTCCACATCAATAACCTGCACTTCCATAGGTATTGTATACCATATGGAGTGCCCATGCCACAAAATCCATATAGGCAAAACCTCAAGACCATTGAAAGTACGCATTTTGGAGCACGTCGGAAATATACGTAATGCCAATAAAGATCAGGCACAATTCAAAACTCTGACATCAGTGGCATGACATTTTCAACAATACCACAAAAGTGACCCTACAGGTCTGAAAGTCTTTGGTATGAGACATATCCAGCTAGGGATCCAAGGGGGTAATGTGGATCAGGCACTTTTAATATTTACATAGATATTTATTTGACACGACACATATAGATGATCATGTAATCACACCAACAATAATGAATTTATTTGATTGGATATCACCATTTATTCACATATATCTGCATCAAGTTAACAACTGAACACAATAGCACATTTACACTATTTCAACATTCAGACCACATCTCACAAGAAATTCTTCTTTTGATTTTTCTTTCCTGCTTTCACCAGCACAACATCACAATTTTTGGGGTTAAACTCTTTTTTATCTTCCTTCTCAGTTTAATTTTGCTTTCATGGGAGACTTATTTCACCTAACACTTGTCACTGTCTGTCACTTCTTTTTCTTCTTTTCTCTTGTACTTCCCCTATTCCAATATAATTTATTCACATCACTTCACAGATAATTGGAAATAGTGATACATCACATTTTTAAAAGTACCAACAAATCTTCCCTGCATTAGTCCCTTTCTTCACATTTTTACAATATAAATGTGGTAGGAGGATTTGTTTTGGGGATTATTAATCGATAAGAGATCTGTAGGAATTATTCGTAGTCTAATTATGTTATACTTAGCAGAATTATCACGAATTCACACTACATTCACCTATACCATATACTTACCCCAGGGGACGTGGATGTCCCTACACAAATAAAATAGTTGGTCTCGCTCCACAGCTTCTCACTTATTGATTCATCCTTGGAATTGCTTTACAGTAACATTATTGTTTAAATTTGAGATAACCATCACAGTAAACTTGTCCTTGATTTGCATATATAGAAATTGTTATTGGACCAAATGAGGACCTTATTACTATCAGTTTTATCTATTGGAATCCATATCATAGGTAGATTGTATTTGATCAGTGACATATTAAATGTGCAGTCCACACGATGTGAATAATGTAGCTCATGTGTATCTCTGTTATGGATATACAAACCTAACCCCGATCACGTGACTAGGTCTGTTGTTTACATCATCTCTAGCCAACGACGTCAGAAACCAGGTGATCATGTGTGGATCGGAAAGACAAAGACTGCTATTGGTGGGGGGTGACACGTGATCCCCATTTGGATTGGGATTGGCTAGACCTATTCTTTGAAATACTCTCCCCGGGAGACAGTCGGGTTCAGCCTCGTTAAAGCTGTCATACAGCGAAATGTGCACGTCAGCGTTTCAGCGGCCTGCCACGCTCCTATATTGTTCAATGCAATGTTGTATAAATAGATGAAAAATGAAAGTTCTTTTAGACCTGCATTAGTACCTGCTAATATAGACAGTTTGTGAAGCAAGGAATAAGAATTAATAGTGGTCTCTTTTAATAAGCCCTGAGAGCAATAATCCATCCAGGTGGATTTACACCAACAATCTGTGTCAATATTTGTAGTGTGTAGCCCTGTCTTCAATAAGTCCATTCTGTGGCTATCTCATGTTCAAGATTCCATCAAATTTGGTGTACACATATGGGACCTCAACAATAAATGTACTGATTGCTATGATTGCAGCTTAATAGTGTCATAACGTACAACACTTTTAATCACGGTTACCGGGCCAACGGCTGCACTGTTTATTATAATTGTGATGTGCTAAGTACTCTTATATTATTGTAACATCAATTGCGGCTAACTGACCAGTGACAATCACACATGGTACCTGGAATATGAACAAGTGGATCTATCCATAAGTGTGTCATGGCATGAACACAATAATACAAAAGGACTGTGCCCAATATGTGTGGAATTGTCCAGATTAATTGTTGCGGTCATTATAAGCCTAAGGCTATATAAATGTTAGCGCAGACACAGGGAATTTTAGAACAAGTGTACTAAGTGATACAATTACAGTACAGTTGGTATCTCAATTTTGTTCTAATACACTACTCTAACCTTGCAACCAGCTGGACAATAGTAATTGCATACACCATTTCGATACTTATGAACATAATTGATTAATGTTCATTAAGGAATCATCGCAGGAGAAACTGTTGCATTTGAACCAAAGCAAAAGCTGTTCAATCCTTTTTAGGACATTATTGCAACATATATTGCTTAAAGCTACAGTAACAACATATGAATAGTTTGTTACACCTCCCCAATGGGAGCACATGAGAATAGTAACATTTATAATCAAAGTTAGACAGTGACCAACATAACTTTATATATATTTTTCCAACTAGACCCTAATGTGTACAGGGGAATAGGTGAATCAACATATTACATAGTAACTAAGGTGGACAAAAGACAATTGTCCATCGAGTTCAACCTATTTGTTGTTTCCTATGTAGTCTTATTATAGGACTAGTTATTTTTATGTTAGGACTAGTTATATTAACTATAATGCGTGCCTACTCACCATAACCTTGAATATCTTTATCCAATAGGAATTTTTCTAACCCATTCTTAAAGGTGTTGACTGAGTCCGCAGTTACTACTCTCTCAGGCAGGGAATTCCAAACACGTATTGTCCTTACTGTGAAAAAACCTTTAAGCCTCAATGTGCAGAAACTCTTCTCCTCTAACCTAAGCAAGTGACCACGTGTCCTCTGTTCTGATCTTATACAAAACAGGTCCCTCCCAAGCTCTGTGTATTGACCCCTTATATATTTGTAGATGTTGATCATGTCCCCTCTAAGTCTCCTCTTTTCCAATGTAAACATGCCTAGCCTTGCAAGCCTTTTCTCGTTTCCAGTGTCTCCATGCCCTTGATTAGTTTGGTCGCCCGCCTCTGAACCTTTTCTAGCTCCAGGATATCCTTTTTGTAATATGGTGCCCAAAATTGCACACAGTATTCAAGATGAGGCCTCACTAGTGATTTATATAATGGGAGTACACATTGAGGCGAAAAGTTTTTTTCACAGTAAGGACAATACGTGTTTGGAATTCCCTGCCTGAGAGAGTGGTAACAGCGCACTCAGTCAACACCTTTAAGAATGGGTTAGATACATTCCTATTGGATAAAGATATTCAGGGTTATGGTGCGTAGGCACGCATTACAGTTAATATAACTAGTCCTAACATAAAAATAACTAGTCCTATAATAAGACTGCATAGGAGACCACAAATAGGTTGAACTCGATGGACAATTGTCTTTTTTCAACCTTAGTTACTATGTTACTATGAGTATAATACTCTCATCCCTTGCATCAATTCCCCGTTTTATGTATGCTAGTATCTTATTAGCCTTCTTTGCTGCACTCCTACTTTGGCCTTCTTTGCTGCTTAATTTGTTATCTATGTGAACCCCTAAGTCTTTTTCCAGTACAG
Source organism: Pseudophryne corroboree (assembly GCF_028390025.1). Classification (NCBI taxonomy): domain Eukaryota; kingdom Metazoa; phylum Chordata; class Amphibia; order Anura; family Myobatrachidae; genus Pseudophryne; species Pseudophryne corroboree. The sequence continues at coordinate 640,157,355 of NC_086444.1, forward strand.
AATCCCCTAATATTACCCCATTTAGTATGTAGGTGTTATTTTTGGTCTTGCCCGCACAGTGTATTACCTTATACTTGTCTGTGTTGAATCTCATTCTCCATTTTGCTGCCCATGCTTCCAGTTTAGTTAAGTCATTCTGAAGAGACTCAGCATCCCCCTCCGTATTTATAATCTTACATAATTTGGTATCGTCTGCGAAAAGTGATACCATGCTCTCTAGACCTACTGTTAGGTCGTTGATGAAAATGTTAAACAAAAGTGGTCCAAGTACAGACCCTTGTGGCACACCACTTAGTACTTAAATCCAATTTGAAAATGATCCATTGACCACAACGTGCTGCTCCATATTATCTAACCAATTACTGACTCATGTGCATATTGTGCTCCCTAGCCCTATTTCTTGTAGCTTGTAGATAAGACGCATGTGTGGTACAGTGTCGAAAACTTTGGCAAAGTTTAAAAAGATAATTATCCACCTCCTTACCCTGATCCAGGTTCGCACTTACTGTTTCATAAAAGCCAAGTAAGTTGGTCTGACATGATCTGTCCTTCACAAATCCATGTTGGTTCCTTTTAATGACCTTATTTGCTTCAAGTAACTTTTGAATACTGTCCCTTAGAATATCTTCCAATACTTTCCCCACTATAGATGTAAGACTAACTGGTCTTTAATTACCTGGTTCAGCTTTGCTCCCCTTTTTAAATATCGGCACTACCTCCGCTATACGCCAGTCTTTGGGAACCATACCCGATTTAACCGAATCCATGAAGATCAAAAATAGAGGTCTTGCTAGTTCAGCAACTAGCTCCATAAGAACCCTCGGGTGAATTCCATCGGGACCAGGTGACTTATTAATCTTTAACTTTTTTAATCAGTCACAGACTACCTCCTCACATAAATAAGCATTTAGCAGTGGGACATTATCGTTGTTGAGATTTTGTGTTAGACCCAGCATTTGGTCCTCTCTGGTAAATACCGTTGAAAAAAACTTGTTTAGTTTGTTTGCTATGTCATTATCATTTTTGATTAAGGCTCCCCCTTGTCATTTAAAGAGCCTATACTCTCCTTCTTTAGTCTTTTGCTCTTGATGTACTAAAAAAAATTGGGATTTGCTTTGCTTTCCTTTGCTATTAGTTTTTCAGTTTCTACTTTAGCCGCTCTTATAACTTTTTTGCATATTTTGTTACAGTCCTTATAGTGTTGAAATGACTCTGCATCCCCCTCAGATTTGTAATTTTTAAATTCTCATCTTTTTTTGTCCATTAATTCCTTTATATTTTTGTTAAACCACATTGGTTTGGGATTTTTATTCCCTTTTTTGCTGCTGGCGGGAATAAATTTACGAGTATTATTAATTAGCAGTGATATTAATACATCCCATTTCTCTGTAGTATTTTTCCTTGAAACAGAATTCCCCATTTAATGTTCCTTAACGCTTCCTTCATTATGTCAAAGTTGGCTATATTATAAGACTCTCAGTGACGAAAGTAGGCACTGCTTTTTAATTCTATTTGAAATCACACATTTCATTTCTTTTTCACTTGTATGTTTGTATATGTAATATTTTAACCTCTTTATTTTTTGCTGTGTGCGCCCCAAGAATTGGGGCTCCTTTTAACTAATAGAAAGCAATAAAAGCTAAGTTTTAAGACACGGATTAATGCAATTTATGAATTTCTGTGCGCCCAACTAAGCAACCGCTTTTCAGTTCTCCCTGTTTTTGTTCCTAATTCCAGTTGTAATAGGGCTACACCCCCAGATACAAGATCTATAATAGATACATTGATACTGGGGTTTTCAAATAGCTACTGTATATAACAAATCATTTATAATTTGTGAGTGTGCAGATATATCTCTTTTGCTCCATTTGAACAAGTCTATTGCTGGTTACCAGCATTCTTTAATATCTAGCACCTTGCCTAAACACAGTTGTGTAAAAATAAGCATGTTATTCTACTTTATTCATTTTTCAAAGAAATTGGGAACCCCATTGTCTTCCTGGGGATAACAACATGTCTAATTTTAGTCTCACTAAAGATCTTGAAGATAGAAGAGACGAATGATATGGAATCCGTGTTCAATGACACATCTGAACAACAGGCCAATATTCAGACAGATTGGACAGATGATCTTTTTGGACTCATTAGCTTTGATGAAACAAAGCAGAATCTGTTGGAATAGAAGCACTTCAGAAAAATACCTGAAAAATTACCTAGTACCGAGAGGCCTAAGACCTAAACTTTTCCCAGCATATGAACTGGCTAACAATGATTTAAAAAAAGAATGGGAAAATACATTACTACATTGTTCGAGAGAACTGATCAAAATACTCATCAAACATGATGATATAATACTAACACAGCTGACACAAGAAATCTCTGAATTGGGGAAAAGACTAAAAAGTGTTGAAAGCTTAGATAAATTTCAACAGAGATATGAAAAATACAGGAAGGAGTTGGAGGAATATGAGAATGAAATAATAGAGAGAAAGACGTCAATTTCTGAGAGATAGAACAGATTTCCCATCAAACAGGATCTTTAAATGGAATATTCATCCCCAGAGAGGAACACTCAGTCCTTTAATTACTCTACGTCAGAGGCTGATTCCTCGGATGGGGAACTCTCTAATAATACATCCTTCAGTAGGACCCATAGGAGGGATTCTTTAGGCAAAACCTCGAGAGATATGAGGGAAGGTCTGGGTAAAGAAGGAGGAAGACCAGGAGGGGGCAGAGGAAACAGAAGAAAGAGGGATGCCCTGGAATGGCAAGAGGATCCAAGGGAGAGGAGTGACAGGAAATATCAATAATTGATCCTGGTGATACAACTGGAGACACTTTAAGAGTTGTGAATCTATCTGACAAAGTCTTAACCCCAGATCAAATCAGTATTTTAAGTAAAGGACTCTCATTCTCCCCGGTCTAGGATTTGGACCAATTTGAATGTGAAAAAGACCTGCACTTGTTTATCAGGAAGATCCTTCTGAAAAAGTTTTCTTGCAAATCAAAAATCTCTAAAACCTCCTCCTCAAAATATAGAGATAGAACTGCCTACCCTGGATTCAGAGGATCTCTTGGCGATACAACTACTAGAGGATCTAGAATGTGGTGAGGAAAATGGTACTGTTGTACCTCACCCTATTGACAGTAGTAAGATCAAAAAAAAAATCTACCTTTTTCCTGGATTACAAATTTGTCCCACAGGTATATCAAGATTTAGTGTCTAAAGGTTTGGACATATTATTTTTGCACAAAAAAAAAATCATACTGATAACATCAATATAGGTGAGAGGGTTGCATTGCAAGAAATAGCTGAATGGGAAGAAGTCCTGGTGAAACCCTCTGACAAAGGGGGAATGTAGTATTGTGGCCAAGAAACATGTACCTGGAAGAAATCACTAAACAACTGGGGGACTGGACCTGTTATGAGAAACTAATCTTTAACCCCACCCAGAAATATCTCAAACAATATAACACCCTAATACAGACTGATTTCAATAATGGTGTCATAACTAAACAAGACTTTGAATTTTTAAAAATGGAGAAACCAAGAACACCAACACTCTATCTTCTCCCCAAAATTCATAAAAATGAGATGAAGCTGTCTGGGAAAGGAAGTTTGACTGAAAAAGCCAGCATTTATGTTGACCAATACCTTCATAATCATGTCACCTCATTGGCATCATGTACACGTGACACAATGGATGTCCTTCTGAAACTCCAGAACTTGAGCATGAACCCTGGTGTTTGGCTAGTGTCTTGTGACGTTGAAAGCCTATATACTAGTATTAGTCACGACAAGGGAATAGGAGCCACAAGATATTTTTTAGACATGGAGATACCCTGTGAACATAATGACTTCCTGATTCAGTTGTTGGAATTTATCATAACCAAAAATGACCTCACGTGCAATGAATCCCACTATCTCCAGGTGAGGGGGGCAGCAATGGGGACAGCTTGTGCCCCCACTTATGCTAACCTCTACCTGGGGTGGTGGGAGAAGGAGGTGGTTTTCCAGGAATCACTGGAGAGGTATACAGACAATATCTTAATTTAATTTCGGTATATAGATGATATACTTATGTTCTGGGATGGACACCGAAATGATTTGACACAATTCATCTCCATCCTCAACTCAAATGATCTCAATCTGAGACTCACATATGAGTCCAGCCAATCCAGCATCAATTTTTTGGATCTCACGATACAGATCAATTATGAAGGCAGTATCAGCACGGATATTTTCAGGAAACATACTGCAACTAACAGCATACTCCACTCTAGCAGTTCACATCTCCCTGCTATAGTGAAAGCAGTACCCAAAGGGGAATTACTATGTGCTAAGAGTAATTGCTCAGATCCAGATACTTTTACCTCTAGACAAAAGGAACTTAGTACCAGATTTAAAAACAGAGGATATAGTAACACACTTATCAAGAAAATGGTGAGGGAAGTAGAGAGATATCCACCGGAATCCCTTTTGCAAGTGAAATCCAAAGAAGGCACGGAGGAGCCTGTGAGATTCATCAGCACCTTCAATGCACATTGGAGAGAAATTGAGGCCGTTCTCCAGAAGCACTGGTCAGTTTTACAAACAGATCATGATTTGAACAAAATTTTACCAGCAAGAGTGCAGAGTAGCTGGCATAGTTCATGCAATATCAAAGATCATCTTATCCACAGTCATTTATCAAAAATGGGGGAGATCAAATCCAACAGAAAAGGATCTAAATGCTGTGGACATTGCAAGGCATGTCAATATATGGTCCCCAAAAAATGGTTCTATGATAAATACAACAAGAAATGGATGATCTCCACATCAATAACCTGCACTTCCATAGGTATTGTATACCATATGGAGTGCCCATGCCACAAAATCCATATAGGCAAAACCTCAAGACCATTGAAAGTACGCATTTTGGAGCACGTCGGAAATATACGTAATGCCAATAAAGATCAGGCACAATTCAAAACTCTGACATCAGTGGCATGACATTTTCAACAATACCACAAAAGTGACCCTACAGGTCTGAAAGTCTTTGGTATGAGACATATCCAGCTAGGGATCCAAGGGGGTAATGTGGATCAGGCACTTTTAATATTTACATAGATATTTATTTGACACGACACATATAGATGATCATGTAATCACACCAACAATAATGAATTTATTTGATTGGATATCACCATTTATTCACATATATCTGCATCAAGTTAACAACTGAACACAATAGCACATTTACACTATTTCAACATTCAGACCACATCTCACAAGAAATTCTTCTTTTGATTTTTCTTTCCTGCTTTCACCAGCACAACATCACAATTTTTGGGGTTAAACTCTTTTTTATCTTCCTTCTCAGTTTAATTTTGCTTTCATGGGAGACTTATTTCACCTAACACTTGTCACTGTCTGTCACTTCTTTTTCTTCTTTTCTCTTGTACTTCCCCTATTCCAATATCATTTATTCACATCACTTCACAGATAATTGGAAATAGTGATACATCACATTTTTAAAAGTACCAACAAATCTTCCCTGCATTAGTCCCTTTCTTCACATTTTTACAATATAAATGTGGTAGGAGGATTTGTTTTGGGGATTATTAATCGATAAGAGATCTGTAGGAATTATTCGTAGTCTAATTATGTTATACTTAGCAGAATTATCACGAATTCACACTACATTCACCTATACCATATACTTACCCCAGGGGACGTGGATGTCCCTACACAAATAAAATAGTTGGTCTCGCTCCACAGCTTCTCACTTATTGATTCATCCTTGGAATTGCTTTACAGTAACATTATTGTTTAAATTTGAGATAACCATCACAGTAAACTTGTCCTTGATTTGCATATATAGAAATTGTTATTGGACCAAATGAGGACCTTATTACTATCAGTTTTATCTATTGGAATCCATATCATAGGTAGATTGTATTTGATCAGTGACATATTAAATGTGCAGTCCACACGATGTGAATAATGTAGCTCATGTGTATCTCTGTTATGGATATACAAACCTAACCCCGATCACGTGACTAGGTCTGTTGTTTACATCATCTCTAGCCAACGACGTCAGAAACCAGGTGATCATGTGTGGATCGGAAAGACAAAGACTGCTATTGGTGGGGGGTGACACGTGATCCCCATTTGGATAGGGATTGGCTAGACCTATTCTTTGAAATACTCTCCCCGGGAGACAGTCGGGTTCAGCCTCGTTAAAGCTGTCATACAGCGAAATGTGCACGTCAGCGTTTCAGCGGCCTGCCACGCTCCTATATTGTTCAATGCAATGTTGTATAAATAGATGAAAAATGAAAGTTCTTTTAGACCTGCATTAGTACCTGCTAATATAGACAGTTTGTGAAGCAAGGAATAAGAATTAATAGTGGTCTCTTTTAATAAGCCCTGAGAGCAATAATCCATCCAGGTGGATTTACACCAACAATCTGTGTCAATATTTGTAGTGTGTAGCCCTGTCTTCAATAAGTCCATTCTGTGGCTATCTCATGTTCAAGATTCCATCAAATTTGGTGTACACATATGGGACCTCAACAATAAATGTACTGATTGCTATGATTGCAGCTTAATAGTGTCATAACGTACAACACTTTTAATCACGGTTACCGGGCCAACGGCTGCACTGTTTATTATAATTGTGATGTGCTAAGTACTCTTATATTATTGTAACATCAATCGCGGCTAACTGACCAGTGACAATCACACATGGTACCTGGAATATGAACAAGTGGATCTATCCATAAGTGTGTCATGGCATGAACACAATAATACAAAAGGACTGTGCCCAATATGTGTGGAATTGTCCAGATTAATTGTTGCGGTCATTATAAGCCTAAGGCTATATAAATGTTAGCGCAGACACAGGGAATTTTAGAACAAGTGTACTAAGTGATACAATTACAGTACAGTTGGTATCTCAATTTTGTTCTAATACACTACTCTAACCTTGCAACCAGCTGGACAATAGTAATTGCATACACCATTTCGATACTTATGAACATAATTGATTAATGTTCATTAAGGAATCATCGCAGGAGAAACTGTTGCATTTGAACCAAAGCAAAAGCTGTTCAATCCTTTTTAGGACATTATTGCAACATATATTGCTTAAAGCTACAGTAACAACATATGAATAGTTTGTTACACCTCCCCAATGGGAGCACATGAGAATAGTAACATTTATAATCAAAGTTAGACAGTGACCAACATAACTTTATATATATTTTTCCAACTAGACCCTAATGTGTACAGGGGAATAGGTGAATCAACATATTACATAGTAACTAAGGTGGACAAAAGACAATTGTCCATCGAGTTCAACCTATTTGTTGTTTCCTATGTAGTCTTATTATAGGACTAGTTATTTTTATGTTAGGACTAGTTATATTAACTATAATGCGTGCCTACTCACCATAACCTTGAATATCTTTATCCAATAGGAATTTTTCTAACCCATTCTTAAAGGTGTTGACTGAGTCCGCAGTTACTACTCTCTCAGGCAGGGAATTCCAAACACGTATTGTCCTTACTGTGAAAAAACCTTTAAGCCTCAATGTGCAGAAACTCTTCTCCTCTAACCTAAGCAAGTGACCACGTGTCCTCTGTGCTGATCTTATACAAAACAGGTCCCTCCCAAGCTCTGTGTATTGACCCCTTATATATTTGTAGATGTTGATCATGTCCCCTCTAAGTCTCCTCTTTTCCAATGTAAACATGCCTAGCCTTGCAAGCCTTTTCTCGTTTCCAGTGTCTCCATGCCCTTGATTAGTTTGGTCGCCCGCCTCTGAACCTTTTCTAGCTCCAGGATATCCTTTTTGTAATATGGTGCCCAAAATTGCACACAGTATTCAAGATGAGGCCTCACTAGTGATTTATATAATGGGAGTACACATTGAGGCGAAAAGTTTTTTTCACAGTAAGGACAATACGTGTTTGGAATTCCCTGCCTGAGAGAGTGGTAACAGCGCACTCAGTCAACACCTTTAAGAATGGGTTAGATACATTCCTATTGGATAAAGATATTCAGGGTTATGGTGCGTAGGCACGCATTACAGTTAATATAACTAGTCCTAACATAAAAATAACTAGTCCTATAATAAGACTGCATAGGAGACCACAAATAGGTTGAACTCGATGGACAATTGTCTTTTTTCAACCTTAGTTACTATGTTACTATGAGTATAATACTCTCATCCCTTGCATCAATTCCCCGTTTTATGTATGCTAGTATCTTATTAGCCTTCTTTGCTGCACTCCTACTTTGGCCTTCTTTGCTGCTTAATTTGTTATCTATGTGAACCCCTAAGTCTTTTTCCAGTACAGAATCCCCTAATATTACCCCATTTAGTATGTAGGTGTTATTTTTGGTCTTGCCCGCACAGTGTATTACCTTATACTTGTCTGTGTTGAATCTCATTCTCCATTTTGCTGCCCATGCTTCCAGTTTAGTTAAGTCATTCTGAAGAGACTCAGCATCCCCCTCCGTATTTATAATCTTACATAATTTGGTATCGTCTGCGAAAAGTGATACCATGCTCTCTAGACCTACTGTTAGGTCGTTGATGAAAATGTTAAACAAAAGTGGTCCAAGTACAGACCCTTGTGGCACACCACTTAGTACTTAAATCCAATTTGAAAATGATCCATTGACCACAACGTGCTGCTCCATATTATCTAACCAATTACTGACTCATGTGCATATTGTGCTCCCTAGCCCTATTTCTTGTAGCTTGTAGATAAGACGCATGTGTGGTACAGTGTCGAAAACTTTGGCAAAGTTTAAAAAGATAATTATCCACCTCCTTACCCTGATCCAGGTTCGCACTTACTGTTTCATAAAAGCCAAGTAAGTTGGTCTGACATGATCTGTCCTTCACAAATCCATGTTGGTTCCTTTTAATGACCTTATTTGCTTCAAGTAACTTTTGAATACTGTCCCTTAGAATATCTTCCAATACTTTCCCCACTATAGATGTAAGACTAACTGGTCTTTAATTACCTGGTTCAGCTTTGCTCCCCTTTTTAAATATCGGCACTACCTCCGCTATACGCCAGTCTTTGGGAACCATACCCGATTTAACCGAATCCATGAAGATCAAAAATAGAGGTCTTGCTAGTTCAGCAACTAGCTCCATAAGAACCCTCGGGTGAATTCCATCGGGACCAGGTGACTTATTAATCTTTAACTTTTTTAATCAGTCACAGACTACCTCCTCACATAAATAAGCATTTAGCAGTGGGACATTATCGTTGTTGAGATTTTGTGTTAGACCCAGCATTTGGTCCTCTCTGGTAAATACCGTTGAAAAAAACTTGTTTAGTTTGTTTGCTATGTCATTATCATTTTTGATTAAGGCTCCCCCTTGTCATTTAAAGAGCCTATACTCTCCTTCTTTAGTCTTTTGCTCTTGATGTACTAAAAAAAATTGGGATTTGCTTTGCTTTCCTTTGCTATTAGTTTTTCAGTTTCTACTTTAGCCGCTCTTATAACTTTTTTGCATATTTTGTTACAGTCCTTATAGTGTTGAAATGACTCTGCATCCCCCTCAGATTTGTAATTTTTAAATTCTCATCTTTTTTTGTCCATTAATTCCTTTATATTTTTGTTAAACCACATTGGTTTGGGATTTTTATTCCCTTTTTTGCTGCTGGCGGGAATAAATTTACGAGTATTATTAATTAGCAGTGATATTAATACATCCCATTTCTCTGTAGTATTTTTCCTTGAAACAGAATTCCCCATTTAATGTTCCTTAACGCTTCCTTCATTATGTCAAAGTTGGCTATATTATAAGACTCTCAGTGACGAAAGTAGGCACTGCTTTTTAATTCTATTTGAAATCACACATTTCATTTCTTTTTCACTTGTATGTTTGTATATGTAATATTTTAACCTCTTTATTTTTTGCTGTGTGCGCCCCAAGAATTGGGGCTCCTTTTAACTAATAGAAAGCAATAAAAGCTAAGTTTTAAGACACGGATTAATGCAATTTATGAATTTCTGTGCGCCCAACTAAGCAACCGCTTTTCAGTTCTCCCTGTTTTTGTTCCTAATTCCAGTTGTAATAGGGCTACACCCCCAGATACAAGATCTATAATAGATACATTGATACTGGGGTTTTCAAATAGCTACTGTATATAACAAATCATTTATAATTTGTGAGTGTGCAGATATATCTCTTTTGCTCCATTTGAACAAGTCTATTGCTGGTTACCAGCATTCTTTAATATCTAGCACCTTGCCTAAACACAGTTGTGTAAAAATAAGCATGTTATTCTACTTTATTCATTTTTCAAAGAAATTGGGAACCCCATTGTCTTCCTGGGGATAACAACATGTCTAATTTTAGTCTCACTAAAGATCTTGAAGATAGAAGAGACGAATGATATGGAATCCGTGTTCAATGACACATCTGAACAACAGGCCAATATTCAGACAGATTGGACAGATGATCTTTTTGGACTCATTAGCTTTGATGAAACAAAGCAGAATCTGTTGGAATAGAAGCACTTCAGAAAAATACCTGAAAAATTACCTAGTACCGAGAGGCCTAAGACCTAAACTTTTCCCAGCATATGAACTGGCTAACAATGATTTAAAAAAAGAATGGGAAAATACATTACTACATTGTTCGAGAGAACTGATCAAAATACTCATCAAACATGATGATATAATACTAACACAGCTGACACAAGAAATCTCTGAATTGGGGAAAAGACTAAAAAGTGTTGAAAGCTTAGATAAATTTCAACAGAGATATGAAAAATACAGGAAGGAGTTGGAGGAATATGAGAATGAAATAATAGAGAGAAAGACGTCAATTTCTGAGAGATAGAACAGATTTCCCATCAAACAGGATCTTTAAATGGAATATTCATCCCCAGAGAGGAACACTCAGTCCTTTAATTACTCTACGTCAGAGGCTGATTCCTCGGATGGGGAACTCTCTAATAATACATCCTTCAGTAGGACCCATAGGAGGGATTCTTTAGGCAAAACCTCGAGAGATATGAGGGAAGGTCTGGGTAAAGAAGGAGGAAGACCAGGAGGGGGCAGAGGAAACAGAAGAAAGAGGGATGCCCTGGAATGGCAAGAGGATCCAAGGGAGAGGAGTGACAGGAAATATCAATAATTGATCCTGGTGATACAACTGGAGACACTTTAAGAGTTGTGAATCTATCTGACAAAGTCTTAACCCCAGATCAAATCAGTATTTTAAGTAAAGGACTCTCATTCTCCCCGGTCTAGGATTTGGACCAATTTGAATGTGAAAAAGACCTGCACTTGTTTATCAGGAAGATCCTTCTGAAAAAGTTTTCTTGCAAATCAAAAATCTCTAAAACCTCCTCCTCAAAATATAGAGATAGAACTGCCTACCCTGGATTCAGAGGATCTCTTGGCGATACAACTACTAGAGGATCTAGAATGTGGTGAGGAAAATGGTACTGTTGTACCTCACCCTATTGACAGTAGTAAGATCAAAAAAAAATCTACCTTTTTCCTGGATTACAAATTTGTCCCACAGGTATATCAAGATTTAGTGTCTAAAGGTTTGGACATATTATTTTTGCACAAAAAAAAAATCATACTGATAACATCAATATAGGTGAGAGGGTTGCATTGCAAGAAATAGCTGAATGGGAAGAAGTCCTGGTGAAACCCTCTGACAAAGGGGGAATGTAGTATTGTGGCCAAGAAACATGTACCTGGAAGAAATCACTAAACAACTGGGGGACTGGACCTGTTATGAGAAACTAATCTTTAACCCCACCCAGAAATATCTCAAACAATATAACACCCTAATACAGACTGATTTCAATAATGGTGTCATAACTAAACAAGACTTTGAATTTTTAAAAATGGAGAAACCAAGAACACCAACACTCTATCTTCTCCCCAAAATTCATAAAAATGAGATGAAGCTGTCTGGGAAAGGAAGTTTGACTGAAAAAGCCAGCATTTATGTTGACCAATACCTTCATAATCATGTCACCTCATTGGCATCATGTACACGTGACACAATGGATGTCCTTCTGAAACTCCAGAACTTGAGCATGAACCCTGGTGTTTGGCTAGTGTCTTGTGACGTTGAAAGCCTATATACTAGTATTAGTCACGACAAGGGAATAGGAGCCACAAGATATTTTTTAGACATGGAGATACCCTGTGAACATAATGACTTCCTGATTCAGTTGTTGGAATTTATCATAACCAAAAATGACCTCACGTGCAATGAATCCCACTATCTCCAGGTGAGGGGGGCAGCAATGGGGACAGCTTGTGCCCCCACTTATGCTAACCTCTACCTGGGGTGGTGGGAGAAGGAGGTGGTTTTCCAGGAATCACTGGAGAGGTATACAGACAATATCTTAATTTAATTTCGGTATATAGATGATATACTTATGTTCTGGGATGGACACCGAAATGATTTGACACAATTCATCTCCATCCTCAACTCAAATGATCTCAATCTGAGACTCACATATGAGTCCAGCCAATCCAGCATCAATTTTTTGGATCTCACGATACAGATCAATTATGAAGGCAGTATCAGCACGGATATTTTCAGGAAACATACTGCAACTAACAGCATACTCCACTCTAGCAGTTCACATCTCCCTGCTATAGTGAAAGCAGTACCCAAAGGGGAATTACTATGTGCTAAGAGTAATTGCTCAGATCCAGATACTTTTACCTCTAGACAAAAGGAACTTAGTACCAGATTTAAAAACAGAGGATATAGTAACACACTTATCAAGAAAATGGTGAGGGAAGTAGAGAGATATCCACCGGAATCCCTTTTGCAAGTGAAATCCAAAGAAGGCACGGAGGAGCCTGTGAGATTCATCAGCACCTTCAATGCACATTGGAGAGAAATTGAGGCCGTTCTCCAGAAGCACTGGTCAGTTTTACAAACAGATCATGATTTGAACAAAATTTTACCAGCAAGAGTGCAGAGTAGCTGGCATAGTTCATGCAATATCAAAGATCATCTTATCCACAGTCATTTATCAAAAATGGGGGAGATCAAATCCAACAGAAAAGGATCTAAATGCTGTGGACATTGCAAGGCATGTCAATATATGGTCCCCAAAAAATGGTTCTATGATAAATACAACAAGAAATGGATGATCTCCACATCAATAACCTGCACTTCCATAGGTATTGTATACCATATGGAGTGCCCATGCCACAAAATCCATATAGGCAAAACCTCAAGACCATTTAAAGTACGCATTTTGGAGCACGTCGGAAATATACGTAATGCCAATAAAGATCAGGCACAATTCAAAACTCTGACATCAGTGGCATGACATTTTCAACAATACCACAAAAGTGACCCTACAGGTCTGAAAGTCTTTGGTATGAGACATATCCAGCTAGGGATCCAAGGGGGTAATGTGGATCAGGCACTTTTAAGATACGAAACCAAAATGATATTCTTGCTGAATAGTCAACATCCTGAGGGTCTGAATGAGGCCAATTGTTATAGCCCATTTTTATGAACTACAATCGCCTTGACTCTCTTCTATGTTGACCCCATTGGTTATATTGAAATTTTGGTGGGTAGGTGATTAATGAACAATTCCATATTTAAATCAAGGTAGGACAATATGTATGGTATCAAAACTGGAGGTATAACCCCATCCACATTGATTAATTGGGGAATCTGAAGACTGATTAAGAAACCAGAATATCGATATAATTTCTACATGTCATTAAATATGAGTTTATAATGGATGAACATGAGAATAAATATATAAGGGAGGATTCTCACTTTTTCACTCCTCCACAAGACTAACACTGCAACTCATCATTAAATGGAAGAACTTACCTAGGATGCCACACAAAACAGAATGAGTGACCCTATATGAAAGAACCAGTGAGTCATTTACATAGATATTTATTTGACACGACACATATAGATGATCATGTAATCACACCAACAATAATGAATTTATTTGATTGGATATCACCATTTATTCACATATATCTGCATCAAGTTAACAACTGAACACAATAGCACATTTACACTATTTCAACATTCAGACCACATCTCACAAGAAATTCTTCTTTTGATTTTTCATTCCTGCTTTCACCAGCACAACATCACAATTTTTGGGGTTAAACTCTTTTTTATCTTCCTTCTCAGTTTAATTTTGCTTTCATGGGAGACTTATTTCACCTAACACTTGTCACTGTCTGTCACTTCTTTTTCTTCTTTTCTCTTGTACTTCCCCTATTCCAATATCATTTATTCACATCACTTCACAGATAATTGGAAATAGTGATACATCACATTTTTAAAAGTACCAACAAATCTTCCCTGCATTAGTCCCTTTCTTCACATTTTTACAATATAAATGTGGTAGGAGGATTTGTTTTGGGGATTATTAATCGATAAGAGATCTGTAGGAATTATTCGTAGTCTAATTATGTTATACTTAGCAGAATTATCACGAATTCACACTACATTCACCTATACCATATACTTACCCCAGGGGACGTGGATGTCCCTACACAAATAAAATAGTTGGTCTCGCTCCACAGCTTCTCACTTATTGATTCATCCTTGGAATTGCTTTACAGTAACATTATTGTTTAAATTTGAGATAACCATCACAGTAAACTTGTCCTTGATTTGCATATATAGAAATTGTTATTGGACCAAATGAGGACCTTATTACTATCAGTTTTATCTATTGGAATCCATATCATAGGTAGATTGTATTTGATCAGTGACATATTAAATGTGCAGTCCACACGATGTGAATAATGTAGCTAATGTGTATCTCTGTTATGGATATACAAACCTAACCCCGATCACGTGACTAGGTCTGTTGTTTACATCATCTCTAGCCAACGACGTCAGAAACCAGGTGATCATGTGTGGATCGGAAAGACAAAGACTGCTATTGGTGGGGGGTGACACGTGATCCCCATTTGGATTGGGATTGGCTAGACCTATTCTTTGAAATACTCTCCCCGGGAGACAGTCGGGTTCAGCCTCGTTAAAGCTGTCATACAGCGAAATGTGCACGTCAGCGTTTCAGCGGCCTGCCACGCTCCTATATTGTTCAATGCAATGTTGTATAAATAGATGAAAAATGAAAGTTCTTTTAGACCTGCATTAGTACCTGCTAATATAGACAGTTTGTGAAGCAAGGAATGAGAATTAATAGTGGTCTCTTTTAATAAGCCCTGAGAGCAATAATTCATCCAGGTGGATTTACACCAACAATCTGTGTCAATATTTGTAGTGTGTAGCCCTGTCTTCAATAAGTCCATTCTGTGGCTATCTCATGTTCAAGATTCCATCAAATTTGGTGTACACATATGGGACCTCAACAATAAATGTACTGATTGCTATGATTGCAGCTTAATAGTGTCATAACGTACAACACTTTTAATCACGGTTACCGGGCCAACGGCTGCACTGTTTATTATAATTGTGATGTGCTAAGTACTCTTATATTATTGTAACATCAATCGCGGCTAACTGACCAGTGACAATCACACATGGTACCTGGAATATGAACAAGTGGATCTATCCATAAGTGTGTCATGGCATGAACACAATAATACAAAAGGACTGTGCCCAATATGTGTGGAATTGTCCAGATTAATTGTAGCGGTCATTATAAGCCTAAGGCTATATAAATGTTAACGCAGACACAGGGAATTTTAGAACAAGTGTACTAAGTGATACAATTACAGTACAGTTGGTATCTCAATTTTGTTCTAATACACTACTCTAACCTTGCAACCAGCTGGACAATAGTAATTGCATACACCATTTCGATACTTATGAACATAATTGATTAATGTTCATTAAGGAATCATCGCAGGAGAAACTGTTGCATTTGAACCAAAGCAAAAGCTGTTCAATCCTTTTTAGGACATTATTGCAACATATATTGCTTAAAGCTACAGTAACAACATATGAATAGTTTGTTACACCTCCCCAATGGGAGCACATGAGAATAGTAACATTTATAATCAAAGTTAG
This sequence comes from Pseudophryne corroboree, assembly GCF_028390025.1. NCBI lineage: Eukaryota > Metazoa > Chordata > Amphibia > Anura > Myobatrachidae > Pseudophryne > Pseudophryne corroboree. The sequence goes on from NC_086444.1 coordinate 640,173,390, forward strand.
ACAGTGACCAACATAACTTTATATATATTTTTCCAACTAGACCCTAATGTGTACAGGGGAATAGGTGAATCAACATATTACATAGTAACTAAGGTGGACAAAAGACAATTGTCCATCGAGTTCAACCTATTTGTTGTTTCCTATGTAGTCTTATTATAGGACTAGTTATTTTTATGTTAGGACTAGTTATATTAACTATAATGCGTGCCTACTCACCATAACCTTGAATATCTTTATCCAATAGGAATTTTTCTAACCCATTCTTAAAGGTGTTGACTGAGTCCGCAGTTACTACTCTCTCAGGCAGGGAATTCCAAACACGTATTGTCCTTACTGTGAAAAAACCTTTTCGCCTCAATGTGCAGAAACTCTTCTCCTCTAACCTAAGCAAGTGACCACGTGTCCTCTGTGCTGATCTTATACAAAACAGGTCCCTCCCAAGCTCTGTGTATTGACCCCTTATATATTTGTAGATGTTGATCATGTCCCCTCTAAGTCTCCTCTTTTCCAATGTAAACATGCCTAGCCTTGCAAGCCTTTTCTCGTTTCCAGTGTCTCCATGCCCTTGATTAGTTTGGTCGCCCGCCTCTGAACCTTTTCTAGCTCCAGGATATCCTTTTTGTAATATGGTGCCCAAAATTGCACACAGTATTCAAGATGAGGCCTCACTAGTGATTTATATAATGGGAGTACACATTGAGACGAGAAGTTTTTTTCACAGTAAGGACAATACGTGTTTGGAATTGCCTGCCTGAGAGTGTGGTAACAGCGCACTCAGTCAACACCTTTAAGAATGGGTTAGATACATTCCTATTGGATAAAGATATTCAGGGTTATGGTGCGTAGGCACGCATTACAGTTAATATAACTAGTCCTAACATAAAAATAACTAGTCCTATAATAAGACTGCATAGGAGACCACAAATAGGTTGAACTCGATGGACAATTGTCTTTTTTCAACCTTAGTTACTATGTTACTATGAGTATAATACTCTCATCCCTTGCATCAATTCCCCGTTTTATGCATGCTAATATCTTATTAGCCTTTCTTGCTGCACTCCTACTTTGGGTACTGCTGCTTCATTTGTTATCTATGTGAACCCCTAAGTCTTTTTCCAGTACAGATTCCCCTAATATTACCCCATTTAGTATGTAGGTGTTATTTTTGGTCTTGCCCGCACAGTGCATTACCTTATACTTGTCTGTGTTGAATCTCATTCTCCATTTTGCTGCCCATGCTTCCAGTTTAGTTAAGTCATTCTGAAGAGACTCCGCATCCCCCTCCGTATTTATAATCTTACATAATTTGGTATCGTCTGCGAAAAGTGATACCATGCTCTCTAGACCTACTGTTAGGTCGTTGATAAAAATGTTAAACAAAAGTGGTCCAAGTACAGACCCTTGTGGCACACCACTTAGTACTTAAATCCAATTTGAAAATGATCCATTGACCACAATGCGCTGCTCCATATTATCTAACCAATTACTGACCCATGTGCATATTGTGCTCCCTAGCCCTATTTCTTGTAGCTTGTAGATAAGACGCATGTGTGGTACAGTGTCGAAAACTTTGGCAAAGTTTAAAAAGATTATATCCACCTCCTTACCCTCCTCCAGGTTTGCACTTACTGTTTCACAAAAAGCCAAGTAAGTTGGTCTGACATGATCTGTCCTTCACAAATCCATGTTGGTTCCTTTTAATGACCTTATTTGCTTCAAGTAACTTTTGAATACTGTCCCTTAGAATATCTTCCAATACTTTCCCCACTATAGATGTAAGACTAACTGGTCTTTAATTACCTGGTTCAGCTTTGCTCCCCTTTTTAAATATCGGCACTACCTCCGCTATACGCCAGTCTTTGGGAACCATACCCGATTTAACCGAATTCATGAAGATCAAAAATAGAGGTCTTGCTAGTTCAGCGTGCAGCTCCATAAGAACCCTCGGGTGAATTCCATCGGGACCAGGTGACTTATTAATCTTTAACTTTTTTAATCAGTCACAGACTACCTCCTCACATAAATAAGCATTTAGCAGTGGGACATTATCTTTGTTGAGATTTTGTGTTAGACCCAGCATTTGGTCCTCTCTGGTAAATACCGTTGAAAAAAACTTGTTTAGTTTGTTTGCTATGTCATTATCATTTTTGATTAAGGCTCCCCCCTTGTCATTTAAAGTGCCTATACTCTCCTTCTTTAGTCTTTTGCTCTTGATGTACTTAAAAAAAATTGGGATTCGCTTTGCTTTCCTTTGCTATTAGTTTTTCAGTTTCTACTTTAGCCGCTCTTATAACTTTTTTGCATATTTTGTTACAGTCCTTATAGTGTTGAAATGACTCTGCATACCCCTCAGATTTGTATTTTTTAAATTCTCATCTTTTTTTGTCCATTAATTCCTTTATATTTTTGTTAAAACACATTGGTTTGGGATTTTAATGCTGGCGGGAATAAATTTACGAGTATTATTAATTAGCAGTGATTTTAATACATCCCATTTCTCTGTAGTATTTTTCCTTGAAACAGAATTTCCCATTTAATGTCCCTTAACTCTTCCTTCATTATGTCAAAGTTGGCTATATTATAAGACTCTCAGTGACGAAAGTAGGCACTGCTTTTTAATTCTATTTGAATTCACACATTTCATTTCTTTTTCACTTGTATGTTTGTATATGTAATATTTTAACCTCTTTATTTTTTGCTGTGTGCGCCCCAAAAATTGGGGCTCCTTTTAACTCCTTTTAACTAATAGAAAACAATAAAAGCTAAGTTTTAAGACATGGATTAATGCAATTTATGAATTTCTGTGCGCCCAACTAAGCAACCGCTTTTCAGTTCTCCCTGTTTTTGTTCCTAATTCCAGTTGTAATAGGGCTACACCCCCAGATACAAGATCTATAATAGATACATTGATACTGGGGTTTTCAAATAGCTACTGTATATAACAAATCATTTATAATTTGTGAGTGTGCAGATATATCTCTTTTGCTCCATTTGAACAAGTCTATTGCTGGTTACCAGCATTCTTTAATATCTAGCACCTTGCCTAAACACAGTTGTGTAAAAAGAAGCATATTTTTCTACTTTATTCATTTTTCAAAGAAATTGGGAACCCCATTGTCTTCCTGGGGATAACAACATGTCTAATTTTAGTCTCACTAAAGATCTTGAAGATAGAAGAGACGAATGATATGGAATCCGTGTTCAATGACACATCTGAACAACAGGCCACTATTCAGACAGATTGGACAGATGATCTTTTTGGACTCAAATTAGCTTTGATGAAACAAAGCAGAATCTGTTGGAATAGAACCACTTCAGAAAAATACCTGAAAAATTACCTAGTACCGAGAGGCCTGAGACCTAAACTTTTCCCAGCATATGAACTGGCTAACAATGATTTAAAAAAAGAATGGGAAAATACATTACTACATTGTTCGAGAGAACTGATCAAAATACTCATCAAACATGATGATATAATACTAACACAGCTGACACAAGAAATCTCTAAATTGGGGGAAAGACTAAAAAGTGTTGAAAGCTTAGATAAATTTCAACAGAAATATGAAAAATACAGGAAGGAGTTGGAGGAATATGAGAATGAAATAATAGAAAGAAAGATGTAAATTTCTGAGAGATAGAACAGATTTCCCATCAAACAGGATCTTTAAATGGAATATTCATCCCCAGAGAGGAACACTCAGTCCTTTAATTACTCTACGTCAGAGGCTGATTCCTCGGATGGGGAACTCTCTAATAATACATCCTTCAGTAGGACCCATAGGAGGGATTTTTTAGGCAAAACCTCGAGAGATATGAGGGAAGGTCTGGGTACAGAAGGAGGAAGACCAGGAGGGGGCAGAGGAAACAGAAGAAAGAGGGATGCCCTGGCTTGGCAAGAGGACCCAAGGGAGAGGAGTGACAGGAAATATCAATAATTGATCCTGGTGATACAACTGGAGACACTTTAAGAGTTGTGAATCTATCTGACAAAGTCTTAACCCCAGATCAAATCAGTATTTTAAGTAAAGGACTCTCATTCTCCCCGGTCTAGGATTTGGACCGATTTGAATGTGAAAAAGAGGAAGATCCTTCTGAAAAAGTTTTTTGCAAATCAAAAATCTCTAAAACCTCCTCCTCAAAATATAGAGATAGAACTGCCTACCCTGGATTCAGAGGATACAACTACTAGAGGATCTAGAATGTGGTGAGGAAAATGGTACTGTTTTGACAGTAGTAAGATCAAAAAAAATCTACCTTTTTCCTGGATTACAAAATTTGTCCCCCAGCACAGGTATATCAAGATTTAGTGTCTAAAGATTTGGACATATTATTTGTGCACAAAAAAAAAATCATACTGATAAATCAATATAGGTGAGAGGGTTGCATTGCAAGAAATAGCTGAATGGGAAGAAGTCCTGGTGAAACCCTCTGACAAAGGGGGAATGTAGTATTGTGGCCAAGAAACATGTACCTGGAAGAAATCACTAAACAACTAGGGGACAGGACCTGTTATGAGAAACTAATCTTTAACCCCATCCAGAAATATCTCAAACAATATAACACCCTAATACAGACTGATTTCAATAATGGTGCCATAACTAAACAAGACTGAATTTTTAAAAATGGAGAAACCAAGAACACCAACACTCTATCTTCTCCTCATAATTCATAAAAATGAGATGAAGCTGTCTGGGAAAGGAAGTTTGACTGAAAAAGCCAGCATTTATGTTGACCAATACCTTCATAAACATGTCACCTCATTGGCATCATATACACATGACACAATGGATGACCTTCTGAAACTCCAGAACTTGAGCATGAACACTGGTGTTTGGCTAGTGTCTTGTGACGTTGAAAGCCTATATACTAGTATTAGTCACGACAAGGGAATAAGAGCCTCAAGAAATTTTTTAGACATGGAGATACCCTGTGAACATAATGACTTCCTGATTCAGTTGTTGGAATTTATCATAACCAAAAATTACTTCACGTGCAATGAATCCCACTATCTCCAGGTGAGGGGGGCTGCAATGGGGACAGCTTGTGCCCCCACTTATGCTAACCTCTACCTGGGGTGGTGGGAGAAGGAGGTGGTTTTTCAGGAATAACTGGAGAGGTATAAAGACAATATCTTAATTTAATTTCGGTATATAGATGATATACTTATGTTCTGGGATGGACACCGAAATGATTTGACACAATTCATCTCCATCCTCAACTCAAATGATCTCAATCTGAGACTCACATATGAGTCCAGCCAATCCAGCATCAATTTTTTTGATCTCACGATACAGATCAATTATGAAGGCAGTATCAGCACGGATATTTTCAGGAAACATACTGCAACTAACAGCATACTCCACTCTAGCAGTTCACATCTCCCTGCTATAGTGAAAGCAGTACCCAAAGGGGAATTACTATGTGCTAAGAGGAATTGCTCAGATCCAGATACTTTTACCTCTAGACAAAAGGAACTTAGTACCAGATTTAAAAACAGAGGATATAGTAACACACTTATCAAGAAAATGGTGAGGGAAGTAGAGAGATATCCACCGGAATCCCTTTTGCAAGTGAAATCCAAAGAAGGCACGGAGGAGCCTGTGAGATTCATCAGCACCTTCAATGCACATTGGAGAGAAATTGAGGCCGTTCTCCAGAAGCACTGGTCAGTTTTACAAACAGATCATGATTTGAACAAAATGTTACCAGCAAGAGTGCAGAGTAGCTTGCATAGTTCATGCAATATCAAAGATCATCTTATCCACAGTCATTTATCAAAAATGGGGGAGATCAAATCCAACAGAAAAGGATCTAAATGCTGTGGACATTGCAAGGCATGTCAATATATGGTCCCCAAAAAATGGTTCTATGATAAATACAACAAGAAATGGATGATCTCCACATCAATAACCTGCACTTCCATAGGTATTGTATACCATATGGAGTGCCCATGCCACAAAATCTATATAGGCAAAACCTCAAGACCATTGAAAGTACGCATTTTGGAGCACGTCGGAAATATATACGTAATGCCAATAAAGATCAGGCACAATTCAAAACGCTGACATCAGTGGCATGACATTTTCAACAATTCCACAAAAGTGACCCTACAGGTCTGAAAGTCTTTGGTATGAGACATATCCAGCTAGGGATCCTAGGGGGTAATGTGGATCAGGCACTTTTAAGATACGAAACCAAAATTATATTCTTGCTGAATAGTCAACATCCTGAGGGTCTGAATGAGGCCAATAGTTATAGCCCATTTTTATGAACTACAATCGCCTTGACTCTCTTCTATGTTGACCCCATTGGTTATATAGAAATTTTGGTGGGTAGGTGATTAATGAACAATCCCATATTTAAATCAAGGTAGGACAATATGTATGGTATCAAAACTGGAGGTATAACCCCATCCACATTGATTAATTGGGGAATCTGAACACTGATTAAGAAACCAGAATATCGATATAATTTCTACATGTCATTAAATATGAGTTTATAATAGATGAACATGAGAGTAAATATATCAGGGAGGATGCTCACTTTTTCACTCCTCCACAAGACTAACACTGCAACTCATCATTAAATGGAAGAACTTACCTAGGATGTCACACAAAACAGAATGAGTGACCCTATATGAAAGAACCAGTGAGTGATTTACATAGATATTTATTTGACACGACACATATAGATGATCATGTAATCACACCAACAATAATGAATTTATTTGATTGGATATCACCATTTATTCACATACAGTATATCTGCATCAAGTTAACAACTGAACACAATAGCACATTTACACTATTTCAACATTCAGACCACATCTCACAAGAAATTCTTCTTTTGATTTTTCTTTCCTGCTTTCACCAGCACAACATCAAATTTTTTTGGGTTAAACACTTTTTTATCTTCCTTCTCAGTTTAATTTTGCTTTCATGGGAGACTTATTTCACCTAACACTTGTCACTGTCTGTCACTTCTTTTTCTTCTTTTCTCTTGTACTTCCCCTATTCCAATATCATTTATTCACATCACTTCACAGATAATTGGAAATAGTGATACATCACATTGTTAAAAGTACCAACAAATCTTCCCTGCATTAGTCCCTTTCTTCACATTTTTATAATATAAATGTGGTAGGAGGATTTATTTTGGGGATTATTAATTCATAAGAGATCTGTAGGAATTATTCATAGTCTAATTATGTTATACTTAGCAGAATTATCACGAATTCACACTACATTCACCTATACCATATACTTACCCCAGGGGACGTGGATGTCCCTACACAAAAAAATAGTTGGTCTCGCTCCACAGCTTCTCACTTATTGATTCATCCTTGGAATTGCTTTACAGTAACATTATTGTTTAAATTTGAGATAACCATCACAGTAAACTTGTCCTTGATTTGCATATATAGAAATTGTTATTGGACCAAATGAGGACCTTATTACTATCAGTTTTATCTATTGGAATCCATATCATAGGTAGATTGTATTTGATCAGTGACATATTAAATGTGCAGTCCACACGATGTGAATAATGTAGCTAATGTGTATCTCTGTTATGGATATACAAACCTAACCCCGATCACGTGACTAGGTCTGTTGTTTACATCATCTCTAGCCAACGACGTCAGAAACCAGGTGATCATGTGTGGATCGGAAAGACAAAGACTGCTATTGGTGGTGGGTGACACGTGATCCCCATTTGGATTGGCTAGACCTATCCTTTGAAATACTCTCCCCGGGAGACAGTCGGGTTCAGCCTCGTTAAAACTGTCATACAGCGAAATGTGCACGTCAGCGGCCTGCCACGCTCCTATATTGTTCAATGCAATGTTGTATAAATAGATAAAAAATGAAAGTTCTTTTAGACCTGCATTAGTACCTGCTAATATAGACAGTTTGTGAAGCAAGGAATAAGAATTAATAGTGGTCTCTTTTAATAAGCCCTCATAGCAATAATTCATCCAGGTGGATTTACACCAACAATCTGTGTCAATATTTGTAGTGTGTAGCCCTGTCTTCAATAAATCCATTCTGTGGCTATCTCATGTTCAAGATTCCATCAAATTTGGTGTACACATATGGGACCTCAACAATAAATGTACTGATTGCTATGATTGCATCTTAATAGTGTCATAACGTACAACACTTTTAATCATGGTTACCGGGCCAACGGCTGCACTGTTTATTATAATTGTGATGCGCTAAGTACTCTTATATTATTGTAACATCAATCGCGGCTAACTGACCAGTGAAAATCACACATGGTACCTGGAATATGAACAAGTGGATCTATCCATAAGTGTGTCATGGCATGAACACAATAATACAAAAGGACTGTGCCCAATATGTGTGGAATTGTCCAGATTAATTGTTGCGGTCATTATAAACCTAAGGCTATATAAATGTTAGCGCAGACACAGGGAATTTTAGAACAAGTGTACTAAGTAATACAATTACAGTACAGTTGGTATCTCAATTTTGTTCTAATACACTACTCTAACCTTGCAACCAGCTGGACAATAGTAATTGCATACACCATTTCCAGCAGAAACATCAGCCTAGCGATACTTATGAACATAATTGATTAATGTTCATTAAGGAATCATCGCAGGAGAAACAGTGTTGCATTTGAACCAAAACAAAAGCTGTTCAATCCTTTTTAGGACATTATTGCAACATATATTGCTTAAAGCTACAGTAACAACATATGAATAGTTTGTTACACCTCCCCAATGGGAGCACATGAGAATAGTAACATTTATAATCAAAGTTAGACAGTGACCAACATAACTTTATATATATTTTTCCAACTAGACCCTAATGTGTACAGGGGAATAGGTGAATCAACATATTACAAAGTATCTAAGGTGGACAAAAGACAATTGTCCATCGAGATCAACCTATTTGTTGTTTCCTATGCAGTCTTATTATAAGACTAGTTATATTTATGTTAGGACTAGTTATATTAACTATAATGCGTGCCTACTCACCATAACCTTGAATATCTTTATCCAATAGGAATTTTTCTAACCCATTCTTAAAGGTGTTGACTGAGTCCGCAGTTACTACTCTCTCAGGCAGGGAATTCCAAACACGTATTGTCCTTACTGTGAAAAAACCTTTTCGCCTCAATGTGCAGAAACTCTTCTCCTCTAACCTAAGTAAGTGACCACATGTCCTCTGTGCTGTTCTTATACAAAACAGGTCCCTCCCAAGCTCTGTGTATTGACCCCTTATATATTTGTAGATGTTGATCATGTCCCCTCTAAGTCTCCTCTTTTCCAATGTAAACATGCCTAGCCTTGCAAGCCTTTTCTCGTATTCCAGTGTCTCCATGCCCTTGATTAGTTTGGTTGCCCGCCTCTGAACCTTTTCTAGCTCCAGGATATCCTTTTTGTAATATGGTGCCCAAAATTGCACACATTATTCAAGATGAGGCCTCACTAGTGATAGATATAATGGGAGTACACATTGAGGCGAAAAAATTTTTTCACAGTAAGGACAATATGTGTTTGGAATTGCCTGCCTGAGAGAGTGGTAACAGCGCACTCAGTCAACACCTTTAAGAATGGGTTAGATACATTCCTATTGGATAAAGATATTCAGGGTTATGGTGCGTAGGCACGCATTACAGTTAATATAACTAGTCCTAACATAAAAATAACTAGTCCTATAATAAGACTGCATAGGGGACCACAAATAGGTTGAACTCGATGGACAATTGTCTTTTTTCAACCTTAGTTACTATGAGTATAATACTCTCATCCCTTGCATCAATTCCCCGTTTTATGCATGCTAATATCTTATTAGCCTTCTTTGCTGCACTTTTACTTTGGGTACTGCTGCTTAATTTGTTATCTATGTGAACCCCTAAGTCTTTTTCCAGTACATAATCCCCTAATATTACCCCATTTAGTATGTAGGTGTTATTTTTGGTCTTGCCCGCACAGTGCATTACCTTATACTTGTCTGTGTTGAATCTCATTCTCCATTTTGCTGCCCATGCTTCCAGTTTAGTTAAGTCATTCTGAAGAGACTCAGCATCCCCCTCCGTATTTATAATCTTACATAATTTGGTATCGTCTGCGAAAAGTGATACCATGCTCTCTAGACCTACTGTTAGGTCGTTGATGAAAATGTTAAACAAAAGTGGTCCAAGTACAGACCCTTGTGGCACACCACTTAGTACTTAAATCCAATTTGAAAATGATCCATTGACCACAACGCGCTGCTCCATATTATCTAACCAATTACTGACCCATGTGCATATTGTGCTCCCTAGCCCTATTTCTTGTAGCTTGTAGATAAGACGCATGTGTGGTACAGTGTCGAAAACTTTGGCAAAGTTTAAAAAGATTATATCCACCTCCTTACCCTGATCCAGGTTCGCACTTACTGTTTCATAAAAGCCAAGTAAGTTGTTCTGACATGATCTGTCCTTCACAAATCCATGTTGGTTCCTTTTAATGACCTTATTTGCTTCAAGTAACTTTTGAATACTGTCCCTTAGAATATCTTCCAATACTTTCCCCACTATAGATGTAAGACTAACTGGTCTTTAATTACCTGGTTCAGCTTTGCTCCCCTTTTTAAATATCGCACTACCTCCGCTATACGCCAGTCTTTGGGAACCATACCCGATTTAACCGAATTCATGAAGATCAAAAATAGAGGTCTTGCTAGTTCAGCAACTAGCTCCATAAGAACCCTCGGGTGAATTCCATCGGGACCAGGTGACTTATTAATCTTTAACTTTTTTAATCAGTCACAGACTACCTCCTCACATAAATAAGCATTTAGCAGTGGGACATTATCTTTGTTGAGATTTTGTGTTAGATCCAGCATTTGGTCCTCTCTGGTAAATACCGTTGAAAAAAACTTGTTTAGTTTGTTTGCTATGTCATTATCATTTTTGATTAAGGCTCCCCCCTTGTCATTTAAGGAGCCTATACTCTCCTTCTTTAGTCTTTTGCTCTTGATGTACTTAAAAAAAATTGGGATTCGCTTTGCTTTCCTTTGCTATTAGTTTTTCAGTTTCTACTTTAGCCGCTCTTATAACTTTTTTGCATATTTTGTTACAGTCCTTATAGTGTTGAAATGACTCTGCATCCCCCTCAGATTTGTATTTTTTAAATTCTCATCTTTTTTTGTCCATTAATTCCTTTATATTTTTGTTAAACCACATTGGTTTGGGATTTTAATGCTGGCGGGAATAAATTTACGAGTATTATTAATTAGCAGTGATTTTAATACATCCCATTTCTCTGTAGTATTTTTCCTTGAAACAGAATTTCCCATTTAATGTCCCTTAACTCTTCCTTCATTATGTCAAAGTTGGCTATATTATAAGACTCTCAGTGACGAAAGTAGGCACTGCTTTTTAATTCTATTTGAATTCACACATTTCATTTCTTTTTCACTTGTATGTTTGTATATGTAATATTTTAACCTCTTTATTTTTTGCTGTGTGTGCCCCAAAAATTGGGGCTCCTTTTAACTAATAGAAAGCAATAAAAGCTAAGTTTTAAGACACGGATTAATGCAATTTATGAATTTCTGTGCGCCCAACTAAGCAACCGCTTTTCAGTTCTCCCTGTTTTTGTTCCTAATTCCAGTTGTAATAGGGCTACACCCCCAGATACAAGATCTATAATAGATACATTGATACTGGGGTTTTCAAATAGCTACTGTATATAACAAATCATTTATAATTTGTGAGTGTGCAGATATATCTCTTGCTCCATTTGAACAAGTCTATTGCTGGTTACCAGCATTCTTTAATATCTAGCACCTTGCCTAAACACAGTTGTGTAAAAATAAGCATATTATTCTACTTTATGCATTTTTCAAAGAAATTGGGAACCCCATTGTCTTCCTGGGGATAACAACATGTCTAATTTTAGTCTCACTAAAGATCTTGAAGATAGAAGAGACAAATTATATGGAATCCGTGTTCAATGACACATCTGAACAACAGGCCAATATTCAGACAGATTGGACAGATGATCTTTTTGGACTCAAATTAGCTTGGATGAAACAAAGCAGAATCTGTTGGAATAGAACCACTTCAGAAAAATCCCTTAAAAATTACCTAGTACCAAGAGGCCTGAGACCTAAACTTTTTCCAGCATATGAACTGGCTAACAATGATTTAAAAAAAGAATGGGAAAATACATTACTACATTGTTCGAGAGAACTGATCAAAATACTCATCAAACATGATGATATAATACTAACACAGCTGACACAAGAAATCTCTAAATTGGGGGAAAGACTAAAAAGTGTTGAAAGCTTAGATAAATTTCAACAGAGATATGAAAAATACAGGACGGAGTTGGAGGAATATGAGAATGAAATAATAGAGAGAAAGACGTAAATTTCTGAGAGATAGAACAGATTTCCCATCAAACAGGATCTTTAAATGGAATATTCATCCCCAGAGAGGAACACTCAGTCCTTTAATTACTCTACGTCAGAGGCTGATTCCTCGGATGGGGAACTCTCTAATAATACTTCCTTCAGTAGGACCCATAGGAGGGATTTTTTAGGCAAAACCTCGAGAGATATGAGGGAAGGTCTGGGTACAGAAGGAGGAAGACCAGGAGGGGGCAGAGGAAACAGAAAAAAGAGGGATGCCCTGGATTGGCAAGAGGACCCAAGGGAGAGGAGTGACAGGAAATATCAAAGTGTCTCCAGTTGTATCACCAGGATCAATTATTAAGTGTTGTGAATCTATCTGACAAAGTCTTTACTTAAAATACTGATTTGATCTGGGGTTAAGACTTTGTCAGATAGATTCACAACACTTAATAATTGATCCTGGTGATACAACTGGAGACACTTTAAGAGTTGTGAATCTATCTGACAAAGTCTTAACCCCAGATCAAATCAGTATTTTAAGTAAAGGACTCTCATTCTCCCCGGTCTAGGATTTGGACCAATTTGAATGTGAAAAAGACCTGCACTTGTTTATCAGGAAGATCCTTCTGAAAAAAGATTTTGCAAATCAAAAATCTCTAAAACCTCCTCAAAATATAGAGATAGAACTGCCTACCCTGGATTCAGAGGATCTCTTGGCGATACAACTACTAGAGGATCTAGAATGTGGTGAGGAAAATGGTACTGTTGTACCTCACCCTTTTGACAGTAGTAAGATCAAAAAAAATCTACCTTTTTCCTGGATTACAAAATTTGTCCCCCAGCACAGGTATATCAAGATTTAGTGTCTAAAGATTTGGACATATTATTTTTGCACAAAAAAATCATGCTGATAACATCAATATAGGTGAGAGGGTTGCATTGCAAGAAATAGCTAAATGGGAAGAAGTCCTGGTGAAACCCTCTGACAAAGGGGGAATGTAGTATTGTGGCCAAGAAACATGTACCTGGAAAAAATCACTAAACAACTGGGGGACAGGACCTGTTATGAGAAACTAATCTTTAACCCCACCCAGAAATATTTCAAACAATATAACACCCTAATACAGACTGATTTCAATAATGGTGTCATAACTAAACAAGACTGAATTTTTAAAAATGGAGAAACCAAGAACACCAACACTCTATCTTCTCCCCAAAATTCATAAAAATGAGATGAAGCTGTCTGGGAAAGGAAGTTTGACTGAAAAAGCCAGCATTTATGTTGACCAATACCTTTGTAAACATGTCACCTCATTGGCATCATATACACGTGACACAATGGATGTCCTTCTGAAACTGCAGAACTTGAGCATGAACCCTGGTGTTTGGCTAGTGTCTTGTGACGTTGAAAGCCTATATACTAGTATTAGTCACGGCAAGGGAATAAGAGCTACAAGATATTTTTTAGACATGGAGATACCCTGTGAACATAATGACTTCCTGATTCAGTTGTTGGAATTTATCATAACCAAAAATTACTTCACGTGCAATGAATCCCACTATCTCCAGGTGAGGGGGGCTGCAATGGGGACAGCTTGTGCCCCCACTTATGCTAACCTCTACCTGGGGTGGTGGGAGAAGGAGGTGGTTTTTCAGGAATCACTGGAGAGGTATACAGACAATATCTTAATTTAATTTTGGTATATATACTTATGTTCTGGGATGGACACCGAAATGATTTGACACAATTCATCTCCATCCTCAACTCAAATGATCTCAATCTGAGACTCACATATGAGTCCAGCCAATCCAGCATCAATTTTTTTGATCTCACGATACAGATCAATTATGAAGGCAGTATCAGCACGGATATTTTCAGGAAACATACTGCAACTAACAGCATACTCCACTCTAGCAGTTCACATCTCCCTGCTATAGTGAAAGCAGTACCCAAAGGGGAATTACTATGTGCTAAGAGGAATTGCTCAGATCCAGATACTTTTACCTCTAGACAAAAGGAACTTAGTACCAGATTTAAAAACAGAGGATATAGTAACACACTTATCAAGAAAATGGTGAGGGAAGTAGAGCGATATCCACGGGAATCCCTTTTGCAAGTGAAATCCAAAGAAGGCAGGGAGGAGCCTGTGAGATTCATCAGCACCTTCAATGCACATTGGAGAGAAATTGAGGCCGTTCTCCAGAAGTACTGGTCAGTTTTACAAACAGATCATGATTTGAACAAAATTTTACCAGCAAGAGTGCAGAGTAGCTGGCATAGTTCATGCAATATCAAAGATCATCTTATCCACAGTCATTTATCAAAAATGGGGGAGATCAAATCCAACAGAAAAGGATCTAAATGCTGTGGACATTGCAAGGCATGTCAATATATGGTCCCCAAAAAATGGTTCTATGATAAATACAACAAGAAATGGATGATCTCCACATCAATAACCTGCACTTCCATAGGTATTGTATACCATATGGAGTGCCCATGCCACAAAATCTATATAGGCAAAACCTCAAGACCATTGAAAGTACGCATTTTGAAGCACGTCGGAAATATACGTAATGCCAATAAAGATCAGGCACAATTCAAAACTCTGACATCAGTGGCATGACATTTTCAACAATTCCACAAAAGTGACCCTACAGGTCTGAAAGTCTTTGGTATGAGACATATCCAGCTAGGGATCCAAGGGGGTAATGTTGATCAGGCACTTTTAAGATACGAAACCAAAATGATATTCTTGCTGAATAGTCAACATCCTGAGGGTCTGAATGAGGCCAATTGTTATAGCCCATTTTTATGAACTACAATCGCCTTGACTCTCTTCTATGTTGACCCCATTGGTTATATAGAAATTTTGGTGGGTAGGTGATTAATGAACAATCCCATATTTAAATCAAGGTAGGACAATATGTATGGTATCAAAACTGGAGGTATAACCCCATCCACATTGATTAATTGGGGAATCTGAAGACTGATTAAGAAACCAGAATATCGATATAATTTCTACATGTCATTAAATATGAGTTTATAATGGATGAACATGAGAATAAATATATAAGGGAGGATTCTCACTTTTTCACTCCTCCACAAGACTAACACTGCAACTCATCATTAAATGGAAGAACTTACCTAGGATGCCACACAAAACAGAATGAGTGACCGTATATATTTATTTGACACGACACATATAGATGATCATGTAATCACATCAACAATAATGAATTTATTTGATTGGATATCACCATTTATTCACATATATCTGCATCAAGTTAACAACTGAACACAATAGCACATTTACACTATTTCAACATTCAGACCACATCTCACAAGAAATTCTTCTTTTGATTTTTCTTTCCTGCTTTCTCAAGCACAACATCACAATTTTTTGGGTTAAACACTTTTTTATCTTCCTTCTCAGTTTAATTTTGCTTTCATGGGAGACTTATTTCACCTAACACTTGTCACTGTCTGTCACTTCTTTTTCTTCTTTTCTCTTGTACTTCCCCTATTCCAGTATCATTTATTCACATCACTTCACAGATAATTGGAAATAGTGATACATCACATTGTTAAAAGTACCAACAAATCTTCCCTGCATTAGTCCCTTTCTTCACATTTTTATAATATAAATGTGGTATGAGGATTTATTTTGGGCATTATTAATCGATAATTAGACTATGAGTAATTCCTAGAGATCTCTTATGTTATACTTAGCAGAATTATCACCAATTCAATCACACTACACTCACCTATACCATATACTTACCCCAGGGGACGTGGATGTCCCTACACAAATAAAATAGTTGGTCTCGCTCCACAGCTTCTTACTTATTGATTCATCCTTGGAATTGCTTTACACTATTATTGTTTAAATTTGGGATAACCATTACAGTAAACTTGTCCTTGATTTGCATATATAGAAATAGTAATAAGGTCCTCATTTGGTCCAATAACCATCAGTTTTATCTATTGGAATCCATATCATAGGTAGATTGTATTTGATCACTCACATATTAAATGTGCAGTCCACACGATGTGAATAATGTAGATAATGTGTATCTCTGTTATGGATATACAAACCTGACCCCGATCACATGACCGGGACTATTTTTTACATCCTCACTAGCCAACGACATCAGAAACCAGGTGATCATGTGTGGATCAGAAAGACAAAGACCACTATTGGTGGCGGGTGACATGTGATCCCCATTTGGATCTAGATTGGCTAGACCTATCCTTTGAAATACTCTCCCTGGGATACAATCGGGTTCAGCCTCGTTAAAGCTGTCATACAGCGAAACGTGCACGTCAGCGTTTCAGCAGCCTGCCACGCTCCTATATTGTTCAATGCAATGTTGTATAAATAGAAAAAAAATTAATTCTTTTAGACCTGCATTAATACCTGCTAATATAGACAGTTTGTGAAGCAAGGAATAGGAATTAATAGTGGTATCTTTTAATAAGCACTGAGAGCAATAAATCATCCAGGTGGATTTCCACCAACAATCTGTGTCAATATTTATAGTATATAGCACTGTCTTCAATAAGTCCATTCTATGGCTATCTCATGTTCAAGATTGCATCAAATTTGGTGTACACATATGGGACCTCAACAATAAATGTACTGATTGCTATGATTGCAGCTTAATAGTGTCATAACTTACAACTCTTTTAATCACGGTTACCAGGCCAACGGCTGCACTGTTTATTATAATTGTGATGTGCTAAGTACCCTTATATTATTGTAACATCTATTGCGGTAACTGACCAGTGAAAATCACACATAGTACTTGGTATATGAACAAGTGGATCTATCCATATTGTGTCACGGCATGAACACAATAATATAAAGGACTTGTGCCCAATATGTGTGGAATTGTCCAGATTAATTGTTGCGGTCATTATAAGCCTAAGGCTATATAAATGTTGAATTTTAGTGGGCCCCGTACAATGAGATGCACTCAGGATATCATGAACAGGCTATTTCCTGCTATCTGACCATACACACATATGTGGTAGAAACGCATCCACCGGTCCCAACCACAGCATGCTACGGTTGAGCCAGATGACAGAATGCCTGGATTTCAACTAGAATACATACATTTCAATGTATGTGTTCACACAGAGCAACTGTGCCACACTGCGTTCTAGATGAACTCGGGTTGTGGCACTGGCCAGATGCAGTTCTGCGCCATCCGGACAAAATGCATATGTGTGAATGAAAAAAACTCCTTCCTTCGATTGGTGCTAAAACACTACATGTTGCCCCAGCATTACACTAAGTGGGACATTTACTAAGCAGTGATAAGAGCGGAGAAGTGAGCCAGTGGAGAAGTTGCCCCATCAACCAATCAGCAGCTCTGTATCATTTTATAGTATGCAAATTATAGATGTTACTTCAGTGCTGATTGGTTGCCATGGGCAACTTCTCCACTGGCTCACTTCTCTGCTCTTATCACTGCTTAGTAAATTTCCCCCTAAGTGCTGTTACTTTGAATAGCGTGCTTTGTTACTGTGCTGTGAATGGTATCCAAAAGGAAGCCCTGTGGCAGCCACATCCCCCTAAACATACAGAGATAATATGTGTAAATTAATATATTTCGAATTTGATAATGTGAGCACTGTGTTGGTTAGTATAGTTTCACTGCCTGTGGCAGAGTAAGTCTCTGTAAGTGAGTGAGGTATGCATAAAAGGAGGGAAAGTTAACAGGTGGAATATGCAGGTAGATTAGAAACTAGATTGGCTAAAGGCGGAGGAACTAGTAAAGTCAAAAAGCATAAAGAAAAACCATATTCGCAGGTGCACAGATTTTTTAATGTGCTTACCTCCGTCCAACAGGCCTGCACCACACAGGGTAGCTGGCTTTACCCTGTAGAAGCCCAAGGAGCTTCTTCCGCAATATAATGTGGAGAAGGATCACTCATGGAACCCTGCACATCCCACCAGTATAGTACAGGGTTCTGAATTCAGCTGTGGAGGATGAAAGGTAGAGGTATGGGTTAGGCAGTTAAGGGAATTATTAGGCACTAAGGGACCTATTTATTAACATTTTTTACTAATATTATGTGAAAAGGGTGTTTTTACACCTTTTTCACATTATTTTCGCACCACCTGAATGTATTTAAGGGCATTTGGAGCAGTTTTCATGAAAAACTGCTCCAAACCCTTTAATTGTCATTCTTTGTAGTAACCCACATCGCATTCCTCATACTTATAATGGGAAATGCAATGTGGCCGAATTTACTAAAAAAAAATGTAAAAAAATACCGCAGTGTGCCCTGTGATAATTTCTAAAGCTTAGGCTGGCGAGATCACAGGAAAAGACTGTGATAAGGAGCCTTTGCCTAGCTGCGAGGACCGGGCTCCAGTGATCAGCTATGTGTGTCTGATAGACACACAAGCTGATCACAGTGAAAAAACGAAAAAAAAAATATTATTTTTTAAACATACTTACCAGTCCCAGATGCCGGTGTCCACTGCTCTGGTGAGTACTGCCAGGCGCCGGGTCCCCCATATGCTGTGCTGTGGCCCCGGTGCAGTAAAGTGACGCTGCAAAGTGGCTGCACACTTCACTGCTGTGACCCATGGTGCTGTAAAGGACCCGGAGCCCGGCAACACCCACCAGAGCAGCAGACACTGGCTCCTGGGACTGGTAAGTATGAATCCGGGGGGTGCTTTATCCGGCGTGGGGGTAGTCGCAACGGGATAAGGGACCCGGCGGTTGCGAAGGGCAGCGGCGCATGCGCTACAGGCCATCAGGGGATTTTTTATGAAAAATACCCCGAGGCTGCTGCGAAGAGGCATCACAGGGACAGAGTACCAAGCTCTATCCCTGAATGTGATAATTGATACATCCATGCAATGTACCCAATTATCGCTGTGTGAGTTTGGTTGAGTTTATCACCTGTCATCCGCATCAACAGATTCGGATGGTGATAAGTAGACCTCTAAGCAAGGAGGGGGAGTTTTGGCCCAATCTGGGAGGGTTTACAGTTAGGATGTAAGGTAGGAGAGTTAGGGTATGGCTGCTACAAGGTGTGGGTAAAGGGGATAAGAGGGTATGAGTTCTTCCCACCCAGTGCCTCTGTTGGTATCCTGTGCATGCTGCTGTTGGCTCTCAATATCATACTTAGATTTAATAGGACATTATATATATATATATATATATATATATATATATATAGGGTGATACAAAAGTCGCAGTACACCTTTTTGTTTCAAAACCTGTGCAGGAAATGGGAAAACTGAATACTCCAGTAAGGTATTGCTGAGGTGGGCTATCTTTAAGGGTATGTACCGAACATGGGTGCCATCTTGAATCTAAGTCAGTTTTTTCAAATGGAAAGGGAGTCGTGTAACATGTCACACAAAACCAGAATTTTCTGAAAAGTTTATTGCTGCAAACAGATTAGTGGAGTATTCAGTTTTCCCATTTCCTGCATAGTTTTTGAAAGCGACTTTTGAATCACCCTGTATGTGTCCAAGTTTGTGCGGCACTCTGGGCTTAAATAAGATGACTGGCAGCCACAAATAGCGATCAGCGTTTCAATTTACTTAAAAATTAATTAAAAAAAACAAACAGAATGGATCATTCGTTTGGGAGTGATGGCACCAAGAGGACTCAATGATAAATTAATGTTGGGGACTATGTTATAAATATCTGAGCCCGGTTTAACAAATAAAGAGGCTTTATTATTTGAATATTTGGCTCAGCACATATGATGTATGGTAGCCGTAGCTTACTATAACATTGGCATGTTGTAAGGTCCTTATCTAATACTGGTGACATTGTTATTAATATCTTTATATTAGCATGGCTATCGTTTTAATAATAATATATCCCCATCGGAAATATAATATATGACAGCATTGACCTTTATTCAATCGTAACAATGGGTTGCTATAGATATGCTATCCTTTTGATTTCCATGTATTTACACAGTGGGTTATGCAATTTATATCTTTGCTGTAGACGTTTTTACCACCCTATCTGGTCTTGTCAAAGTTATTATATATATTTTGATGTTCTGGTATCAGCGCTCCATAATAACTGTTCCCATTGTTGATAGCACTTTGTTTATATCTCCGGTTGTCTTGGAGATGCATGTGGCAGGTGCGCGATGATGTCATTGCATAGCACCGCCGCCGGGGGGACTCGCGCTCTGGACAGCGCTCACATGGTAAAGGGATGGATAAAAGGTAGGATGTTTATATTCATATTTGTAACCTGATGAAAATCTTCTAATAAGATTGAAATGTTGTAGACCTGGTGGTCGTTTGCTTCTTCTCTTCTCTGAGCCCTGAGTCCCGCTCCTTTGTATGTATACATCCACTTTTGTACTGTGAGGGCACCAGGTCAAGGTATACTATTTTTGGAGTGCCAGGTACACTGCAATATAACAATATATTGTTAATATCTGAACAATAACGTTCATATCGTTCTTCGATATCAACCGGTGTGTAGGGTCCATTACTGTGTATATGCACTATTTCATTTGTTCAGAAGCTCAGGCATTTTCATGGAAAATAGTTGAGGATATGTTCACATTACCAAAATCTTACCAAGTGCACCCAGCCAAAAGATGCCTGCACACTTAGCGATATAGTAAACAAAATCGTTCATTTTCTACCTCCTGAGCAAAATCGTTAAGTAAATCGCCCTGTGTGTATGCAGCTGGGTACAGCCGATACACGGCCCTGTGGGCCGTTAACAACCCTCGGTGTCAGCCATACATGCAGCTTCATTTTAACTCATCAACCAAAGCTGCATGTATAGTCAGGCTGTGCAAGTGATATCTCACAGTGTGCATGCCCACCATCAGGTCGCCCAGGCCAGGAGGGGGCACACTAGGAGATGTCGCTCACAGAGCATATCACCTAGAACGTACCCACCAGTATAGTATAGGGTTCAGTTTTCAGCTATGGAGGAGGGGAAGGGGGTTAGGTTAAGCAGTTACGGGAGATGATTAGGTGCTAAGCACGAAGGGGGAGTGTACGGTTAGGATGTAAGGTAGGAGAGTTGGGTATGGCTGCTACAAAGTGAGGGTAAAGGGAATAAGAGAGTTTCTTGACCAGAGCCTCTGTGGGTATTCTGTGCAGCAGCATGCTGCTGTTGGCTCTCAATACCAAACTTAGACTTAATTATATACTGTATATATATATATATATATATATATACACTGCTCAAAAAAATAAAGGGAACACTAAAATAACACATCCTAGATCTGAATGAATTAAATATTCTAATTAAATACTTTGTTCTTTACATAGTTGAATGTGCTGACAACAAAATCACACAAAAATGATCAATGGAAATTAAATTTATTAACCCATGGAGGTCTGGATTTGGAGTCACCCTCAAAATTAAAGTGGAAAAACACACTACAGGCTGAACCAACTTTGATGTAATGTCCTTAAAACAAGTCAAAATGAGGCTCAGTAGTGTCCGTGGCCTCCTCGTGCCTGTATGACCTCCCTACAACGCCTGGGCATGCTCCTGATGAGGTGGCGGATGGTCTCCTGAGGGATCTCCTCACAGACCTGGACTAAAGCATCCGCCAACTCCTGGACAGTCTGTGGTGCAACGTGGCATTGGTGGATGGAGCGAGACATGATGTCCCAGATGTGCACAATTGGATTCAGGTCTGGCGAACGGGCGGGCCAGTCCATAGCATCAATGCCTTCATCTTGCAGGAACTGCTGACACACTCCAGCCACATGAGGTCTAGCATTGTCTTGTATTAGGAGGAACCCAGGGCCAACCGCACCAGCATATGGTCTCACAAGGGGTCTGAGGATCTCATCTCGGTACCTAATGGCAGTCAGGCTACCTCTGGCGAGCACATGGAGGGCTGTGCGGCCCCCTAAAGAAATGCCACCCCACACCATTACTGACCCACTGCCAAACCGGTCATGCTGGAGGATGTTGCAGGCAGCAGAACGTCATCCTTGGCGTCTCCAGACTCTGTCACATCTGTCACATGTGCTCAGTGAGAACCTGCTTTCATCTGTGAAGAGCACAGGGCGCCAGTGGCGAATTTGCCAATCTTGGTGTTCTCTGGCAAATGCAAAACGTCCTGCACGGTGTTGGGCTGTAAGCACAACCCCCACCTGTGGGCGTCGGGCCCTCATACCACCCTCATGGTGTCTGTTTCTGATCGTTTGAGTAGAAACATGCACATTTGTGGCTTGCTGGAGGTCATTTTGCAGGGCTCTGGCAGTGCTCCTCCTGTTCCTCCTTGCACAAAGGCGGAGGTAGCGGTCCTGCTGCTGGGTGGTTGCCCTTCTACGGCCTCCTCCACGTCTCCGGATGTACTGGCCTGTCTCCTGGTAGCGCCTCCATGCTCTGGACACTACGCTGACAGACACAGCAAACCTTCTTGCCACAGCTCGCATTGATGTGCCATCCTGGATGAGCTGCACTACCTGAGCCACTTGTGTGGAGGGGTTGTAGGGAGGTCATAGAGGCACATGGAGGCCACACACACTACTGAGCCTCATTTTGACTTGTTTTAAGGACATTACATCAAAGTTGGATCAGCCTGTAGTGTGTTTTTCCACTTTAATTTTGAGGGTGACTCCAAATCCAGACCTCCATGGGTTAATAAATTTGATTTCCATTGATAATTTTTGTGTGATTTTGTTGTCAGCACATTCAACTATGTAAAGAACAAAGTATTTAATAAGAATATTTCATTCATTCAGATCTAGGATGTGTTATTTTAGTGTTCCCTTTATTTTTTTGAGCAGTGTATATATATATGTAGACTTTTAGTATGGAAGGCAGCACTCAGAGACTTCAAAGGCAGTGAATAGCGTGCATAAAGGCCCCATGGGGCGTGCTTTATTGGTGATGTTTCAGGGATAGCACCCCTTCCTCAGACAAAGCATCAGTGACAAACAGTGAACTTAAATACCTTAAACGACTTACCCCCTCCTCGTTCGTCACAGCGGGCTCCCGGTCCCTGCGGCCACCTTCCCGCAGCGGGCACTTCCGAGCTCGTCGCGCCGGAAGTGACATCACTCGTCCAGTGCCGGGGACCATGGCAACCAGCTGTCAACAAACAAGGGATAGCGTAAACGTCCTCACAGTGCATGAAAACAAGTTTTACGAGTAGGACCAATTAGCCCCACATTATAAGTATAAAAGTGATAGACATTCTTTACAACTACAATATGATTTCATAAAAAGTCTACAAGTGCAACTTTACTCAACACTGCATGTATCCATACTCACAGTTAAAATTACATAATAGCGTATGGGCTCGTAGCTTATACGCTATTATGTAATTTTAACTGTGAGTATGGATACTTATAATGTGGGGCTAATTGGTCCTACTCGTAAAACTTGTTTTCATGCACTGTGAGAACGTTTACACTATCCCTTGTTTGTTGACAGCTGGTTGCCATGGCCCCCGTCGCAGGACGAGTGATGTCACTTCCAGCACGACGAGCTCAGCCACGTCCGGAAGTCTGTATACACAGGGTATTCACCCCAGAGGAAGGCACCAGATTATTGGAGACTGGAGTGCCGGAAGATATTGTTTCCTATATATATATATATACACACACACACTGTATGTGTATATGTATGTATATATATATATGTATATATATATATATTTTTTTTAGATTATATAATAAAAATGACTGGTAACACAATTTTAAAGGCAGGTACAAGACAAAAGAAGTGGATGAAGGGGCGCCTGTAGTGGGGGTTGGTACATACAGTATATACTTATGCCTGCACCATAAACACTTAGGGTAAGCTGCTGAATCTGAAAACTAAACCTTTACAAATTTTCATGCTGCTCGATTATACAAATGGCCCTAGTACTAGTGTGCCTTTCCTGTAGCTGATGCCTAACCATACTACACATTCTAATATTACAGCTTATATTATTACTATAATAATAATAATTATGCTACAGAGAAAAATCGTACATCCCACCCAAAGAAGATAGATGAATTCATTTACAGTTCTGCACCAGGAAGCCTGTCTCCTTTGCTAGGCAGCTTCATCCAAAATGGCGTTGGATCAGGATTCCGGCGGCTACAAAAGCCCTACTGCACATGACAGCAAGCACAACTCACTGCGTATACATGTCCCATCAGCGGCCAGGAAGGGGAGGGATCACACACACTGCTGTGACCTCAGCGAAGGGGGCGGCCGGACTAACGTCATACATCAGGTGGAGGGGGGGAGAGGCTGGGAGGTGCCTCAATCACAGCGGAAACACTGCGATCAGCCTGCGATGTCTTCGCATCAAAGAGGCGGTATGTATTACATCCCGCCTGCTGTCAGAACTGACATCCAGTTACATTATTGTGTGATGTCTCAGAGAACAGCTACAGCTGTCAACATGGATAGCTTCAGTTATTGGAATGGTCAGTTTAACATTTATTTGTGCACTATCTTGCATATATCAGTGCCAGTAATGCAGTGGGCACATAGCACAACACATTGCACAGTATGCCACAATAATACAATGGGAAGAAGTGGTATCTTCAGTGCAATACAAGCACAGATATTGGTAAACCCCATAATGCTAGTTGTTACATCTCATCATACATCTTCCCCATGGGTAGATATAAGTGTTCAAAGTGCTATAGCCTGCAGTACTTGAGACTTACACAAAGCACCATTATGTATTTCAGTATGTAAGA
The DNA here is from genome assembly GCF_028390025.1 of Pseudophryne corroboree. Classification (NCBI taxonomy): domain Eukaryota; kingdom Metazoa; phylum Chordata; class Amphibia; order Anura; family Myobatrachidae; genus Pseudophryne; species Pseudophryne corroboree. The sequence goes on from NC_086444.1 coordinate 640,198,447, forward strand.
TTGGGAAATTTACTTTCTATGGTATATGCAAATATCTAAAAATGTTGTGCCCACCCTCAGTGATTTTTCAGAAGCCTACTGATGGTAATCCCAAGCCTAAACTTGGATAATGAGGAAAGGTAAATCACTTCAAATGCAAGGAAAGAAGACACTGAATGACTATCCTTCCAAGTTAAACGGATTACGGAACTGGTACAAAACATAGTTTGGGGCAATGAGGTTATTATATGCTAGGGGGCAATCCTATTTCGTAGAACAAAGAAAGTTTGCAGGTCGAAGATTTCAGCAAACTACTTAAAGCAACAGCTGATGGGAAGGCTACCATGTACCTGGTAGTTGCTTTGACGATTGGTTGGTCTCCAATAATACTTGGCAAACATATATTTCCCATTTTCCCATAAATTTATATCCCTTACATTGGGAACCGTGAATGCCATAGCTTTTCATAGCTATAACTATTCATCCTCTTTTTATAGTGTATTTAGCAGGCTACAGGGATATACAACAAGTAAGAAATAACTGCAAAGCTTCATCTCTGGGTAGAGCAGTAAATTTCAAGTATAAGCTGAGATGAGATACCAAATAAAGACTTGGATTTGTCCAGTTTCAGATTCTATCAAATCTAACTATACAAGGAGGGCATTTTGTACAGTAATATAAATTAAGATTAGCTCAGCACCACTGGCCATTAAGGTTAAAACTAATAATAATATAATATGAATTCCCTTAATAAGAGGACACTCTATGAACTTATGTTCAAGGTTAGAATAGGTTCTGTATTCCAAGTACCAGAATACTATGGATTAATAGCACTGGGCAGGAAAGTAGTTGATAGTAAAACATGTCTTCAGTTAGCCTTGGCAATTACAAAGCAAGAGCTGCATTCTAAAAACAGATGGAGAGGGATGCTAGGCCTTCTTTTTATTTGGCAGCCAGAAAATCCAGAATAGAGAGAAGCTGATCTAGCTGTAGTATCAGCACTATGCCATGCCTTCATTTCTCTAACCATGGTAGAATATCTGATCCTTGTATGGCTTCAATGAGTCAATGATAAGGATTACTGTAGCAGAGGACAATGTTAGCTGGGTACACACTGAGTGATATATTGTATGATATATTATTCCAATGTGGATCGGAACCATACAGTATATCATATGCCTTGTATATTGTGTACACCCAATTGCACATACACGGTGCTTGTTCATTGCATCTTACCATCTTATATGCTGCACTATCAGATACAGTAGGTTGAAGCCATGAATGACTGCAGGCAGTTGTATGCATGCTGTAATGATACAATGCGCCATCATACACTGGATCATGCAATTATATCACATCGCACATTTTGACACACTTCATTCTAGTGTGTACCAAGCTTTAATAGCCTATTAATGCCATTATCCACATGTACAGTGGCAAGTTATCCAGGAGATATGTAGTTCCCTGAAAGTAGTCTTTGGAGTGTCCCAGAGGAACAGTAACCAAGATGACATGGGAGGATTAATCAGGATTAACTGGGTTACCTGATCTGCTTTCATTTTGTGCAATATGTTCAGAAGAAAAGCAGGTGGCAAAAGGGTGAATAAATTCTGATCATGAGAAAGACATTACATCCTCCCTTCAGTGCTCCCTGTTTCCACATTTTAGACACAAATGTGGGAACCTGAGCTACTGTATAAAAAAAGAGATGTAAAATTACCTGTTCTAGAAACCCGTTAAGGTTTGAACCAATGTTTAAAATATTAATTAAAAAGGAACATTGCCCAAGTGGGTGATTGGAGATTATTCTAGTTAATTTAGTTTTTCCAGAATGTACATTGCTGGTAGGTGAATAGCCCATTCCTTAATCTCTAGGGCTTTTGTACCAGAGACCTAGGGCCTCTCATCCTTTTCAGAGGAGAAACTGCAGTTGGTGTCCAGACAAATTGAACTGCTAATTCTCATAGGTGACTGGCAATTATAGCTCCGAGGAGTAACACAGCTGGCCTTAACTTGTGGACCATCTGACTCTCACTGCCTGGTTCTGAGTGAATACTCGCCAAATGTGTACGGGAACATGGAAAGCCATAGATGTAAGGCCTTCACAATTCTAAAAGCTTTGTCTAAGTACCTTAAGTGTACAGTTGCAAGAAAAAGTATGTGAACCCTTTGGAATTTCCTGGATTTTTGCATAAATTGGTCATAAAATGTGTTCTGATCTACATCTAAGTCACAACAATAGACAAACACAGTCTGCTGAAACTAATACCACACAAACAATTATATGCTCTCATGTTTTTATTGAACACATCATGTAAACATTCACAGTGCAGGGTGGACAAAGTATGTGAACCCCTAGGCTAATGACTTCTCCAAGAGCTAATTTGAGTCAGGAGTCTGCCAACCGGGAGTCCAATCAGTGAGACGAGATTGGAGATGTTGGTTAAAGCTGCCCTGCCCTGTAAAAAACACACACCAGTTCTGAGTTTGCAATTCTCAAGAAGCATTGCCTGATGTGAACCATGCCTCGCAGGAAAAAGCTCTCAGAAGACATACAATTAAGAATTGTTGACTTGTATAAAGCTGGAAAGGGTTACAAAAGTATCTCTAAAAGCCTTGATGTGTCATCAGTCCATGGTAAGACAAATTGTCTATAAATGGAGAAAGTTCAGCACTGTTTTGCTACTCTCCCTAGGAGTGGGTGTCCTGTAAAGATGACTGCAAGAGCACGGCGCACAATGCTCAATGAGGTGAAGAAGAATCCTAGAGTGTTAGCTAAAGACTTACAAAAATCTCTGGCACATGCTAACATCTCTGTTGACGAATCTATCATCCGTAAATCACTGAACAAGAATGGAGTTCATGGGAGGATACCACGGAGAAAGCCACTGCTGTCCAAAAATAACATTGCTGCACGTTTGAAATTTGCAAAACAGCACCTGAATGTTCCACAGCACTACTGGCAAAATATTCTGTGGACAGATGAAACCAAAGTTGAGTTGTTTGGAAGGAACACACAACACTATGTGTGGAGAAAAAAAGGCACAGCACACCAACATCAAAACCTCATCCCAACTGTGAAGTATGGTGGAGGGAGCATCATGGTTTGGGGCTGCTTTACTGCCTCAGGGCCTGGACAGATTGCTATCATCGATGGAAAAATGAATTCCCGAGTTTAACAAGACATTTTGCAGGAGAACTTAAGGCCATCTGTCCACCAATTGAAGCTCAACGGAAGATGGTTGATGCAACAGGACAACGACCCAAAGCACAGAAGTAGATCAACAACAGAATGGCTTCAATAGAAGAAAGTCCTGACCTCAACCCGACTGGGATGCTGTGGAATGGCTTCAAGAGAGCGATTCACACCAGACAACCCAAGAATATTGTTGAAATGAAACAGTTTTGTTTAGAGGAATGGTCCAAAATTCCCCCTGACCGTTGTGCAGGTATGATATGCAACTATAGGAAACGTTTGGTTGAGGTTATTGCTGCCAAAGGAGGGTCAACCAGTTATTAAATCCAAGGGTTCACATACTTTGTCCACCCTGCACTGTTAATGTTTACATGATGTGTTCAATAAAAACATGAGAACATATGTTTGTGTGGTATTAGTTTCAGCAAATTGTGTTTGTCTATTGTTGTGACTTAGATGAAGATCCGAACACATTTTATGACCAATTTATGCACAAATCCAGGAAATTTCAAAAGGTTCACATACTTTTTCTTGCAACTGTATATTCTGATGTTGAACTATATATGAAATGTAACTCTGTCCACTTTTCTGGACGAGACATCAGAGAGAATGATGTTTGGCAGTGGTCAAGTTCATGGCAAATAGTGCTGGTGCATCTGGGAGTCCTGTATAAATTCTTAAAACCCATTTGTTGTCTTTGACTAGGGTTGCTCTACCGCAGGCATTCCCGACCTCAGTCCTAAAGGCACACTAACAGTCCAGGTTTTAGTGATGTCCATGGATCTCACAAAAAACTGCACTGTTAGTGTGCCTTGAGAACGAGGTTGGGAATGCCTGCTCTACAGGATACATGGGCAAACTTGTTTAGTCTCTGGAGGGAGAGGTTTCTTTTGTCAGTGATTTATACCTCAGACTCTGACATAGAAAAAAATTTAATCCACTTAACAGAAAAATAAATTTTTTAATCATAATAAACAGTTTAACTGATGCCGAATCATTGCCAGCAGCAAGAGACCACTTTATCCAGTCTGCAAAAAAACTACAGATATAAATAAATACTGCCTTATTTTGCATGTAGCCCACAAATATTGAACAATTTTATTTTTACACTGCAATTTACAGATATATCCACGTACATCTAATCTCCCTGCACATTGGGGGTCATTCCGAGTTGATCTTTAGCTGCCATTTTTTGCAGCGCAGTAATCAGGCTAAAAATCGGCATTTCTGCGCATGCGTATACACCGCAATGCGCACGCGTGACGTACGGGTACAAAGTCCTTTGTGGTTTTGCACAGGTTCTAGTGAAGCTTTCAGTCGCATGGCACAACGCAAGAAGATTGACAGGAAGGGGGCGTTTCTGGGTGTCAACTGACCGTTTTCTGGGAGTGTTTTGAAAAACACAGGCGTGCCAGGGAAAACACAGGCATGGCTGGGCGAACGCTGTGCGGGTGTGTGACGTCAAAAGCCGTCCCACCAACGTTAGAATCAATGCACACGAAGATTAAGTCCAGGGCTGGTCTTGTTCTGCACAAAATGTTTTTGCAGGCGCTCTGCTGCACAGGCGTTCGCACTTCTGCAAAGCAAAAATACATTCCCTGGGGGGCGGCGACAATGCGTTTGCACGGCTGCTAAAAACTGCTAGCGAGTGATCAACTCGGAATGACCCCCATTAAACAGCCCTTCTAGTCATGCCAAGCCGTGGCGTTACTCGGTAGCACCGAGCAACTTTATGTGCAACTTTTTCCATTAAAATGCATCTTATTCGCAAAAGAATGCAAAAAGCACGCACAAGCAGCTTAAGCTGATTAAAATATGTGGCATGCCTATATTTATGTGTGCGACTGCGGCTGTAACTGCATATGAAATGCAGAAAACACTGCAACAAACCATTTTGGATGTAAATACAGCCGCAGATGCAAGGAGCATATAGGCATGCTGCATAACATTTAAATCAGCAGTCTCTCCTTGTGCATATTGTTCACATAGAAATGTTATTAAGATGCATTTTCGTCAAAAAAGGATGCTTGACGCTAACTGAATTGCAAGCTCAAGCCAGCCATTTCCTGCTGCGTGGTGTATTGAGGCAAGATGTATGTGGACACGTCTGTAAATTTGAGTTTGAACACACCCTATCACATCAAAATTTCTCTGCACATTGGGGGTCATTCCGAGTTGTTCGCTCGCAAGCGGATTTTAGCAGATTTGCTCACGCTAAGCCGCCGCCTACTGGGAGTGAATCTTAGCATCTTAAAATTGCGAACGATGTATTCGCAATATTGCGATTACACACCTCGTAGCAGTTTCTGAGTAGCTCCAGACTTACTCGGCTTCTGCGATCAGTTCAGTGCTTGTCGTTCCTGGTTTGATGTCACAAACACACCCAGCGTTCGCCCAGACACTCCCCCGTTTCTCCGGCCACTTCTGCGTTTTTTCCGGAAACGGTAGCGTTTTTTCCCACACGCCCATAAAACGGCCTGTTTCCGCCCAGTAACACCCATTTCCTGTCAATCACATTACGATCGCCAGAACGATGAAAAAGCCGTGAGTAAAAATCCTAACTGCATAGCAAATTTACTTGGCGCAGTCGCAGTGCGGACATTGCGCATGCGCATTAAGCGGAAAATCGCTGCGATGCGAAGATTTTTACCGAGCGAACAACTCGGAATGACCCCCATTGTGATTTGCCCCACCTGCAGTGTAACATTGTGTTACCAAGGTGCACAGTAACTTGCTCTTTTGTAGCTTTACTCCCACCTCAGAATTAGCCCCATGTACTGCGCTTTATGAAAATTACTGTACCAATCTTGTCTGGCTACTATTGACCGTGGGCCTGATTCAGTGGGTCTGATTCTGAAACAGTGATAGCAGTATTTGTGAAGCTTACAGACCTTTGTCATTATATGGACAGGCTTAACATACTAAGGGCGGTATCCAGTTAGCCACAATAATGCGATCCATGATCGCGGCTAAAGTTATCGCTCCTATCGCCCTAAACATCAGTTTCTTGCAGACTGCACAATCCCATTTTTCGTACCTATCCTTTTCCAAAATGGCAATAATGGGATTCGTGCGATAATTGTAGCCGGCAAACCCAGACTAGGTGAAAATGGGAAAATCTGTATTAATATAGGAAAATATTATAGAAGTCTCTTAGTGGCCATAATAAAAGTATTTGGTATAATTAAATTGGGTAAAATGACTGTTATATCTATGCAGTTTTTTTAAATGGGAAAAAAATTATAGTTATTTTTTTTACAGCAAATTAAGTGCTCTCATGAAAATTGTGGTACATAAAGATGGGGGAACAATCACATTGAGGACTCGGTGACGAGCAGAGCTTGCCACAGGTTCTATTCCCACTCTATGGGCATCGTGGACACTCACGACTGGGAATAGTCCCTGCTAGTTGGCATGCCAACTGCTGGGATTTAAAGGGGTGCGGTCACATAACTACATCCCCTTTGCACTCAATAATTACACAGGTTCTGTGGTTGATTAAAACCAGGTGAAATGTAGGCTTGTAGTCAGCCAGCCACAGAACCTGTGTAGTTCATGAGTGTCCTGGATTAAAGGTATAGTATTGTAAACCTATTAATCGCCCATCATCCAGGTATGTACCTATTTTAGTTCGCCTCTAAGAAATGAAGTAGAGCAGACTAGGGAGCAACATGATAAGCCAATTTGCATAATCACAGGCACATTGCACAATTGTGGGATTTGCATCATTGCACAGCAGGGGGGCATTATCATGATCAGGCTCAACACACCACTACCCAATGACACAAATTGCACCCTCATGCAACAGAGGTGGACTGGTAATGCAAACCATGTCATCCTGGCCTTGACATCTTCCCCAGGAAGAGAAGCAGGATCCGAGAGGGTACCCTATTCTCTAGAACATGGGTCTTCAACCTGTGGCCCTCCAGCTGTTGTGGAACTACGCATACCAGCATGCCCTGCTCAGTTTTAGCATACCTTAATAGCAAAACTGGGGACATGGCATGCTAGGATGCATAGTTCCACAGCAGCTGGAGGGCCGCAGGTTGAAGACCCACGCCGCCCACTCCCCGAGTCCCCATGTGTCGCAATGTCAATGCGCCAGGGGAGATGGGCAGCTGGATTCTGCCCTCCGCAAGCGAGCTACTCTGATTATAGCATCGAGCTACCCGTCCACTGCTCTAGAGCATTCAAGGAGAGCAGACATAGTATAACACCTGATGACTTTTTTTTTTTTTGCTTATCCAATGTCTTAAGGTCCATACACACTGGGCGTATTTGCTCAATGTGTATGCTGGGTGATGATGTGAACATCGCTGGCAGGAAAATAGCTCAGTGCATACACACTGAGCGATTTTCACTGTGCTCAGTGATGTTCACGGGCTGTGAACCACTTTCCACAGTAGGAGACTGTGGAAAATGGTTCACCCAGCTGCTAAAACAGCCCGACGGACGGTAGCAGCCATTGATGATGTGGGAGCGCGCATCAGTGCTCACCATTCATCGCCCGACCATACACACTGGCCGAGTTTGAGCTCAAAGTAGCTTAAAACACCAAAAGAGAGCTACTTTGAGCTAAAAATCGCTGAAGACACAAGGATAAATGCCCATCTAATAACATTCTGTTACTAATCTGCTACATCTTTCAGGTTATTGCTAGACTGATCTTTTTTTACAGAGCTACTCATCTTAAATACAATGCATTGAACAAACGTACTATCAGTTGGGCTCTGCTGACCTCTAGTGGTATTTTAAGATATGACTGAATGCTTTCTACTAAATAAAACAATCTTCATTTCCTGAGCCATTTAATACGTGGCATTTTGTATTGCAAATTTATGATATTAAACACTTTTTTCAAGCTGTAGCAACATGAGGCTCACAGTCATAACATCTGTTGCTCCAACTACCAGACAAAGGGCATTTTAATATCCAATTTCCAGATTTTATTATAAAATAAACTATGCCAGTGGTTCCTAAATGTGGTCCTCAAGGCAGCCAAAAGTCCAGGTTTTAAGGATAGCCATACTTAGGCACAGGTGACTTAATTAGTACCAAAAGGCCCATACACACGGTGAGATTCGGGCTATACCCGATTCTCACTATGCGACAAGGGCTAGGTCGGCATCGCAAGCACATAATGAGTGTGCTTGCTATACTATGTGCGATTTTGGCTGAGTGTCAATTTTGACTATCTTTTCTACAAGATTGTCAAAATTGACTTGACTGCACAGTCTATCTAGTCTTGGCGATGTCAACTGCACATCGGCATCAAATCGGGATTGCAAGGTGACTTTCACCTTGCGATCTGCACTAACTTTTATTACGATTTTGACTATATAGTCAAAATCGTAAGAAAATATCTTACCGTGTGTACACACCATTAGTTTGATTATACAATCAGCACACAAGCAGAAATATTGCCAAAACGTGGCGTGTTGGGGTGTTTTGAAGACCGCATTTGAGAACTACTAAACTATACATATCATCCTTTTTGCTGTTTTTGGATTGATGGTTTAATACCAAAGCAAGAACCTAAACATATTTCTTGGTGGTAGTTAGGAATTGAAAACACATCTGTTTGAATTTAATTCCCCTTGCAAGTTAAAAAGAAAAATTCTTGACCATTTTGGAAAGATTTTTTTTGGCTGTGTCTAAATGAAAAAGCAGACTAATGATATCTTCTGAAAATCTGTACTGTTCTAAAAAAACACAACATATATTATCTGTAGTGACATACAAGGAATATACATAGTAACAGTGAACTTGACATATTGTAAATGGCAGATCTATAACACAAAGCTATAAGATGACAGACTAATTAGAGTGAGGACACAGGATGCATGTAGGGCAAGTGGTAGTAAGTCACAAGGAGGGGAGACAGTTTTGCACTCAATAAGCCAGTACTCAACATATTGTTAAGCACACAGCATCAGAGTCGCTGAGCATGACTCGGAGAAAAAAGACAAAGTGCACTGTGTATGGACAGTGCTAAGGGGAGCGCAAAAGGAAACATTGGAGGGTGAAAAGGGAAGAAGAGCAGTTTAAAAGCTTTAATGAAAATGTATTTTGAGTGGGCAAATGAAGTTGTGAGGCAAGATTTATGCAGGTGTTAAAGTAGATAACTAGGGTGAAGATAAAGCAGCTATCAGTGGAAGATAGGAGGAAGTTGAGTGGATGGGGTGTGAACAGAAATGTTGATGGATATGTAGGGCAGGGGGGTTGAAGTGTTTACGGTCTTTATATATGTGAGTGAAGTGTTTGCTTCACTGACTCTCTATTGCCCTTAGAATCCAGTTCAAATTATAGAGAAGGTTGGCTGTAAGTGCCCCCCCCCCCCCCCTCTTCAAATCATAGCCAGTTTGCTCATTTAGACAAGAGATGAGTATGAGTTTGTTGAAGGCCAGAATGTCAGTTTACAGTAATTGAAGTCGGAACTGGAATGACCCTTAAGAGGTGGACTTGAGGGATAGGGAGAGAGATATTATCAACAGAAAGAGAGGGGGGATGGGGAGTCTGGTAAGGCTTGGGAAGAAAATGGATTTGGTTTCACTTTGTCCCCTAGCAATGAAAAGTCACTCATTTCAAAACTGATTCCTTTTCTCTTTGGAATACTGTTTACAAACCTGAATCAGAGGGTGGCACCCAGTGATAGTAATATGGAATAATTGCACATGCTATACATATATTAATACTGGTAATCCATTGCCATATATTTCATATATTGCATTACAAGACCAGGTTGGATTTGCTCTTCATTTGACTGTTTCTTTAAATCCACAGCCATAAATGTACCACTTCACGGAACTCATAACCTATATACCCCTTAGGATCTGATGGAAATAAATGTTTGAAGGAGAAGCAGGTGATTTCCCATGTTAAAGGCATCAGTTACATCTATGAAGGTGAAAATTGGCCTTTGTCTTTGATGGCATAAGGAATCACAGAGATTGGTAGCTGGGTTCTCATCCACTGGTTTCATTTGAGTTACCCATGGGTGGGAGTCTAATGGGGCACTGGTATTCACCAGGGATTCCCACAAGTCAGTTTGGACTTGACTACAATAACACCACAGGTTGTGGCCCCGTGGACAAACTACAGATGTAACTAGCCAGATATGTTTGACAACACAAAAATATAAGGATAAAGAATTGTACATGTAACCTACCTTAGGTCTCGTCTAGGTAGGTTAAGTGAAATAATTTGTGCCTCCACCCAAGCTACGTTGTTAGAGGTATCTCATGGGGCTTGCTTGGGTAAGCCCTATGCATTAACAGTTAATCCCAAACTAAATGGATCATTACAACCAAAATATGCAAATATTATCATCATTAAGATTTCTATTTATTAATGAAAACATTTCGGAAATAAGATAACAGTTCTTTATTTTGCAGGAACTCTTCACAGGATGATTTTCCGATAAGGTGATAAGCAATAGGTTATCAACACACAATATAACTTTCCTCCCCCCAGTGCGCACACTAATTATGTCAGGGTCCCTGTAGGCTAAATATAAATCCTTAGAAGATTTATGAAGTTACACACATCTATACCTTATGTATATTTCCTTTTAATCTACTTTTGCAAGCAAATTTTATCCTAGCAAATTATAACATGCTCTAACTCTCCATTTCTTAAAAAGACATTCTGCGTATAGAATAATGACATTCAGCGTTTTGATTACAAACTACTGAGTAACTTCTTATACTGCAGTATAAGCCCCTTGAAATTTGCATATGCTTTTAGTGTCGCAAAGTTGCTTCAAGAATGGTGGTGCACATAAGCTGTAATCCTCCTCTAGTTTACTTTTACTGTGACTGATGCAATTGCATACGTATAGCTTCTTTATTGAGACTTATGACTGAACAGTTTTTGTGCAGATATTATCTAGTTAGCGTATTACTGCAATATGGTTATGCTTTGACGTACTGCACAGTAGAGTTCATATGATCCCATGGAATATAACATACAGAGAGGCTGCAAATGCAACTAGATACTGTATATAGTAATTCACTGGACTTCTTGCTGGAAACTCTGCCGCTCTGCTTTACAATAGTAAATAAGAAGACGTCTGCTCAGTATTACTTCTCTATTTTGCAGCTGCTTGGAATACTATATGTTATGTGCTCATCCCTCCTGTCATGCAGTCTGCAGTGTTACTAGGTGCAGCTGGAGGAGAGCTGGTCCCTGGCAGTGTCTCCCTGTCTCCCAGCAGATTATAGTAGATCTTACAAGGATGGCTTTAGTGTGAGAAACTGCAATAGATCTGCATTAATGACATGCTGAGGAGACTGTTTATGATGTTATCCAAGCACAATAGCATGTGCTAATAACTGCTTTTAATCAATACTTTGCTGTTTGCTAGTACCTATGACAGGTCACTGTTCTGCTGTACATTAGAAGTGCTTTTGTATTACCTCTATGGTCCCTCTGTCTCTGGCAGGCTCTCTCAGGGAGATACAGCTGATCAGGCACACATACCCTTATATGGTCACACTGGGCGGCACCTTCCTCTCCTCATGAACAGGCCCCTTCTTATTAGTAAGAAGCACAGTAATGCCGGAGCTCCCCTCTGTCAGCAGTGACATCAGAGGGGTGGATCAGAGAACAGGATCCTGGCAGTCGGGCTACACTCCTTCCATCCCCCTGCAGCAGGGATATGGAGCAGACAGAGGCATAGTCTGTGCAGACCTGAGGTAAAGTCCTGCTGCAGACGCTGCTCACACTGACAGTCTCTCACTCCTCTCCCCTCAGAGCAAAAGGTCAAGCTATTTATAGAGATTCACACAGTTCCCGGATGTATCCCGCTCCTTGCTCGTGAACTCTTTTAGAAAAAAAACTCTCCTGCAGCTCGTGGACACTCTAGAAAGTTCAAAGCAGCATTTAACTCAGTCAGTGCTGTATTTAACCAATTCAGGGCTGCTACTAACTCTATCTAGCCACACAGTCTACTATCACTTTAGGGGAGGGATACATTAAACATTTATTATGTTATACACAGTTTATAAACACCTATATACATACACTATATAATTTCTAACTTATAGTTATAACCAAGGGTTACACTCTCCCCCTGGTGTGCTGACACCAAGAACTATGAATTGGTGTCTGTACACCATAAACTAATAGGATATTATTTAACCAATTCAACATTCCCATTGCCTACACAAATTTCTCTTCACCTCTTAAATAGCCACCCAAAATAAGGCCAGGAGTAAATTATATTAGGATTTACTGTCCGCAAAACTTCTGATGGATCCCCCAATGTATCATATGTCAGAATTGTAGGAGGCCTTTTATTTCTTTTGGGACGGGAAATATCCTCCTCAAAAACGCTCCTGCTTTCTCTAGACTCAGCATCTGAAATACCCAAGTCCTCGCAATGTTCTATATCTCCTATCTCAAATTCACTAACAGTAGGTGGGGATTGTGTTGGATACTTAAATGACAGATCACCTGATGAAAATCCTGAGATTTCACTTAAATTAGACTGTTTCCCTCTTTGCGTGTTTACTCTATCACTTTCTTGATAGATACAACCCATTAATTCTTCGTCCGAAGAATCATATTCATCAGAGAAGTCTACTTTGCACTCTGTGGGTCGTTTTTTATCCTTTTTCAGAGACCCTTCTTCCCTTTCAGGCTCTAATGAGAGATCTGAGGTAAGTCTAACTTCACGGCCAATATGGAGGAGATGTTGCCGGTGGTAAGTTTTTATAGGACCTGAGGTTCCTTCCTGTATGATTTTGTAAGATGGGCAACCGGACAGCTGCTCCACCACAACATACGGTTCGGAACGCCATCTATTACTTAGTTTACACCTCTGGGAAGGTCCTAAGTTTCGGATGAGAACTTTATCCCCAGGAAGCAGTACTCTATCCCTAACTTTTAAATCATAACGGGTCTTATTTTTTTTCCCTAACTTTTCTGCTGCTAATTGGGCAAGCTGATGAGCTATCTTAAGGTCTTTCCGCAACTGTTCTACATACTTTGTATGGGGAACAGAACACCTTTGTTCTGCCGAAACTCCTAAACAAACATCGATAGGTAAACGTGCCTCTCTTCCAAACATTAATAAATAAGGGGAGTATCCCGTGGCTTCATTCTTCGTACAATTATATGCGTGCACTAATATGTACCGACTCCACTGAGACTTTTGTCTATGATCCAGGGTGCCCAGCATATTAAGAAGGGTACGGTTAAACCTTTCGGGTTGCGGGTCTCCTTGTGGATGATAAGGTGTGGTTCTTGATTTTTTTATACCACAGACCTCACATAACTCCCTGATGAGCCGACTTTCAAAATCCCGCCCCTGGTCAGAATGTAAGCGAGCAGGGAGACCATAATGAATGAAAAATCTTTCCCATAGGGTCTTCGCCACAGTTATAGCCCGTTGATCCCTTGTTAGGTATGCTTGGGAATAGCGAGTAAAGTGGTCCGTGACTACTAAGATATTAAATTTCTTTCCTGCTTCAGACTCAATAGTCAAAAAATCGATGCACACCAAATCCATGGGTCCATCTGAGGTGATATTGTGAAGAGGGGCATTCCTCCCAGGCAAGGTCTTCCTAATAATACAATTTCCACAAGTATCACAGTACCGAGTCACATCAGTACCCATCTTTGGCCAATAGAAACGGTCAGATATCAGCCCAAATGTTTTCTCAACTCCGAAATGGCCATGATCATCATGTAGGGACTTGAAAACCAAAGAACGGAGCTTCTCAGGTAAAACCATCTGGTTCTTTGTTCCCCCTTTGGTGATTACTTTCCTATATAGTACACCATGCTTCAAAAATAACTTACTATACTGACGGCCTAGAATTTTAGCCTTCTCATTTGGTAAGACCAATGGCGGACGCCCATAGCCCTTCTCAACTGCCCTCCATATATCCTGAATATATGGATCCTTCCATTGCTCGTCCTTAATTTGGCTCCGGCTCAGCCTATGGAGTTCTCCTAATTCCATTTGTGACAACCAGCAGTAGGCTAGAGGAAGTGCTTGCCCTGTGGCCCCTAATGACCCAACATAATCGGCATCATACTGAAAAGAAGATGTCAGGTAACAAAGTCCTTTCACCTCTGTTTTTGGAATTTCAATCCATTCCTCTTCTTGGTGTTCCAAAGAGTCACGCTTTAATCTGGATAAAGTGTCAGCATCTATGTTCTGATTTCCAGGTCTGTATTTTAGTTGAAAATTGTAGACGGACAATGCGGCCAGCCATCTATGTCCAGTGGCATCCAATTTAGCAGTGGTTTGCACATATGTTAGTGGATTGTTATCAGTGTGAACTTCAAAGTCCACTCCGTATAGATATTCATGTAACTTGTCCACTACTGCCCATTTTAAAGCAAGAAACTCCAATTTATGAGCAGGGTAATTTAGCTCACTGGAAGTTAAACCCCTACTAATATACGATATTGGGCGTAATTTTGAATCATGGCTTTGGTAGAGTACTCCACCTAACCCTTCAAAGGATGCATCAATATGCAACACATAAGGCTTGGTGGGATCAGCATAGGCCAAAACTGGTGTGTGCGTCAGACTCTTCTTTAATTCTTGGAAAGCCAATTCACATTGGGAAGTCCACCGCTCTCCAAAATTATCATTGACACGGTAGAAAGGACCTAGCTCCTTTTTCTTTTTTGTAGCCAGTGTTTTTTTTGTAGGTGGATATCCTTTAGTTAAATTGTTCAAAGGCTTTGAAATTTTCGAAAACTGGGGAACAAATCGTCGATAATAACTGCAAAAGCCCAAGAAGGATCGTAGTTCTTTAAGTTTTGTAGGTCTTGGCCAATCTCGTACAACTTCCACCTTTGAAGGATCAGCAGAAATCCCTTCTCGACTTACAATGTGGCCTATGTATTTAACAGTCTTTTGGCAGAGTTGGCACTTCTCTAGGGAAAGTTTAAATCCATGATCCATTAGCCGATCTAACACTTTCAGAAGTCTCTGATTGTGTTCTTCGAGTGTTTTACCAAAAACTATAACATCGTCCAGATAAACTACAACCTCGCGGAGGTTCATGTCTCCCACCACTTTCTCCATGCTCCTCTGGAAAGTAGCTGGGGCACCCTTTACTCCCTGGGGCATTCGCAAAAACTCAAAAAATCCCAAAGGGCAAATAAATGCTGTTTTTTCTGCATCTTTTGGATTCATGGAAATTTGGTAGAAACCACTCTTTAAATCTAGTACTGAGAACCACTGGCTCCCTTGTAAACAGTCTAAGGCCTCATCTACTCTTGGAACAGTGTATTGGTCTGTGATGGTCCTTTTATTGAGTGTGCGGTAGTCAATGCACATACGCACATCACCGTTTTTCTTCCGGGCAATGACAATGGGAGATGCATATGGGCTTTTGGACTCTATAATAACATCATTATCCAGTAGCTCTCTTAAGTGCTGTCGGACATCTTCTAGGTCTCCTGGTGCCAGTCTCCGAGACCTTTCCCTAAAAGGAGTATCTTCAGTCAACCGGATACTATGTTGCACATCGGTGGCTAGTCCTAAATCCCACTCATGCTGGGAGAAAACCTTTTGTCTATGCATTAGATCCTTCACTAGAAGGTTCTTATCATCACTATGTATATCACTGCCTTGAAAACAGGGATTGAAAGCATCTTGAGTCCAAGTATTAAGTTTAGGATGCTCTTCCTCTTCAATCTTTTTATATACTTTTAGACAAGATGGGTGTATACTTAAAGACTGCGAGTAGGTATCTCCACCTACCTCTCGACACCACTGTGCTAACGTCCTAAATAGATTAGCATTGGTTCCAATAATGACCGGGACACTGGGATCCTCTCCTTCTGATTCTGGACAGATAAGAGCCATGGTTGTAATTTCCCCATTCACTCCAGCTACTTCTGATGAAAATTTAAGGGTTACTGTTATAAACCCTAAGTAGGGGTAACTGTGATCGCTCAATCCCCAGATTACAAGACCTGACAGAGGCGAGATAGGAATGTCAGCCAAATGTTGTCTATACCACCCTTCAAATATGATAGACACCTGGGATCCACTGTCTAATAATACAGTGCAGGAATGTCCATTAATAAATGCCGGTATCAGTGGAGCCGGTCCCATTAAACCATCCGGTAAAGAATTTCCACCACGGGAACTCCCCATTACAGTTTGAGAGTTTTCTAGGGGGCTGATGCGGGGTTCATCGGCCTCCCTTGAGCGTTTCCCGATGACCTAGCACCTCTACTCGACCTTGGAGGGACATAGTTCCCTTCACGATTCCAATGCTGACTGCATTCAAATGCTCTGTGTCCTGGATAACCGCATTTGTAACACTTCTGTTGTCTAAAATTTCTTTCCCCATGGACCTCACTACGAACCCCTGTTATGGGTCTAAAAGACTCTGTTTGTTTCTTCACCTCACCCAATTGCGTGGCCAATTGTCCTACTTCTTCCCTCAAGGATTCTACTATTTTGGTCAGATCCACTACTGGGTTTACATTATCATTGACTTTGGGCATTACTACCTTGACCTTTTTAGTGTTCTTTTCCCGGGCCTCTACAAGAGCCTCTTCTTGTTTGACCTCCCTCATCAATTGCATAAAAGTGGGGGGCTGACGACTCACAGTGGTGTATCTTAACTTTTGGGCAATGGGATCGGTTGTCAAAGCCCCTTCTAACAGTTGTTGCATTCTATTTTTGTTAATCTCATCAGGAGTCATACCCCCTTTTTCTACAATTTGATGAATCAATTTATCTAACCTATAGATATAAGAGGTTAATTTTTCACCAGACTCTTGGTATGTATGGCGTAGCCGATACATAAGATCACCTGTATTTTCCAGAGTGCCAAACTCTAAATCCAGAGCAGCTAAATAATCTTTGAAACTGGCATTAGGGTCACATCTGCGAGTCGCTTGAATTACTTCCATTGCTGGACCCCTTAGACTCTCTGCCAATCTCTGTTTTTTCACTGTATCAGGACAATGCCACTCCTCTGATTGCTGTATCGTTGTCTCCCTCCAAATTTCAAAGCTATCCTCTCCCACTGGTACAGGGCAAATTCCTGAAAAACTCCTTAATCTTCTGTACCCCCCTTCATAATGAATCCTACCAAATTCTCCCACAATCTTATCAACAGCTGATAACATGGCTGTATTTTGATCCTTGCCCAGATTAGGGTCATGCTCCTGAGTGATCTCCCCCTGGTTGTCATTTGTTTCCTGTGTATGCATGTGACTATTGCTATCCCCTGAATCCCTCACATCTTTTTCATTGTGTTTATGTACAGGCCAGATAATTTTCCATCTACTTCAAGGATTCTCAGGAGCAGGTACCAAGGGAGGGAACATTTCCTTTTCTAATGGCTCTTTGGTGGTTATTAAAACAGCACTATGCATTCCCATTTCCCCTTTCCGACAATCCACCACTCTAGGTTCCTTTACCCCATAGAGTTGCTGAACAGCAATCTCCACTTCTGCACTTCTAACATCATCTAAGTTCCCAGATAAAGCCATAGATTTATCTGGGAGGACATCCTTTTTCTTACACCACTCAAAAATCTCCTCCTCCTTTAAGTGCATCATTTTTATAAAACAGAAGCTTTTCCTGAGAAATCAACTTCATCTCAGCAGTGCCTCCAATTTGTAACCTACCTTAGGTCTCGTCTAGGTAGGTTAAGTGAAATAATTTGTGCCTCCACCCAAGCTACGTTGTTAGAGGTATCTCATGGGGCTTGCTTGGGTAAGCCCTATGCATTAACAGTTAATCCCAAACTAAATGGATCATTACAACCAAAATATGCAAATATTATCATCATTAAGATTTCTATTTATTAATGAAAACATTTCGGAAATAAGATAACAGTTCTTTATTTTGCAGGAACTCTTCACAGGATGATTTTCCGATAAGGTGATAAGCAATAGGTTATCAACACACAATATAACTTTCCTCCCCCCAGTGCGCACACTAATTATGTCAGGGTCCCTGTAGGCTAAATATAAATCCTTAGAAGATTTATGAAGTTACACACATCTATACCTTATGTATATTTCCTTTTAATCTACTTTTGCAAGCAAATTTTATCCTAGCAAATTATAACATGCTCTAACTCTCCATTTCTTAAAAAGACATTCTGCGTATAGAATAATGACATTCAGCGTTTTGATTACAAACTACTGAGTAACTTCTTATACTGCAGTATAAGCCCCTTGAAATTTGCATATGCTTTTAGTGTCACAAAGTTGCTTCAAGAATGGTGGTGCACATAAGCTGTAATCCTCCTCTAGTTTACTTTTACTGTGACTGATGCAATTGCATACGTATAGCTTCTTTATTGAGACTTATGACTGAACAGTTTTTGTGCAGATATTATCTAGTTAGCGTATTACTGCAATATGGTTATGCTTTGACGTACTGCACAGTAGAGTTCATATGATCCCATGGAATATAACATACAGAGAGGCTACAAATGCAACTAGATACTGTATATAGTAATTCACTGGACTTCTTGCTGGAAACTCTGCCGCTCTGCTTTACAATAGTAAATAAGAAGACGTCTGCTCAGTATTACTTCTCTATTTTGCAGCTGCTTGGAATACTATATGTTATGTGCTCATCCCTCCTGTCATGCAGTCTGCAGTGTTACTAGGTGCAGCTGGAGGAGAGCTGGTCCCTGGCAGTGTCTCCCTGTCTCCCAGCAGATTATAGTAGATCTTACAAGGATGGCTTTAGTGTGAGAAACTGCAATAGATCTGCATTAATGACATGCTGAGGAGACTGTTTATGATGTTATCCAAGCACAATAGCATGTGCTAATAAACTGCTTTTAATCAATACTTTGCTGTTTGCTAGTACCTATGACAGGTCACTGTTCTGCTGTACATTAGAAGTGCTTTTGTATTACCTCTATGGTCCCTCTGTCTCTGGCAGGCTCTCTCAGGGAGATACAGCTGATCAGGCACACATACCCTTATATGGTCACACTGGGCGGCACCTTCCTCTCCTCATGAACAGGCCCCTTCTTATTAGTAAGAAGCACAGTAATGCCGGAGCTCCCCTCTGTCAGCAGTGACATCAGAGGGGTGGATCAGAGAACAGGATCCTGGCAGTCGGGCTACACTCCTTCCATCCCCCTGCAGCAGGGACATGGAGCAGACAGAGGCATAGTCTGTGCAGACCTGAGGTAAAGTCCTGCTGCAGACGCTGCTCACACTGACAGTCTCTCACTCCTCTCCCCTCAGAGCAAAAGGTCAAGCTATTTATAGAGATTCACACAGTTCCCGGATGTATCCCGCTCCTTGCTCGTGAACTCTTTTAGAAAAAAAACTCTCCTGCAGCTCGTGGACACTCTAGAAAGTTCAAAGCAGCATTTAACTCAGTCAGTGCTGTATTTAACCAATTCAGGGCTGCTACTAACTCTATCTAGCCACACAGTCTACTATCACTTTAGGGGAGGGATACATTAAACATTTATTATGTTATACACAGTTTATAAACACCTATATACATACACTTTATAATTTCTAACTTATAGTTATAACCAAGGGTTACACACACATAGTGGAAATGCTAACGAGGAGCACAAACGAGGAGTGAATTGTTCCACTTCTCCAAGTTTAGATTTTATGTGCCCTCAAAATCACTGGTTCTGTGGATGGTTATGCACAGTAGAATAATATTGGTGGTCACTGTAAGCTGATTGTTCCTGTATCTGCTGCAGTATGAGTAAGTTGTCATCAGTGCTCCTTTTGTGGAGCACTTTGGCCTTTACCTGCCAATTTGTCTGCCACCTCTCCCTTCCTGGCACAGTTCTTAAGCATTAATACTGGAAGCCCAACTTGCAGTTTTATCACAGTCTTCATCCATGTATATAAGTATGATTTTCCATTCAAGCTAGGCAGTTCATGTAAATGCAACCTCCAGAACCCTGAGACCCAGTGCACATAGACTGACAACCTTCTTCCACACTGCAGTGGGTAAGTTGTCTATGATCTGCAGCCCACACATCTACCTTCCCAGTGCCTCATCTTAGACCAGATTTTTTTTTTTATAGAGACTGGACAGACAAGGATCAGATCACTGCTATATGAAATAGTATGTAAGCTCCTATGAGCAGGGCCTTTCTCCCGCCTGTCTCATCACCGTCTCGGGACTCCACCCCTTGTTAGTCATTGCTTTGCACAACTTACAGGGGATCTAAACTTGTTAGTTGCACTGTAGCCTATGGGTACAGGTTTTAGCATATAATGAATATACCAATTTGCTCCACTTTGCATCAGCAGCTGTATTGAGAGTTGTAGTGTTATATTTTAATTGTATACTGTATTGTTCTGTGTTACCATATAATATCTTATTGTTACCCTGTGTACGGCACTGTGGATACCATGTGGCACCCCATAGATAAATTAATGAAAAGGACATTACTGGAGATGACGTCTACCATTATGATTGAACTTTGAGTGTTGGAGTATAATCACATCACTACATTTAATAACTACAGTCATTTAAATAGAACTGAATGCCATTTTTATCTTGACTAACCTCTCATAAGTGGGTCCATAAAACTCACACCGTGTGATAAATAATAAAACATTTTTTTTTGTACCTATTGTAACATGTGGGAGTACTCCAGAACAAAAGCGAGGGTATATAGAACATTTACCCTTATGAGAAATCCATCGTCCTAAACCTACTGTATGTGCAACTGATGAGGTCTGACAGACAAGCCAGATCCTGTGCTGTTAATGAATAATATTGTACAATGAGAGCTCTTGGCCACAAATAAAATTGGGTACACACTTGTTTAATTATTATACAATACAAACTCCAACTTGCCACTTATTAAAACCAAATTCAACGTGCACAACTTAATGGACCAGCAAGCAAGACATACTTCCTGCATTATAATAGTAATGCAAAGATCTCAGTGACATACATTTGCAAACGGGTTGGGTATACATTACCGCCGCTGGGGATCCCGGCGGCGCAATGCCAGCAGGGGCTGCGAGCACAACAAGCCCCTTGCAGGTTCGGTGGTGAGCTGCACTTGCCACAGGTTCTATTCCCACTCTATGGGTGTCGTGGACACCCACGAGTGCGTATAGTCCCTGCATGCCAACTGTCGGGATTTAAAGTGGGGCAGGATGTAGCCGTCGGTAATCTGACCAGATGTCTCCTGACCACTGGTCACATAACTACATCCCTTTGCAAACATATGTTAAGCCATTTACCACGACTATTTGTCTCTGCTCTGATGGTCCTATGCTACATGATAATAGCAACTACATGAGTAACACACTTATGCATTTCTAAATTGAGAGCCACCTCACCTGGAGACACCCCAAGATCCTCCAATATGGCACTACAAGGATCAGCATATCCTCCAACTTTTGAACCCATCCATGCATCTCATAACTGATACATGTAATAGTAGTTGTTCAAATCAATTTATTGGTCCATTATATGTGCAGTAAGGGTAAGGTTAATCTAAACTAGAAAACCCTAACAGACAAATTTCCCCAGAACACCATAATAGACCAGCAAAAGAGACCTACATCTAATATGATAACAGTAATGCAGAGATCTCAGTTACATACATTTGCAAACATATGGTAAGGCATCTCTGCTCTGGTGGTCCTATGCTACATGATAGCACCAACCTTGGGTCATACATTTATGTGTTTATGAATTAAGAGGCAACTTTTCATCAGATTTTTAAACCAGCTGAAAAATTCAGGCGACCCAATTGCCAATCACCAGTCCAATATAGAAGTGTGTATTCCCCTGCAACTGGTTTGTCCAATTCTTCACCTGATTCATGTGTGTGAGCAGCAGCCAGTCTGCAAAAGATTGGAAGAGTAAATGTAACCCCCATTAAGAGTATATCTCTTGTGTCATTAAAACTGTAAGTAAATTGTAAAGACAACATTTGTCAGATACATATGTATCCTTTACAAAATAATTGTGTTCCTTATTGTAGACAAGTATATGAAATGTATAAATACATATGTGCCGGGAATTGTAGGAAATGCAGGCATATATAGAGAGGTAAACGTATAGGGGCACGAGCCACAGAGGAGTAGGGCACACAGAATGAGCGGGAAAGCTGCCCTCGCGGACAGTAGCCAATTCTATAAAAAGGGGACCATTGTGCTGAAAGTAAATTCTTCTGTGCCCCGTGGAAGGAGCAGCTTCTCTCTTTTCCTGCCCCACATAAGAGCTGTAAGCTGTAAATATTCGCGGGTGCCAGGGAGAGGAAGGAACATCCTTCCAAGAACTGAAGACAATAGGGGGAGTGGCACTGCAAGCAGGGTAGTCGAGAGCCGGGATGGGCCCAGGTACTTTTCAAGGGGAGTGGCCTAATCATAGGAGGTGTGGTCATGTACCCTTAGAAAAAAATACTGAAAAAATGTGTATTTTAAGTACCTCCATGGCCACACTGCAGCCCAGTAAACAGCAGCGTGTGCTGAGATGAGGAAAAGAGCTGCTGCTAGGTAAGGTGGAGGGGGCCTTGGCCCCTACTGGACCCTCACTGGGCCCCTGCATCAGACCTGGGCCCGGGTAATTTGTACCCTCTCCCCCCCTCTCTCGGCACCACTGACTGCAAGTAGCACCCAGGGCGACTGAGCCAGGGGAGCAGTTACCGGTCAGCCTGAGGTGGAAGAAAACAGCCATACAACGCTGGTGCTGCGTTGACTGAGCCACCGCCGCTCTCCATCAGCAGCAGTCTTCTGTGAAGGTGAGAATTCACTGCCTGTGAATGCAGCATCCGCTGGAGCCAAGATCAGAGCATTAGCAGCACTGAAAGTACCAAAGCGCTGAGCCACAAGTTCACAGCAATGGTTTTCCCTGCCCACCAAGGGGTGTGGCTCAGGTGGAAAGCCTCAGTGACTGGCTGAGGTCTGTACTGTACAAACTAACACTTGCTTGACATTTACAGACAACAGCGTTATGACTCATACAGCATCAGTATAGTTAAACCCTTTTATGCTATTATACAGTAATGGGGGGCTAAGCGAAGGAAAGTAAGAGCAGACTGAGTACAGTTAAAATATTGCTTATGGTCTGTTGGATATAAATATTTTGTAGGCGTTACAGGATAAATATAACTCAGGATATATAAGTTAACTGAGTCCTTGGAATTTAACTACATCGTCAGACGCATCTAATAATCCTCATTTATTACAATTAAATGCATTTAAGTTATTAACATTGAGCAACTAGAGGTTTTTAGAAACTTTAAAGTTAAACAATATAGACATCTAGGGGATAAAAGTATATGCAGACAGTTTACAGGGGTTTCTACAAGCCAAGTTCATCACAGGACAGTGGATACAAGTAGTAACTTTATTCATCTGTTACACTTTAAGTAGCAACAAGTATCAAATTACTTAGGCACTTGCCCAGCCAGGCAGGGAATTGATCCACCGCTAGCGACTTCCTGTTGTAAGTGAAATGCTAAACACCGGTGGCTTCTTGCCAGCGCGTTGAAGTGCAGCCCGGATATGCGTTCCACCGCAACTTCTTGTCAGTGGTGGAATGCAAAATACTGGAAGAGCATTCCACCACGTGCACTTTGGTACCAGAACGGCGGTATTGAATAATTAAAGCTATTTCTAAATATTCACAATATTTTTCTGTTCACACTTTATATTTAAAGTCTGGTACACAGTTCCTTAGTATCCTATATAAATATATTCAATTGTATTGGCTAAGATTGAGGTGATTAGACTCATCCCATTCTATGTAAAGGAATTAAGTGATGTAATAGAAAGCTGTTTGGGCTGGTTTTCTATTTCTAAAACTTTCACTGCTTAAGCTGGAGGAGATCCTTGTACTATGCTGGTTATTAATTTTACTTCTGTAAGAATATGCATTGGTTCTGGATAGCTCCAGCAATGGTTTTTGTAAATGTATAATTATTATACAGTATATATATATATATATATATATATATTACATTGTCTCTTAGATGATTGTTGACTTGCTTTTTTCTTTTCAAATGCTAACAAAATTAGTATATACATACATTTTGTATATTACATTATAGGTTCTCAGCCTAATCAAAATAGAAATTGCTGGTACTTATACATTTTACTGCACTTTTTAAATGGCTGGACCTTTATCTGGTATGTACTGTAATATCCTTGTTACTTTCCTGTGGGTGATTTGTAAGAATTAAAAAAACATATAAGTTACACACATGTCTTACAGGTCTATTTTAATTATATTTTTAACCTATGGGGACCGCTTTGGTTGAATTATCCCACTAGTCCCAATCAAGTTATTTATATTGGTATGTATTCATTCTAATAAAGATAGTTATAGAAAAAAATCAAATCTAAGTTTCTATCTTATTTTATAGATTTTTTTTATTAATTACCCCAAATCAAATGGGATTTGTCATTATAAGCTTATACCCGATGTGCGCAACATTTGTCCACATATGGATATGTATCTGATGGAAGTAATATTCCTTTTCCAAATTATATTAGAAAAGATTGTTCCTCCTCCTAATTTTGTATCATTTTTCCAACCAGTTTTTTTTATCTACCACTGAAGCGGTATGGGTCATTGGATAGACACAACTTAGGTCGACAGTCATTAGGTCGACCATGGAAGGTCGTCATGCATTAGGTCAACAGGGACAATAGGTCAACATGGTCATTAGGTCGACATGTACTAGGTCGACAGGTCAAAAGGTCGGCATGAGGTTTTTGACTGTTCTTGGTGTAGTTTTCTCCGTAAAGTGACAGGGAACACAAATTAGTGCACCGTGTCCCCTCGCATGGTTCTCTTCGCTCGCCATGCTTTGGGCAAGGTGCCTCGCTCTGCTACTGATTTGCTCGGCAGAGATTACCGTTCCAATCATAGTCCACGTGGATCGTTAAGCATGAAAAAATGAAGAAGAAAAAGTGAAAAACTCATGTCGACCTAGTACTAGTCGACCTAATGGCCATGTCGACCTAATGGCATTGTCGACCTAATGAGTGTCGAACTAAGTTGTGTCAACTTAACGACCGTAACCCCCCTGAAGAAGTCCATTGGGTGAAACTCTTAGGGTCTATTGACACGCAGTACTCATCAGATTGTCATCCACATGAAAATGGCTTATGATATTATAATTTCATTGGTGTAAATGTGATATTGATCATTATTGTCATCTGATTAGGTTGCTGCTGCCTCTGTATCGAAAAGTTTCTCTAACGTCCTAGTGGATGCTGGGGACTCCGTAAGGACCATGGGGATAGACGGGCTCCGCAGGAGACATGGGCACTTTAAGAAAGAATTTAGGTTCTGGTGTACACTGGCTCCTCCCTCTATGCCCCTCCTCCAGACCTCAGTTTGATACTGTGCCCAGACGAGCTGGGTGCTTTTCAGTGAGCTCTCCTGAGTTTGCTGAGAGAAAGTATTTTGTTAGGTTTTTTATTTTCAGGGAGCTCTGCTGGCAACAGACTCCCTGCATCGTGGGACTGAGGGGAGAGAAGCAGCCCTACTCTCTGAAGCTAGGTCCTGCTTCTTAGGCTACTGGACACCATTAGCTCCAGAGGGATCGTACGCAGGATCTCACCCTCGCCGTCCGATCCCAGAGCCGCGCCGCCGTCCCCCTTGAAGACAGAAGCAGGGTGAGTATGAGAAGCAAAGAAGACTTCACAGGCGGCAGAAGACTCCGT
Organism: Pseudophryne corroboree; assembly: GCF_028390025.1. Taxonomy (NCBI): domain Eukaryota; kingdom Metazoa; phylum Chordata; class Amphibia; order Anura; family Myobatrachidae; genus Pseudophryne; species Pseudophryne corroboree. The sequence continues at coordinate 640,224,260 of NC_086444.1, forward strand.
TCTTCACTGAGGTAACGCACAGCACTGCAGCTGTGCGCCATTGCTCCCACACACCTCACATACTCCGGTCACTGTAAGGGTGCAGGGCGCAGGGGGGGGGGGGGGGGGGGGCGCCCTGGGCAGCATTTGGGGACCTCTTTTGGCAAAAGTTAAACATATATACAGCTGGGCACTGTATATATGTATGAGCCCCCACCAAAAATTGCATATTTAAGCGGGACAGAAGCCCGCCGCCGAGGGGGCGGAGCTTCTTCCTCAGCACTCACCAGCGCCATTTTTTCTCCACAGCACCGCTGAGAAGAAGCTCCCCAGGCTCTCCCCTGCAGATACACGGTAGAAGAGGGTAAAAAGAGAGGGGGGGCACATAATTAGGCGCAAAAAAACAATATATAAACAGCAGCTACTGGGTTAACATTAAGTTACTGTGTTATTCCTGGGTTTATAGCGCTGGGGTGTGTGCTGGCATACTCTCTCTCTGTCTCTCCTAAGGGCCTTGTGGCGGAACTGTCTTCAAAAAGGGCATTCCCTGTGGGTGTGGTGTGTCGGTACGCTTGTGTCGACAGGTCTGATGAGGAAGGCTATGTGGAAGCAGAGTGGGAGCAAATGAATGTGGTGTCTCCGCCGACGGCGCCGACACCTGATTGGATGGATATGTGGAAGGTTTTAAATGATAATGTTAATTCCTTGCATAAAAGGTTAGAAAAAGCTGAAGCCTCAGGACAGTCAGGGTCCCAACCGGTGCCTGATCCTATGTCGCAGAGGGCGTCAGGGTCTCAGAAGCGCCCACTATCCCAAATTGTTGACAAAGATACAGACATGGATTCTGACTCCAGTGTCGATTACGATGATGCAAAGTTACAGCCAAAATTGGCTAAATCCATCCGTTATATGATTATAGCAATTAAGGATGTGTTGCACATCACAGAGGAAATCCCAGTCCCTGATAAGAGGGTACATATGTATGGGGAAAAGAAGCCGGAGGTAACCTTTCCCCCCTCACACGAGCTAAATGAGTTATGTGAAAAGGCTTGGGAATCTCCAGATAAAAAACTGCAGATTTCCAAAAGGATTCTTATGGCGTATCCTTTCCCGCCAACGGACAGGTTACGCTGGGAATCCTCCCCTAAGGTGGACAAAGCTTTAACACGCTTATCCAAGAAGGTAGCCCTGCCGTCACAGGATACGGCTACCCTCAAAGATGCTGCGGATCGCAAACAGGAGGTTACCCTGAAGTCCATTTATACACATTCAGGTACCTTACTGAGGCCGGCGATCGCGTCGGCCTGGGTGTGTAGTGCTGTAGCAGCATGGACGGATACCGTGTCTGAGGAAATTGATACCTTAGACAAGGATACTATATTGTTGACCTTGGGGCATATTAAAGACGCTGTCCTATATATGAGAGATGCTCAAAGAGACATTAGTCTACTGGGTTCTAGAATAAATGCTATGTCAATTTCTGCCAGAAGGGTCCTGTGGACTCGGCAATGGACAGGTGATGCCGACTCAAAAAGGCATATGGAGGTTTTACCTTACAAGGGTGAGGAATTGTTTGGGGAGGGTCTCTCGGACCTGGTCTTCACAGCTACTGCTGGAAAGTCAAATTTTTTGCCATATGTTTCCTCACAGCCTAAAAGAGCACCGTATTATCAAATGCAGTCCTTTCGATCACAGAAAAACAAGAAAGTCCGAGGTGCGTCCTTTCTTGCCAGAGGCAGGGGCAGAGGAAAGAAGCTGCACAACACAGCTAGTTCCCAGGAACAGAAGTCCTCCCCGGCCTCTACAAAATCCACCGCATGACGCTGGGGCTCCACAAGCGGAGCTAGGCCCGGTGGGGGCACGTCTTCGAAATTTCAGCCACAAGTGGGTTCACTCCCAGTTGGATCCCTGGGCAATAGATATTGTGTCTCAGGGATACAAGCTGGAATTCGAGGAGATGCCCCCTCACCGATACCTCAAATCGGCCCTGCCAGCTTCCCCCCACGAGAGGGAAATAGTGTTAACTGCAATTCACAAATTGTATCTTCAACAGGTGGTGGTCAAGGTTCCCCTCCTTCAACAAGGAAGGGGTTATTATTCGACCATGTTTGTAGTCCCGAAACCGGACAGTTCGGTCAGACCAATATTGAATTTAAAATCCCTGAACATATACCTGAAAAGGTTCAAGTTCAAGAGGGAATCGCTGAGAGCGGTCATCGCAAGCCTGGAAGGGGGGGATTTTATGGTGTCTCTGGACATAAAGGATGCATACCTTCATGTCCCCATTTATCCACCTCATCAGGCGTACCTCAGATATGTGGTACAGGATTGTCATTACCAATTTCAGACGTTGCCGTTTGGTCTCTCCACGGCACCGAGAATATTTACCAAGGTAATGGCGGAAATGATGGTACTCCTGCGGAAGCAAGGAGTCACAATTATCCCATACTTGGACGATCTCCTCATAAAAGCGAGATCAAGAGAGCAGTTGCTGATCAGCGTAGCACTTTCTCTGGAAGTGTTACGGCAACACGGCTGGATTCTAAATATTCCAAAGTCGCAGTTGGTTCCTACGACTCGTCTGCCTTTCCTGGGCATGATTCTAGACACAGACCAGAAAAGGGTTTATCTCTTGATGGAGAAAGCTCAGGAACTCATGACACTGGTCGGGAACCTATTAAAACCAAAACAGGTGTCAGTGCATCACTGCACTCGTGTTCTGGGAAAGATGGTGGCATCATACGAGGCCATTCCCTTTCGGCAGGTTCCATGCGAGGACTTTTCAATGGGACTTACTGGGCAAGTGGTCCGGATCACATCTTCAGATGCATCGGTTAATCACCCTATCCCCCAGCGCCAGGGTGTCACTCCTGTGGTGGCTGCAGAGCGCTCACCTTCTCGAGGGCCGCAGATTCGGCATTCAGGACTGGGTCCTGGTGACCACGGACGCAAGCCTCCGAGGTTGGGGTGCAGTCACACAGGGAAGAAATTTCCAAGGTCTGTGGTCAAGTCAAGAGACTTGCCTTCACATCAACATCCTGGAACTGGGGGCCATATACAACGCCCTACGTCAAGCGGAGACCCTGCTTCGCGACCAACCGGTTCTGATTCAGTCAGACAACATCACCGCAGTGGCTCATGTAAACCGCCAAGGCGGCACAAGGAGCAGAGTGGCGATGGCGGAAGCCACCAGAATTCTTCGCTGGGCGGAGAATCACGTAAGCGCACTGTCAGCAGTGTTCATCCCGGGAGTGGACAGCTGGGAAGCAGACTTCCTCAGCAGACACGACCTCCACATGGGAGAGTGGGGACTTCATCAGGAAGTCTTCGCACAGATTACAAGTCAGTGGGAACTGCCACAGGTGGACATGATGGCATCCCGCCTCCACAAAAAGCTACAGAGGTATTGCGCCAGGTCAAGAGACCCTCAGGCGATAGCGGTAGACGTCCTGGTGACACCGTGGGTGTTCAAGTCGGTCTATGTATTTCCTCCACTTCCTTTCATACCCAAGGTGCTGAGGATAATAAGAAAAAGAGGAGTGAGAACAATACTCATTGTTCCAGATTGGCCACGAAGGACTTGGTATCCAGATCTGCAAGAAATGCTCACAGAGGACCCGTGGCCTCTTCCTCTAAGACAGGACTTGTTGCAACAGGGGCCCTGTCTGTTCCAAGACTTACCGCGCTGCGTTTGACGGCATGGCGGTTGAACGCCGGATCCTAGCAGAGAAAGGCATTCCGGATGAGGTCATTCCTACGCTGATAAAGGCTAGGAAGGACGTGACAGCTCAACATTATCACCATATATGGCGAAAATATGTTGCTTGGTGTGAGGCCAGAAATGCTCCTACGGAGGAATTCCGGTTGGGCCGTTTCCTTCACTTCCTACAGTCCGGAGTGAATTTGGGCCTAAAATTGGGTTCCATTAAGGTCCAGATTTCGGCCCTATCCATTTTCTTTCAAAAAGAGTTGGCTTCTCTACCTGAAGTTCAGACGTTTGTAAAGGGAGTGCTGCATATTCAGCCCCCTTTTGTGCCTCCAGTGGCACCTTGGGATCTTAACGTGGTGTTGAGTTTCCTGAAATCTCACTGGTTTGAACCACTCAAAACGGTGGAGTTGAAATATCTCACGTGGAAGGTGGTCATGCTATTAGCCTTGGCTTCGGCTAGGCGTGTCAGAGTTGGCAGCTTTGTCACATAAAAGCCCCTATCTGGTTTTCCATGCGGATAGAGCAGAATTGCGGACCCGTCCACAATTTCTGCCGAAAGTGGTTTCATCCTTTCATATAAACCAACCTATTGTGGTGCCTGTGGCTACTACTGACTTGGAGGATACCGAGTTACTAGATGTGGTCAGGGCTTTGAAGGTTTATGTAGCCAGAACGGCTAGGGTCAGGAAAACAGAGTCTTTGTGTATCCTGTATGCTTCCAACAAGCTTGGTGCTCCTGCTTCAAAGCAAACTATTGCTCGCTGGATCTGTAACACGATTTAGCAGGCTCATTCTTTTGCAAAATTCTACACGTTTGATACCCTTGCTGAGGAGGACCTTGTGTTTGCTCAATCGGTGCTGCAGAGTTATCCGCATTCTCCCGCCCGTTTGGGAGCTTTGGTATAATCCCCATGGTCCTTACGGAGTCCCCAGCATCCACTAGGACGTTAGAGAAAATAAGATTTTACTTACCGGTAAATCTATTTCTCGTAGTCCGTAGTGGATGCTGGGCACCCGTCCCAAGTGCGGACTTCTTCTGCAATACTTGTATATAGTTATTGCTTCAATAAGGGTTAAGTTATAATTGCATCAGGGTTTGACCTGATGTTCTGTTATTTGTCATACTGTTAACTGGTTGTTATCACATGTTATACGGTGTGATTGGTGTGGGTGGTATGATTCTTGCCCTGGATTACCAAAATCCTTTCCTTGTACTGTCAGCTCTTCTGGGCACAGTTTCTCTAACTGAGGTCTGGAGGAGGGGCATAGAGGGAGGAGCCAGTGCACACCAGAACCTAAATTCTTTCTTAAAGTGCCCATGTCTCCTGCGGAGCCCGTCTATCCCCATGGTCCTTACGGAGTCCCCAGCATCCACTACGGACTACGAGAAATAGATTTACCGGTAAGTAAAATCTTATTTTTTGTATTATTGTACCAATTTTAGGAAAATAAATAAAAAATTATGTATGTTCTGATTTTTAATTATTTTATATACTGGGTGATATACAATTTCAGTTCTGTTTGTAAATAGTAATAATGGGCTAATCCCATTTCCATTAGCACCCTCTGGACATTCTCTTTCTATATTCGGGAATTGTTACATATTCAAAAACTGACACAACACAGTGATAGTTAACTCTCCTCAAAGCATATAAATTTCAGAGGATTTATTACTCCCAGAGTAAGGAAATATAGGGATACTGCGTTTAGAGTTAAATATATATAACGAACTGTGGTAATTCATTTGTTGGACTATTGAACTGTGATATAGCTACTGAACTAAAATATTTGTGTAAAGTTAGCACCATGATGAAACTTCACCTTATAAAGTTGTATTATTGAGGGAAAAGCAATTAGCCATAAGTATCAGTTATTCCCAGTAAAAGGTTACCAGGTATAAATGGAACAACTGATCCTCTATAGCAGCACCATTTGAGGGAGGTAATTGAGGTAATAATGTGAACATTGAATTTGATGTGGTTTTTCTCTATATACATATATAATTGTACAGCTGTTGTATGCATCTATTAAATGAACCAAGTCAAATTTTAAAGGAAAGAAAATGATTTGTGTGTGTTGCCTTGTTTGTTCCAGTCTTCAGAGAGAGAGAGAGAGAAGAGCATCCAGGTAAACTTCATAGGTACCTGCAATAGTGAAAACAAAAATATACATTTATGTAAGTTGGCCTAGACAAGGGTAGTCCCAAGCAGACCCAGCTCAACCCCTCTCTGTATAGGGGATATAAACGCTTGGGTGGAGGCATACAATTTATTACACTTTATTCAGTCACACACTGTAATAAGGGTTACATGTATATAGTGACACAATCCTTTCAGCAGAAGCAGGTTGGAAATCTGCAGCAATACTGGAAAGGTGTGTACACATAGGTTGGGTATTATATCTGCGACCAACTGTACATCTCCATTTGTATTGGGTAAACAGTCTGGTCTGGAGTAGTATCTCTAGAGAATTGGATAAGTGTGTACCCATCTCAGAGTACAACAAAAGTACATATTAAGGTTTTGTGCACTGAATCACATGTGCAGTATTTATAGTTGCATTATGAATAATCTTTAGTATACAGTAGGTCAGTGGTTCCAAAACTTTGAGTCACAGCACCCTAGAGTATCAGCATTTTTTCATGGCACCCCTAGAGTAAAAGTTTGTTATTGCTATATTTGGAAAACAATATTAAATTAAGTTGTGCCTACCTGTCATCCTTAGGGTCAGTTATGTGTTGGTGTACAGTTGTGCGTCTGATTGTTCACATGTTGTATGATTGGCAGAGTGTTGGGTATGGGATCCCAGCGGTCAGCATCCCGACGCCAGGATCCAGGCTGGCAGTGGGGCGAGCGCTAGCAAGTTGCGCTCGCCATGCTGCGGTCTCAGTGGCTCATGGACATGCACGAGTGGGAATAGCTCCTGTTAGCCGGGATTCCGGCCGTCGGCATTTTCAGCAGTCGGGATTTTGGCGTCGGCATCCTGACCGCTGGGATTCTCGACTGCCGGCAATGTAACAGTATCCCTTGGCAGCCACTAGCACTGATTTTCTCTATACTTTGACTAGAAATAATTTGATTTGGTCCTGGACCACCAACCTGAGGCACAAGATATAGGTTGTTATACTAGGTGTATTGAGGGAAGTTGTCTACTAAATGTATTTTTTTTTTCAACATTGTCTGCATTCAAAAAGAAAGAGATTCCCGGTACAATATAGCAGAGCTTATTACAGCATGAAATACTGACTATATTGCAATTGCAGATGTAGCCATGCTCATCTTTGCTGCGTTGCAGCATGCTGGAACATGGCTTGCTGCATGGGATGCCAGGCTGCGACTATTTACAGCCGGCGATTGCTTCGCCACGTGCGAATAGTCATGATACAACATGCCGCATCGCAGTACAATGAGCATGGCTACATCTAAACCACCAACATTTATTCTTAATTACAGTATTTTTAAATATTGTGATTTTCATGTTGTATAAATGTGATTAAAAAGTGAAAGAATAAATCTTTATAAAATCTCAGTTTTTGAGAAGTGACATAAACATAACTGCAGACCAAATTATGTGAATTAACAATAAAAGTATTTATAATTAACTTAATACTTAAGTGTGTGGATTATCTATTTCCTGGACAGAAATTAAGTTCACGAATTGCTTAATTAGGGAGATAACCAACTATCTTTCTACATTTCTGTTGAAATCACATCAATTATAAATGTGGTAAATGTGTGAAAGCAGATTGCAGAAACTCCTACGTGTACTGCAAATAAAATATGTTTTTTCACTGCACCCTACCATTTAATTGGGCAAAAATAAACACCAGGTGCTGTGATCATTCTTTGTAAGATAGCAGATGTATTATAATGTTTTTTTAATGAAAAATTTGGCATCATATATTTTTTTAAAAGTGTAAAATCACGATGAGAAGTAGAAAAGGCACAATAAAATAATATTTAAATTAGCATTAACCAGCTCCCCCACACTTCACAGTAACTTGTCAACTCAGAATAACTGAGTTCTTGCTAAAATAGAAGATGCATGCAATCATGGCTTTATTCAAACTTTTAATTTATTCGGCAGCTGAAGTTCTTTGAATTAATATCACTATGTACAGGTATTTCACTAACAATGGAGGACCTATAATTATGCAACAGAATATACAATGGAAATCAAGTAACAACAATCCCTAATCTATATGTACTTATGGACATTGCATTACTTGAAATCCATACTATTTGTATGCTATGGCATTGTTTCTCACACTTTTTTGAATTGCGGTGCCCTGGAGTATCAGATCTTTTTTTACTGCACTCCAGGACAAAAGATCCTTATTGAGAAATGTATAAATAAATATTAAATTATGACAGCCACCAGCACTGGTTTTGCCTATTAATGTGACCATAAATAATTTTAATTGGTCCTGGACCACCAACCCAGGGCACCCCTGCAAGTGTCCTGATGCACCACAGTTTTAGAACCAATGTGCTATGGGAAACAAAATTTTTTTTAAATATTGTCCTATTTTATTTCCTGTGTTTTATAATGCAAATAATCTTTTTATACCTAGAGCTTAGGACATGTGTCACATCATTGTGCAAATGCAAACTTGTGCATGTTTGTGTATTTCTGGGCCAGAAGAAACTTGGCCAGATCTGTCTTTCCATGAAATTGACAATGTGAGCGAAACCACCCTATCTTGTGGTAGTGTCATGGGAGCAGTGGTGGCTCCAGAGATGGCCCTGCAGCATAGACCAAAATTCCAATATGAAAGCCACACCAACTGTCACCCTAAATGCTGCCAAACATTGCCGGCCATTGCTGGGACTCCTCCACTTGAATTTTTGGACTCACCTCTGGAGCTGCCACTGCATAGGAATGTCACCTCCTCATCACTCCAATTGGCCATGCCCTCACAATCCTGTTCTTCTATTATGCAGCTTCGTTGATGTCTGCAGTGTGCTGCCTATGTGTCCAGGGCTCTGGCTGTTGACATCACCAAAGGAGACACAGTAACATCCAATCAGCACCTTTTTTTGAAGTCCCTGGTTGAATTACCCAGGAAGGGCCTCAAACAGTGCACATTAACCCTGGTCGAACCCATGTATAACCCTGCTTTATTTTCAATTTGAAATGTAGTGTTGCCTGACTTGGGATATTTCAAAGTGGAGCTTTCGCACTGCACCACGCGCCGGCATTATTCTGGGTTATTTTGGTGATGTGAAAGGGGTATGATTTATGCTCTAAAATTGCATAACTGTATTTTTATAGCAACAATACATTGTTTTTTTTTTTTTTCATTTTGTATTTTCAGATGGTGTTTGATATCGCAGTAAATAACTTCTTTATAGGTTACTATACCATGACCTACCATACTGGACACCACTGCGGTCATTTTATTACACTGTTCGATGAAAGCATCAAAAGCACATTTACTTGATCCTATTCTAATACTGTTTTGTTACTGTTTGCTTATGTTAGAAAGATCTTAGTACGGATAGTGTAATGGTCAGTACAAAATGGTGTAATGGTTACTATTACTGCACTGAGGTCATGGTTTCTATTCCCACCATGGCCCTAACTGTGTGGTGTTTGTATACTTGTGTTGGTTTCCTCTAGGTGCTCTGGTTTCTTCCTACAATCCCAAAATATACTGGTAGGTTAATTGTCTCCTGAAAAAAATTAACTTTAGTGTGTAAGTGTGTGCATGTACATGTGTTTAGGGCAGACTAGATAGGCCAAGTGGTTCTTATCTGCCATCAAATTCTATGTTTTTAATACAGTGTTCTAAATAAAGTGACATACTGTAACAACACCCTCTCAGTGGCCAATGAGGGATGCAGTTAAATTACCGACTGTCGGGACCTTGATGTTCAGGAGACCGACGCCAGAAACCCAACAGCTGGTGAAATACCGCCTGATGGAATCCAGACCACCACTGGGTATCCCACTCGGTTGGTTCCCGCCACCTACTGAGTGGGAATATACTGTAACCTGTGGCGAGCCACCGGGCCCGAAGCGATGTGAGTGGACTCGCTGCAAGGATTCCGACAGAAGGGATGCTGCTGTCGGTATACTGACAGCTGGCATCCCGTCTGGTGCTAAAACATCAATTCCACCAATGAATGTCATGGTTTCCCATACAAAGAATTAAAATGCATGAAACCAGTAGACAAAATATATATAGAAACACTTTGCTACCACAACCAAACTGAAATATAATATGCCTCTTTCAGACTTGTGATCAAATTAGGTACACAGATAAATACTGTATTACAATGTGAACACAACAGTACAATTCCATTATTTCCACCTACTGAGGAGCCAGAGCCTAAAATGCAATGGAGCTTTTGTATCAAGTCTTTACTTGCATGAGAAATATATATAATATATATATATATATATATATATATACACACACACATACACAAGGGTAAGTCTGGCACTCCCAATTACTTCAATTAACTTTGTCCGGTGCCCTCACAAATACAATGTAATAGGCAGAAGGAGGTGCGGCACTCAGCTCCAAAAGAATATGACAAAGTCAAATGTGATGCAAACAACGTTTCAGTGCCTGCGCACTGTAGTCAGGTTTATTAAGAATAAAAAGTGAAAACATGCCTTTATACTACAAGCTCACACCAGTGAAGGACGCCAGCTCTGGAATCGGGACCACGCACCCGTCCGGCGGCCGTGGCTGATGACATCATTAGCCGTAGACAGTGTATACACACACCCACCACAGAATCATGTTGCCATGGCAACTAGAGAGACAAACGAGGAACAGAGTACCAGTTATAAAGCATGTACAGAATCATTAAATATGTACAGAATCATTAAGTAATGTTTCTATTCCAATATAGCAAAAGATAAATCACATAAAAAGATAAGAAACAGTACTAATGGTACGTCTCGGAGGTGGATCAAGGCTTTTATGTACCTTCGGGAGTGTGTAAAACAGGGGCACAATCGGGTGTGTTGGTAACAAGACATCAAATAGATCCTGTGAAATAATGTCCATATCTAAGGCTTGTTGGAAAATGTTCTTAAGTTCCCGTTTAAACATCACCGGAGGGTCCTGGCGCAATTTGGTGTAAACAGTGGTATCAGTTAATTGACGTTCAACTTCTTTATGATAGTCACACAGATCTTGAAGAACAATGGCCCCGCCTTTATCTGCGGGGCGGATGTTTAGGTCACGATTATCAGATAGTGATTGCAGGGCTTCACGTGCCAGTTTTGACAAATTCGAATGAGTAGGCCTGACAGTTTTTAATTCCTGGTAACTGTTTTACCAGTGTGAGGATGACCGAAGCAATCACTATTCATCATTTACTTTCATGTAATTCCACACATGTGGTATATCAGTTGATATGCCCATGTGGACTCATTTATGTAGGGAAGACTGAGCGGAAATTTAAGGAACGTATGACGGCACATCGCTGCGCCATACGTTTTGCCCTAGAATCAGGTAAAAGTGACCAACCTGTGGCACGTCACTTTATGGAGAATAAACATCCCCTCAGTAGTCTCTGTTACCGTATGGTCGACCATGTCCAACTATCTAAAAGGGGTGGTGATAGGGCTCGTAAACTATGTGATTACACCTAAGGGTCTCCATGAAGCCGTTAATTATGCTTGTTTTTTGTAATCCTGACTTGCCCTTGATTAATATATGATAGTCAGTACTGTTTCTTATCTTTTTATTCTATTTATCTTTTGATATATTGGAATAGTTACATTACTTAATGATTCTGTACATATTTAATGATTCTGTACATGCTTTATAACTGGTACTCTGTTCCTCGTTTGTCTCTCTAGTTGCCATGGCAACATGATTCTGTGGTGGGTGTGTACACACTGTCTACGGCTGATGATGTCATCAGCCACAGCCGCTGGACGAGCGCGTGGTCCCGCTTCCAGAGCTGCCGTTCTTCACTGGGGTGAGCTTGGAGTATAAAGGTATGTTTGCACTTTTTATTCTTAATAAACCTGACGACAGTGTGGAGGCACTGAAACGTTGTTTGCTACACATTTGACTTTGTCATATTCTTTTGGAGCTGAGTGCCGCACCTCCTTCTGCGCATATATATATATATATATATATATATACACATTCCAAATCAGCAGACACTCCAGTGTTGGAAAAGTCACCTGCTCCGGTGTCCAGACCTGTGTATAATATCCATCCAAAAAAGTAGTCTGCACTCAGACTTTTACAGCATTAAAATTGTATTCAGCATACCACAATGGTGGTTAAGTTAAATGTTTTCGGGGACACAGCCCCATCCTCAGAACCACACCAACATATGCAAGTGTACAAAACAAGATGCCTAAATACCCCCACCCCACTCACCTGTACGCCGCTAATCACACCTGCAATCCGACCAACCAGCAAGCTCAGGAGGGGCATATCCGGTCATCACAGGAAGCGGTACCATGGCAACTGCATGCTTGCGTTCCACCTGGCTCCCACGTGACTTCCGGGATCACCTTTATCCGTCAATCACACAGCGGTTACAGGTATGTAGAGCTGTACAATCCAAAATGACACATAAACCCCAATTATATATAATCACAGTGTACACAACAGGAATAACATGAATGAAAGGTAGAGCAATAGTATCCACGGACATAACCAGTGCCCTCCCCTATACAGTATATAAGTTCTATCAGAATATTACAGTTATAATGAATGCCAATGAATCTTTTCGTTTAATCCCCTAGGGAAGATAGTGTCCAACCGCATAATCTACTTAGTCTCCTTAGTCAACAGGGTGTTTGCCCGATCCCCACCCCTAAGTGAGGGTGGGACATGATCTATCAAAAGTGTTTGAGTGAGGGTAATGAATGGTTATATTCCTTAAAATGTTTTTCAACTAATTGATCAATTTTTTTACCTTCTAAACTCAATTTAATCACTGATCTATGACCAGCCATCCTCTTGCTAAATTTTCTAGTAGTTTGCCCCACGTAATATAATCCACAGGGGCATACAATAATGTATACTACAAATGATGTGCTGCATGTAACCACATATCGTATATCAAATGTCTTGAACTTATGGGGGTGATTAAAAAGATTTGCACGAAATGAGGTGACTGCAAGTAACACAGCCGCTACATTTATAGCAGCGTGGGGCCTTAGTGTAAGTATTAACTGGTTTAGGGATACCTCGATTAGAGATGTCTGTTACCACTAGGCGATCTCAAATGTCTACCCCATCTATATGCACCCATAGATATAACATCCCTAAGACCTACCAAGTCTGGTCCTGTGTAGCCCTTTTCACAATGGGGCTTGCAGTTGAATAGTCAGTTACCATGGGAATGATGTTTCTATCCCTTTTATTAACGGGGTTTAATAAATCCCTCCTATCCATATTAATAACTTTGATTTTTTTGGGGCCTCAACTGTGTTCCTATTGTAGTAACCTTTTAGTAAAAATGTATCAATAAGTTTATCAATCAGGCCAAGTACTAAGTTTTTATCATTAGTAATACGGGCAATCCTCATCATTTGTGATAATGGGAGCCCTTTCTTTAAGGCTTCTGGATGATTACTCGATGCTGTCAAAAATGTATTTCTAGCGGGACTCTTATAATGTACTTCAGTACAAAATTTATTATCAACGATAGTTATTTTGACATCGAGAAAAATAGCTTCCGTAAAACTATAAGCATAGGTGAACTTAATAGGGCAATCCCATCCATTCAATCTACCCATAAGTTCTTCAAACCTAGCCACAGCTCCTGTCCACAACATAAAAATATCATCAATATATCTTGTATACCATAGAATCGACTGATTAACCTCCTCATCCAGCAAGAACACCATTTACTCTTGTTTAAACATAAAAATATTAGCATACGAGGGGGCCACAGATGACCCCATGGCACACCCTCGCAGCTGTAGATAGTAATTATTGTCATAGAGGAAATGTCTATAAAGCATGAGCTTCAACAGATGTAAAAATAAATCATGACTAAACAGTAAATCATGACTAAAAAACAGTAAATCATGACATAAATAATGACTAAATCATGACTAATATCTGGCAGATATTGTTCTAGAAATTCCTTCATTGCTGACAGGCCCCCCTCATGTGGGATGGATGTGTACAAACTAGACACATCCAAGAAACACATGAGGGTGCCCGACGGCACATGATCAAAGTCAGATAAACAATTCAGAAACATAGTGGTATCTTTAAGAAAAGATTTCTTATTCTGTAACAGTGGTTGTAGCAGACTAATAGCTGCGATGTAGGCTGATATAATGACTCACAGGCAGACAAAATGGGATGACCAGGCGGTTTGGCACTATCTTTGTGTATTTTAGGTAGCATTTATAATATTGCTACCCTGGGGTTACGTACACTTAAAATTTCTGCCACCTTAGAGGGGATTCATTTATCATTCAATGCTTTTTAATAATATCAAATAACTCCCTTTGATACATCTTTGTCACTTTTTATACACAGCCACATCCGACAGTTGATGCTGGATTTCAGCCCTATAGTCACAAATGTCCTGGATAATAATGGCCCCGCCCTTATCCACGGGCCTAATTATTATATCTTGATATGACTTCAGATCTTATAGAGCTTTAATTTTAGCTTTAGTCATATTATGATTAACCTTTCCTGGTGCACTTGTGAACTTATGGACTGATTCATCCAGCAGTCATTCAATAGTTCTCAACGAAGGGTTATTAGATACTGGATCAAATTTAGAGTGTGGAGAGAGTCTCAGAAATGGACTAAAGACTGAGTTCACAGGTATATCCTGCCAATGCTGGTAATATTCTTTCAGCCTCAATTTTCTAGCAAACTGGTGTGAATCTTTCTTCCAGTTAAATTCATCATGGTAGTTAGCTGGGATGAAACTTAACCCTTTATTTAAAACCTGAACCTCCACTGGACTGAAGTTTCGTTTCGATAGATTAAATATCAAGTTTTCTTGTTCTTCCACCCGCCGAGGGGGCCAAAACAAGAGGGGCCAGAAGGCTGGTGGAGAACTGCCTGTGGATCTATACCTCCTCTGGTACCATGATCTAAAGGGGCGCTAGAGGTTTTAGGGGCATCATCCGATTCTGACATTACGAAGTCACTATCGCTGTTTGATGTTTGGTAATGTCTCTTTAAATTTCTCTTTTGCCATGGTCTTCGTCTCTGAGTGCCCTTTTTATATGGTTGAGAAGCTTTACTACCCGACAACCATCAGTAGACTTGATTTTCTTCATAATCATTGTCCACTGTACGTTTTTTATTTTTCTTAAATGTAACAAGATTTTTCTTGTATTCATTACACTGTACTTCTAATTTGTTAAGCCAATCCTGGCTCGTTTCTTCCAAAAAGGTGTTATTGTGTTCCCTTTCAAAACATGCAATTTTCTGTCTGGTATTCTGCAATTCTCTATTGGATTCCTCAATCACTGCCACCATCAAGTCGAAGGCGCACTTATTCACTTATTCAAGATGGCAATGCATCTATTCACAAACTCCGGATTATTACAACCTATTGTCAGGACGTTGTGCATTCGAAAACCCCTTGGGATTTTATGTTCCCAAAAATACTCAGATAAGGATATCCCGTGTAACAGATAATCAATCTCTTTTAAGCTTTAGCAGCTGATGATATATATCTTCTGTGTTAAAAATGGAATCATTGATGGTCATAGTGTCAGTGAACAGAATTTCTTCAATTTGTGCAGCTGTATAGCTAAATGCAGTCCCTGGTGCAGGCATAGTAATACCCCTGCATCCAAATGTATCTGATCCTAGTGTAGCTTGCATAGCTGGATCCATTTTTGGGTTACTTATAACATGTAGCTATTTGGCTGCCCAATTGGAATATAATACTGGTAAGCAGGAGGACATCCAAAATAAAAGTTCATCAAGTGCAAAATAAAACAGTGAAATTAATAAAAATAGAGGTATTTGGCAATGCTCCATAACAAAATGGTGCAATGCAACTGGTGCTATAATAGCACATATACATACTCCAAATCAGCCAACACTCCAGTGTTGGAAAAGTCACCTGCTCCGGTGTCCAGACCAGTGTATAATATCCATCCAAAAAAGTAGCCGGCACTCAGAGACTTTTACAGCATTAAAATTGTATCCAGCATACCACAATGGTGGTTAAGTTAAACGTTTTCGGGGACACAGCCCCATCCTCAGAACCACACCAACATGTGCAAGTGTACAAAACAAGATCCCTAAATACCCCCACCCCACTCTCCTGTACGCCGCTAATCACACCTGCAATCAGACCCGCCAGCAAGCTCCGGAGGGGCACATCCGGTCATCACAGGAAGCGGTACCATGGCAACTGCATGCTTGCGTGCCACCCAGCTCTACACACCTGTAACCACTGTGTGATTGATGGAGGATGGTGATCTCGGAAGTGGTTGCCATGGTACCACTTCCTCTGATGACCGGATGTGCCCCTCCGGAGCTTGCTGGCGAGTCTGATTGCAGGTGTGATTAGCGGTGCACAGGTGAGTGGGGTGGGGGTGGACATGGGCGTGATCGTGGTGGCTGCGTGATGTCACACGCAGTTGCCATGATTGGGAACATGGCGGTGGGACTCCTGCAGGCGCAGCTAAGCTGCACCTGCAGGAGGCATCATCTGTATCTGCTAAAAAGCAGAAATTGCGATGCGTTCGCAATTTCTGTTTGTTGAAGGGGGGAGGTGATGGCCGCCCTGTGATGGGTGACCCCCAGCATGCTTACAAAAGGATTGCAAATTCTGCTAATTAACAGCATTTGCAATCCTTACTGAATTAGGCCCTTTATCCCTTGTTCAATACAAAGTTTAAAATAACTGTTTATTGGTAATCTATTGAAAAGGCAATTATATCAATATTTGGAATATAGCAAGCTATATAGGTCACTGTATCGAACTGTATTTATGTGCCCTATAATAGGGCTCTGGGAGTGAAGTATTAAAATCATGTGCAGAGAAGTAATGAAATAAGTGAAAAAGAAAAGAAATTGCATGAATACAAAGTATATAAAAACAAGGCTGTGTGTCGTCTTATTATTTATATGACAATATTCTCTTAATACTTATGCTCAAAATGATGTATTCATAGAGTACTCATTACATATAAATGAATATCATTTTAATATTCCTGCTATACACTTTTACTTGTATATTAAAGATTTCATACAATGAAAATTCTGTGTTATAAGTGGAAAAAATGATATATGAAAGTTTTTTCATTACATGTATATATTCACAGTCGTTATGTATATGTTTCAATGATACTGTGGGTTGTCATCTCACCTTTTCCCCACACATAAATATCAATGGCAGCTGTTCAAAGTTGTGTAGATACTAAATGTTCCAAATATATCCAGTTACTGGATCACAGAAATATTGTTACTATTTAAAGTATCAGGTTTTTTGTTAACTTTATAAGTCCAATGTGGCTTTAGGCTATTGCCACTACTTTATAATGATGCAACAAATAGAAAAAATAAAAAATAAATAGTAAGAAAATTCCCTTGTGCAAATGAGCGTATACATCTGGAAAGTATTCACAGTGCTTCACTTTTTCCACATTTTGTTATGTTACAGCCTTATTCCAAAATTGAATAAATTAATTTGTCCCTCAAAATGAAACACACAATACCCCATAATAACAATGTGAAATTTAAATTTTTTTTAGACTGTTGCAAAATTATAAAAATAAAAAACTAAGAAATTACATGTACATAAGTATTCACAGCCTTTGCCATGAAGCTCAAAATTGAGCTCAGGTGCATCCTTTTTCCACTGATCATCCTAGAGATGTTCCTACAGCTTAATTGGCATCCCCCTGTGGTAAATTCAGTTTATTAGACACGATTTGGAAAGGCACACACCTGTCTATATAAGGTCCCACACTTCACAGTGCATGTCTGAGCACAAACCAAGCATGAAGGTCAAAGGAATTGTTTGTAGACCTCCGAGACAGGATTGTCTCGGGGCACAAATTTGGGGAAGGGTACAGAAAAATATCTGCTTCTTTGAAGGTCCTAATGAGCACAGTGGCCTCCATCATCCATAAATGGAAGAAGTTCGGAACCACCAGAACTCTTCCAAGAGCTGGCCGGCCATCTAAACTGAGCAATCAGGGGATACCAAGAACCTGATGGTCACTATGTCAGAGCTACAGCAACAGCATTCCTTTGTGGAGAGAGGAGAACCTTCCAAAAGGATAACCATCTCTTCAGCAATCCACCAATCAGGCCTGTATGCTAGAGTGGCCAGACGGAAGCCACTCCCTAATGAAAAGCAAATGGCAGCCCGCCTTAAGCTTGCCAAAATGCACCTGAAGGACTCTCAGACAATGAGAAACAAAATTCTCTGGTCTGATGAGACCAAGACTGAACTCTTTGGCATGAATGCCAGGCATCATGTTTGGAGGAAACCAGGCACTGCTCATCACCAGGCCAATACCATCCCTACAGTGAAGCATGGTAGTGGTAGCATCATGCTGTGTGGATGTTTTTCAGCAGCAGAAACTGGGAGACTAGTCAGGATAGAGGGAAAGATACAAGCAGCAATGTACAGAGACATCCTGGATGAAAACCTGCTCCAGAGCGCTCAGACTGGGGCAATGGTTCATCTTTCAGCAGGACAAAGACCCTAAGCACACAGCCAAAATATTAAAGGAGTGGCTTCAGGACAACTCTGTGAATGTCTTTGAGTGGCCCAGACTTGAATCAGATTGAACATCTCTGGATAGATCTGAAAATGACTGTGCACCGACGCTTCCCATCCAACCTAATGCAGCTTGAAAGGTTCTGCAAAGAGGAATGTGTGAAACTGCCCAAAGATAGGTGTGCCAAGTTTGTGGCATCATATTCAAAAAAGACTTGAGGCTGTAATTGCTGCCAAAAGTGCATCAACAAAAGTATTGAGCAAAGGCTATGAATGCTTATGTACATGTGATTTCTTAGTTTTTTATTTTTAATACATTTGCAAAAATCTCAAAAAACCTATTTCACGTTGTCATTATGGGGTATTGTTTGTAGAATTTTGAGGGAAAAAAAATAATTTCCATTTTGGAATAAGGTTGTAACATAACAAAATGTGGAAAAAGTGAAGAGCTGTGAATACTTTCCGGATGCATTGTATATGATATATTATACACAGTAATTTACTTAGGATTCCATTCTAGTCCTTACATATAGAAGATAGCATGTATTTAGTAATAAGTACTCATCATTTGTTCTATTATATGCTGCCTGGACTGACCATTCCCTGTGCATCGCTACTAAGTTAGACCCCTTTGCCACTGCCATAAAAAAACAAGCTTTTAATATGTTTATAATGGTAGTAAAAGTATATAAACAGAAATGGACCTAATACATTGATTTAAATGACCCATGCCTGCTTGAGCTTGAGATCGGGAAAAGCAGCTTGATTTGGACACTGCCTGCTCTATTTAGTTTTGGTTACTGCAATTGAATGCATTGAGGCTAATAGAGCATGGTCCATTGACCATGGTCCCCATGCCCAACCTTAAGTATAGGCGCTGATTACCACTATATATAAAACGTAATCACAAGAGCATTCTCCTAATGGATAATCAGCCTTATGCTGACAATGAAAATAAGGTAAAAGAATATGCAGCTAAGTACAAATCATACTTTCATACACTTCAGAGAGATTGCGAAAGCAACACCTATGTGTGAGGCGCTAGAGAGGGCATGCACTGCTTCGTCGGAGAAGCATGTCGCAATACTGACCGGTGTCCAACTGCAAATGAGCTCAAAAGCAGTTGTGTTCTTAGGCACATATTAACTATATAGAAATGTATAAGAATACGTGCATAAACATATACAAATATATAGATACACACACACACACACACACACACACACACACACACACACACGTACACATACTTCCTGTAGTACACCCCCATGACCTAAGGGACATCACTACACTCTTCAGGGAGTTCATCTCTAGCCCAGGCAGTCTCCCTGACATACGGGTAGAGTCAGCAATACTGCCACAAATTATAATGTGGTTTTTAATTACTCATCTAATTGCACAGTATCTCACACACATTCTGTTTAACAGTATGACAGCTTGCTGTTAAGATTAAAAAGAAAATATATACATTTGTATGAAATGTAAAAAAAAAATAATTACCTCTTTTTCATATTAAGGTATGGATATTTTGTTAATATATAAAAAATGTATAAAGTACATTAAACAGATGCACAGTATTTTTACAAACTGTCAGTCCTTTATGTAACCATAACACACTTTTAAGTTTATGTAAATATTAATACAAGAGATGTAACATGCTTTCATTAACAGTAAATAGACATGCATGCTACAAATTCTTTCATAGAGCGTCTGTCTCTACCAGAACATCTTCCTTGTTCTTCCAATGTTTATATTTTGATGCAGAATAGTAGTTTATCTGAACATTACATGAACAAGCTGTCCATACTACCATTATCACATATCTTACTAAAGACACAAACATCCTTTAAATAATTTACCTATAGCAATGTGTTGTCACATAGACAATGGAAGGAAAATTATTACCTCTTATTAAATGCATGCAGTAGGAAAGGTATCCAATCTATAAATCTACACTAAAAATGTCTACAGTCAATAGGTCTACCACTAATGGTAGACATGCATTAGGTCGACAGGGTCAAAAGGTTGATATGTAAAGGTAGACAGTTCAAAAGGTCAACAGGTTCAAAAGGTCGACATGACAATGGTCGACACACATATGGTAGACACAAGTTTTTTTATTTACATTTTTTCAACTTTTTCATACGTTACCATCCACGTGGACTACAATTGAGAATAGTAACCTGTGCCGAGTGCAGCGCTAGTGGAGTGAGGCACCGTGTCTGCGAGGGGATGTTTTACACTAATGCGGCTTGTTTGTGACAAAGTGACAAAACACCCCCCAAAAAAATTGTGTCTACATTTTTTGTGTCAACCATTTCATGTCAAACTTTTGACCCTGTCGACCTTTCCTACTGTCTACCTATTGACTGTCGACCTAATGCATGTCTCGCATTAGTGGTAGACCTATTGACTGTAGACCTTTTTAGTGTAGATCTAATAATCCACACCCAGTAGGAAGCAAGGCACAGTATGCAGTCAGAATATAAGTCAGGAGATACGGAACAGGTTTTAGTAGAGGAGGGAAAAGAGTCTAGAAGGGCTATCTGTAGAAATTACTGAATTAATCAGTCCAACATCAAAATTCACACCTGTACTAATGAGAGCAATTGCCAAGCAAAATAAAACCAACAATAACACAACAGCATCCAGCAGATGACTATGATCCCTGGTTATATGAAATTATTCACATTTTGTTTGTTTACATCATGAAACCAAAATCAGTTAATTCAAGAATTCCAGTACTGATCAACACAAAATACTCAATTACCAGGATGTAATGAAGACCGAGTTCGGTGGCCATGTGGGGCCTAAACCATGCCTTGTACATGATTGCCCCCTTAAAAAACATCCAAGTTCGGCTGGCATTCTGCACGTCTGCTGAACTCGGACTTCATTACATCCTGCCTAAAAGGTCAGTAAGTTGTCATAGTAAACCATAAATATTAATATGCAATAAAAGTAAACATTCACATTGCTGACAACACCCATGAGAGAACCACTTAAAGGGGTAACGATCAGAGACACTGGCCAAACAACATGCAGTAGTTCTGAGAGAGTTAAAGTTAATTGAAAGTCTGAAAGGAGTGAGAGCCTTTTATAGGCTGCATATAGGTTAGGTTTCAACACCAAATTAATTGACATTTAGGGGTCAATTCAATTCAGTGAGAGTTTGCAAAAATCAGGAGTTTTGGGGACTGTAGTCGACAATACTAATTCCCACCAATTTAATTCTCGGCGATGTTACTACTTAGTGGGCAATTTGTGTTTTTAGTCGGGAATTTATTTCAAACTCTCGTCTGTTCATAATCCCATAACCTTGTAAGGGCTGGACCAATTCAATTTCATCTGGGTTTAGGCGAGAATTTTAATACCTGACATTTTTTACAGGTAATTCTCCAATTCTCTCTCATCCCCAAAGGGCTGAGAGTTTTAAATTTTTTTAGCAGAAGGTCATATGTCATACTTAAATGTCTTACATAAGTCTTAACAAAGAATATTTATTATTTTACACATCAAACCCCCCCCCCCACGCAAGTTTGCCAAGTGCTCTGTCCCTCCCCTTTTTAGTTGTATCAATAAACAGCTCTTGCTGCAGAAGAGGTTTTCAGCAGAAGAGGAAGTTTTGCTGTGCCTGAGAAGACTGAAGATGATTTAGAAGAGGACGTTGCCTATCCTATATCTGAATATTGGATTTGTATAGTTCGGATTTTTGTTTGGAGTTTTGCTTCACAGACCAAATGGATCCTTCCCAGAGACTGTTTGGGTGTTTATGCTTGCAGCCTGTGCAGATGAATCCAGAAAGCAATGGCTGGAGGAGCACAGTGCTGTAAGCATATCACCAAACAGCCTTTGTAGACGCCCCGTCTCCCCAGGCCTCGTCTATATCGTGAAAGACGTGTGCTTGATGGGATACGAGAGGATACTGTGGTCAACTTGTACCATCTGTCCTCTTCACTCATGTATTCACAATATGGAGCTTGAAGCCCATAATGCCAACAATAAAGCAGTGCCTGGGATGTGCAAACTTCTCGGTGCATTGCATTTTTTGGCATCAGGCACTTATCTGCCCACTTTGACTGAACTGGCTGCTATGTATCAGCCTACCTTTTGTCATAGTCTGAAAGAAGTCCTCAAGGCTCTCATGAAACACACTGCTAAATTTATTAAATTCTCCCAGTGTGATGCTGAGTGGCGCACTGTGAAGGCAGATTTTTTTGAGCTTGCGCAAATGCCCAATGTGCTTGGTGCAATTGACTGCACCCACATTGCGATGACCGCAACTATACAAATAAAGGAATATTACTGCAATCAGAAATTCTTTTATTCGTTAAACGTTCAAATGGTCTGTGCCGCCAAGCTCAGAATTTTGGACGTTAATGCAAGATTTCCTGTCTCCACACATGATTCCTTTATTTTGCAGCAGTCAGCAATATGCTGCATGTTTGGAGATGGTGCTTTCCCAAATGGATGGTTGTTGGGTAATGTTTTGGGGGTTTGTATTTTTTTTTAACTTTTTGGATATAAGCTAAAAACTTTTTAATTTCTTGTAGGTGATGCAGAATATGAGAATCGATTGTGGCTGCTGACCCCTCTTTCTGACCCTTCTGGTTCTGCTAAAAGGAGAGATCAAAGGGCCCATATAAAGACCAGAGTGGTAATTAAGCGAACGTTTGATCTCTTTAAAAGCCGATTTCAGGGCTTAGACAGCAGCAAGGGCCTTCTTCTCTATGCTCCAGTAAAGGTTTGCAATATAGTTGTTGTATGCAGTATTTTTCATAACATTTGTATTGAATACAGGCTGGAGATGACAATTGATCCAAAAGTTTGTTTGGATTTGAATCTATCTTCAGCAGCACCAGAACTGATTGACCTGGGGAATGATACCCGCAAGGATCCTATTGCTGGATACTTTGCTTGTGTGTTGCATATACCTTGTCATGTAGGTGTACAGTATACACTTGTTTGTTGAGGATTGTTACCTGTACGCATTTTGCTAAATTCCAGACATTTGCTATTTCCTTTTTGTAGGATGTTACAGGTCTTCGTTCAACACTTTTGAAGTTTCACCCTGGGAGGGTTTTCTGCATTTGCCAGTTTGGTTTACAAGTTCATCAATGGTTTTAATGGTTTCAAGTTGCTTTAACGTTTGTTGACCGGTGTTGGTGACCTTTTTTTTTAGCCTGGGTAATTGTTTGTCATCTTTTGAAGCTACAGTAATGTACTATTTTATGGTTGGTGTCTTGGCTACATTTTTCTTTGTTTGTGTTGCAGCCTGTTCGGACTTGATTTCTAACAGTGGCTGCCTTTGTGGATTTTCTCCTGGCTTTGAATACCGGTGAGTACCCCTGGTGAAAAATTGCATGTGTTTACGGGAGAATGTCAGGGTGGGGTGTTTTTACACAGTGTTTTTTAACAAGCTCTAACAAACAGTCACCATGGAGAGAGAGAGCCTCCTCCTAACTGTTGTTTGAAATAGGTCTTTAATTAGTATAAAAGCAGCCAAAGGTGTCCTTGAAGGGATTTTCTTGTAACACGTTAATTACTGATTGTGCCGACTGAATTGAATAAACATGTGGGCAATTTAGTATGAACATCTTAAATAGAGTGCACACAGTATTGGAGTCATCTTTGAAAAAGTCACGGGTCACGTGACGAAACGCGTCAGGACTCCTCCCCCGGTTGCCTCACTGACCGATCATTGTCTCTGACACTCTCCGGACGGCTCTGCTACATTTCCCACGGGATTAATCAGCACGATAGCCAGGACAGGACACAGCCGAATTTCCTCTCCGCACAGTGCCAGTGGTCACCAGCAGTCTCTCTCCCCCACATATCCTACGGACGGTGCCAGTCCAGGGAGATCGAGGCGTTCCACCAAGGTACTCTCTCTGCAGCGGGTTCCCTCCAACAGCAGTCACACACCTGTTCTTCCCCACAGACTGCAACGGGCGGTGCACGCCCAGGGACAGCAGGTTTAACAGTGGGACCCCGGCTAGCACGGCCAGTGCTTCAAAATTCTGCAGCTTCATTTGAGTTTTCTGGCTTTACCCGAGGACGCTCGGGACCAGCCAACCTACCGGAGAGGTAATCAATTATTTCACCAACACCTGTCATCGGCTCCTGGAACTCTGAGACGTTACATAACATAGCTCTTGAATTCAGAGCGAGTGAGTGCATTCTACATCCATTAATTCTTTTCTTTACATCGTAACAATTGTGTCTGAATATACACTCAACATTGTTGAATAGATAGCCTGAAGATCTGATTGCAACAATTGTTACCACTATATTGCTGCTAGTTATCTAGCTGACATCTGCAATTTGATGTGAATGTAGAATAGCTCTTGGCAATAGAATTGCAGTGAGGATAAAGGGTTTTATGATAATATATAGATTTGGTTTATTGTACAATTTTTACTGTATTATAATAAATATATTTTTACATTCAAAAAAATCCCCAAGGACACCTTAGTTGTTATTAATTTTAGATCACAGGGTCAGTGAGTGTTGAGCGCTTCTATTCTATATCCACTTTTCTTTAGTTTATCAATCTAGGAGTAACTCACTACTCCTTATAGAAGCGCACACACCTCTGACACTTGGGATCTTATTTTCAAGTTATAAGCTATTTCGCTTAATTTATTAGAGGAATAGAGACACATCGGCGCAGCAAAATTTCTCTTCTTCTTTCTTTGTTTTTGTGTTGGTTTGCAGCAGCCGGTGTTGATCTCTTAACGGTTTTCTATCTTTATAAATTGTGTTCTTATTTTTTGGTTAATATTCAATGGCGGAGTTAACTTGTTTTTCTGAACGTTTAAAGAGGAGACAACAGTATGTAGAAGAACTCAATGACAATAGCGTAACCATAGCCCCCTCACCAACCTCAATCGATAGAGATAAGGAATTTAATACCCTCTTTTACACATTAGAGGATCTATTAAAGGCAGAGACACGTCATTGGTGGGATATGGTTACCCTGCAAAAGTATGTAAAAAGCCATAAAATCCCTAGGGGTTTAAGGATCTTTAAAACTTTATCTTTTATTGATGATCCAAATTTAAAAGACAAATGGGACGCCCTTCTAGATGGGTGCTCATTTGCCCTGATGGGATTATTGATTAACTATCGTAATGATAAGATCTCCTCTATCTCTAAGGAAATTGAGGAAACCAAGAAATTACTTTTACCTTACTCTGAACACCCACAGTATAAACATAACGATCAAAAACTAAACCATAGATTGGAGATGTTTGAGAGGGATATTATTGACGGTAAAAATCGGAAATTTGAACGGGATACCGTAGATTATGCTAATAATCAGGTCCGCACATATAATAAAAAACATAATTTTAGAGGGAGACCTCGCAGTAGATCTAATTGGCGACAGCAATATACCAATCGGTCCAATTCACGGACCGTCCAGAAACATGCACCTCAGAATCCACAGAGGGATAGGCCACCTCAAAATGAGCATGATGGGCAACAAGCTGAGGTCATGATAGTTAGACCGAAGCAGAAGTCCCACTCTTATTATACTGGTGTTAGTTCAACACAACAGAAACGAAATAATAGCCCAGTTTTTTTAGAGAAGCAGAGAGAGCAGCAACGAGCTCTGTCTCCTTATTACCACCAGAACAGATACAGCTCATTACGATTAAACACTCCCAAGAGAGTAAGAGACCCAAGCGCAGAGGCCAACGAGGAGGAATCAGAATGCAGAGGAAAAAAGAGAGACATGAGATATTAAAAAATACTACCATTTATAATTTATCCTCAATAGATCTTAGTCCGGATGACCTCAAACTTTTGAACCGAGGTCTTAAATTTGCCCCCACAAAACCCCCAGATCATTTTAATTTATTCGTTGATCTCAATAGATACATCCGTACATTGACAAGAAAAAGATATTTTGCATCTAAAAAACTAGATAAAATGAAAATAACGGGTTCGCCCATTGTACTAGATGATCAAGATGCAGCTGCCGTAGAACTACTTGAGTCACTACAATTAGAGAGTGACGTCTCGTCATGTCCGGTACCACTGTATAGTGTGGCAAGACCGAATGAACGAACTAGCAGATTTAAAAACAGGTCTCAGTTTTTTCCTCTGCAATATAGAAGTCCACAAATAGACATATTCTATAGGAAAACCCTTGATGACTTCAATGATATCTGTATCAGGGAAGCTAAGATAGCTAAATACAAACAGAACTTGCATATTCGAGAAAGAAACTCACTACAGAAACTGATGAGAAATCCCTCCCTTGTCATTAAGCCGGCAGACAAGGGAGGGAGCATTGTCATTCAGAATACAGCAGACTACCTTTTAGAGGCTGACAGGCAATTAGGTGACAGTAACCTTTATGTCAAATTAACAAACAACCCTACTAAAGTTTACTTATCGGCACTAACATCAATGGTACAGGATGCATTCAACGATGGAGCTTTATCGAAGGAAGAAACTATCTATTTAATCCCTTCACATCCCATCACACCTACTTATTATCACTTACCTAAAATACATAAATCACTTATCACTCCCCCGGGCAGACCTATTATTTCTGGTGTTGGGTCATTAACTGCTAACCTATCACATTTTGTAGATTTCTTTTTACAACCACATGCTGTTTCATTACGATCACACATTAGAGATACCACTGCCTTTCTAAATTCTATGGCTAAGATTAAGTGGAAGAACTCTTATTTTTTTGTCACATGTGATGTCAGTTCCCTATATTCTAATATTCCCCATAACAAAGGGATAGCAGTAATAGAACATCTATTGAACAGTGCCGACACTATGACAGACAGATTACGTAAATTTATCGTAGATTCAATTTCTTTTATTCTGTCTCATAATTATTTCATCTTTAATAAAATTTATTATTTACAGATACTTGGGACGGCCATGGGGACGAGGTTCGCGCCGAGTTTCGCCAACCTATATATGGGCGCGTTTGAGGACGCGCACATATGGGGGCGGGACTTGGGCGCGGACCTCGTCTTCTATGGCCGTTACATAGATGATTTGTTTTTTATTTTTGATGGGGAATATTCACAATTCACACACTTCACTGCTCAGTTAAATGATAATGAATTTAATTTACAGTTCACATGCACAGTTAATAATAAACACATTTCTTTTCTCGATATTGCTCTATACATCGAGGATGATATTCTAGTCACCAAAACTTTCAGAAAGGAAGTGGACAACTATAACTTTCTCCACTTTGAAAGTATGCATTTTAGACCTTGGATGGAGAATATCCCATTGGGACAGTTGCGTCGCTTACGGCGCAACTGTAGTAACCAGGAGGACTTCAATATACAAGCACTTGAGCTCACAAGTGCCCTTAAGACCAGAGGTTATCCTTTGGATCTAATCAATTCTGCATTGGAAAAGGCGAACAATTTAGATCGGACACAACTTCTCCACTACAAGGTTGAGAATGCATCTTTCAAAGCAGACCTTCCACACTTTATCTCAAAATTCAACAGTGCCTCTGGTAAGATTAAAAAGGTTCTGAATGACAATTTCTCTATTTTACTGATGGATAAAATCCTCAAACCAGAAATTGGTGAGTTCCCTTCTGTGATTTTTAAAAAATCAGAGAACCTCACACAACAACTAGCCCCCAGTCTGTTCATAGACAAGAGACGGGGGGTTGGTGACAGCCGTAACTCCACATCTGCCTGGTTAACAACTAAACCGTATGGCTGCTTTAGATGTGGCCTAGGCAGCTGTATAACATGTTCATTTATTCAGAACAATACACATGTGTTTACATCTGCCATGGGAGAGGAACATCCGATAAAATCATTTATTAATTGTAACAGCGAGTATGTTATCTATATGTTAGTTTGCCCCTGTGGCCTCCAATATATAGGGAGGACCACACGCAAACTCAGAGTTCGTTTTTTGGAACACAGGCGCAACATCCTCAAGGGCTTCCTCAAACATGGGATTTCAAGGCATTTCCTTCAATCCCATAATCAGGACCCTAAAGGCCTAGTAATTGTGGGTATTGAAACTATTAGTACCACAGTCAGAGGGGGAGACAGGTTTGGCAGATTATGTCGCAGGGAGAACTTCTGGATACATCGGTTGCGGACCCTCAGTCCTGAGGGCCTCAACGAATATATCGAAATTGATCCATAACATATGCTTAGAACACCGACCTCTCCCCCCCCTCCCTTCCCTGTATACTTTTCCTTCTCTTCTCCACCTTTTCCTTATTTATTCTTTCATTTTTCCCCTAGTTATTTGCAGTTTTATATCTGCCACTGTGTCAATTGTCCTCTCTGCTTTCCCTCATTATATAGGGAAATCTTGGGTCTCTTTCCACATCTGCTTTTGCTCTCTATGCAGACCACATATTTATGGACCGTTAGAGTATTATAAACGACTAGTGATCCCCCCACCCATGTAAAAGGAGTGGTAGAGGTACATCATATATAGTCCCCTTCTTTAGCATAATCACGGTTATCTGAATAGGGTCAACACTAAAAAATCTTTGGGCTTAGCATGCTTTGTCTCCTTTGTTTATACGTTCATTCTACTTAGTCTTAATTAGTGATTTTTGATTTTTATTTTTTTATTTATATCAGCTATATATTTGCTGTATGGATATATATATAATTTTTTAATATCCATATATGCCTATATATATATATTTTTTATGTTAATGAACTTTCTTATACATTTCACACTGAATTCATGTGGTGATCTTTATTATAGCTGTCACAGCAATGATTAAAAACAAAAAAATTATAATAAATAAAAAACATAATTAATGAATAATAAACAAAATATGAAAGATAAATATTAAATAACAATAAATAATTAACATAAACAACAACAAGTTGAATTATTTGAATGATTATTTAAGTGATCATGCCGATTTTTATTTTATTTTATTTATATTGTGCTTATATTTTATTATATATATATATATATATTGTCTATATGTATTTTTTATTTTTATTTTTTTATATTTTTTTATATATTTTTTTATTTACATATTAACTCCGCCATTGTCTCATATTGTTGTATATTGTTTTAACACAGTGTTTTTTAACAAGCTCTAACAAACAGTCACCATGGAGAGAGAGAGCCTCCTCCTAACTGTTGTTTGAAATAGGTCTTTAATTAGTATAAAAGCAGCCAAAGGTGTCCTTGAAGGGATTTTCTTGTAACACGTTAATTACTGATTGTGCCGACTGAATTGAATAAACATGTGGGCAATTTAGTATGAACATCTTAAATAGAGTGCACACAGTATTGGAGTCATCTTTGAAAAAGTCACGGGTCACGTGACGAAACGCGTCAGGACTCCTCCCCCGGTTGCCTCACTGACCGATCATTGTCTCTGACACTCTCCGGACGGCTCTGCTACATTTCCCACGGGATTAATCAGCACGATAGCCAGGACAGGACACAGCCGAATTTCCTCTCCGCACAGTGCCAGTGGTCACCAGCAGTCTCTCTCCCCCACATATCCTACGGACGGTGCCAGTCCAGGGAGATCGAGGCGTTCCACCAAGGTACTCTCTCTGCAGCGGGTTCCCTCCAACAGCAGTCACACACCTGTTCTTCCCCACAGACTGCAACGGGCGGTGCACGCCCAGGGACAGCAGGTTTAACAGTGGGACCCCGGCTAGCACGGCCAGTGCTTCAAAATTCTGCAGCTTCATTTGAGTTTTCTGGCTTTACCCGAGGACGCTCGGGACCAGCCAACCTACCGGAGAGGTAATCAATTATTTCACCAACACCTGTCATCGGCTCCTGGAACTCTGAGACGTTACATAACATAGCTCTTGAATTCAGAGCGAGTGAGTGCATTCTACATCCATTAATTCTTTTCTTTACATCGTAACAATTGTGTCTGAATATACACTCAACATTGTTGAATAGATAGCCTGAAGATCTGATTGCAACAATTGTTACCACTATATTGCTGCTAGTTATCTAGCTGACATCTGCAATTTGATGTGAATGTAGAATAGCTCTTGGCAATAGAATTGCAGTGAGGATAAAGGGTTTTATGATAATATATAGATTTGGTTTATTGTACAATTTTTACTGTATTATAATAAATATATTTTTACATTCAAAAAAATCCCCAAGGACACCTTAGTTGTTATTAATTTTAGATCACAGGGTCAGTGAGTGTTGAGCGCTTCTATTCTATATCCACTTTTCTTTAGTTTATCAATCTAGGAGTAACTCACTACTCCTTATAGAAGCGCACACACCTCTGACACTTGGGATCTTATTTTCAAGTTATAAGCTATTTCGCTTAATTTATTAGAGGAATAGAGACACATCGGCGCAGCAAAATTTCTCTTCTTCTTGGGGTGTTTTTAAACAGTTTTTTTTTGTTCTAATAAGCCACCCCACAGGTAGTACAGTGGAGTCACCCCTTTGCGTGTCCGGATTGCGCCAGGAAGATCATTGTAAGGATGTGGCCAGCTTGCAGAGGGGCAATGGGCATGCCAAATCCGACACATGGGTGAGTACAGGTGCAAATGTTTGCTGCTGGTTCTCCCTTGAACTACGATTCTCAATTCTGCCTGTGGTCTTTTGCCCAGACCCAGCTTAGGGTCATGCAATGACCCCCACAGACAGGAGTGTGAATGGCATTACTGCAGAACTAACCAGACTTTTCTTGTTTTGCTGGTGCACCAGCCTGTCTGGTGGGCTTTCCCCAGGATGAAGCGGCGGCTGCCTGAACCAACGAGTATGACTCTGGCTATACCACTATTACTTTCCATTGTATTTTCTGCACCATAACCGTCTATAGACAACAAAGGGCTAGAACATTAGTGTAAAAAAAACCAGTTACATTTCAACTTTGGTTTTATTAAAGTTTGCATGTAATTCAAACTTTTGAAAATTGCATTAAATTGTTATTATACTTTCTTTCAAGTATGCAAATTTAGTGATTATAATTAACAAATACTTGCTGTGTCCCAAAATCAAAATTTTGAGAACTGAACCACCTTGCCGCCTATTTGCGGTAAACCAGTTACAAATGCACAGGCCCATACTGATGTATTCATGAGTTTTCTTTTATGTCCTAGAGGATGCTGGGGTCCAGTTTAGTACCATGGGGTATAGATGGGTCCTAAGGGAGCCACTGGCACTTTAAGAGTTTAATAGTGTTGGCTGGCTCCTCCCTCTATGCCCCTCCTACCAGACTCAGTTTAGAAAATGTGCCCGGAGGAGCCGGTCACAGCTAAGGAAGCTCCTAGGAGTTTTTTTAGTTTTATTATTTTCTTGAGTTAGTTAGCTAGCTAGCTAGCAACAGCTTCCCTGCTTCGTAGGACTTAGGAGGGGTGGGAGTAGGAACCAACTTCCTGAAGAGTTAATGGTTCTCTATCTCCGCTGACAGGACATTGAGCTCCTGAGGGTGCTGATCATTAGCTCACGAGGCGACCGCTCACCCCCGCAGCACGGCCGCCACCCCCTAACAGAGGCAGAAGATTGAAGATGTGAGTACAGCACCGGCGTCCCGGGTAGCGGGTCGCCGGTGGATATGGCGGCACAAGGGTGGGAGTGTAGCTCTGACAGGCTGCGCTCTGGGAAGGCTCAGCAAAACACTGTGTAGGTGCTGTAAGGGGCGTCCTGAGCCAACGCGAATACACACTACACTGGTCCAGCAGCTAACAGGGACTAATCCCGCTGTTAGCACTAACAAAACCTCAGGCCAGTTTAAACATTAGTGCAGGAAGCCGCGCTTCATTACAAGGGGGCGGGGTTTCCTCTCAGAGTGGATCCAGCACTCACCAGCGCCATTTTCTCCCTGCAGATCATAGGAGACGCTGACAGGGAGTGCTGCCCTCCACATGCTTCCAGTTATACCTCTGCGGTAACAGGGTGTTATAGACAGGGGGGGAGTGTGATAATACAACTAACTACCCTATTAAGGGTAGTCTGCGCCAGGCTTTTGTCATAATAACTGCCTGCAGGGGAGCTGTGTGGCTGGCTCCTTATACTCTTTGTCTCTCTGAAGGTACTCTGGGGGAAACTGTGGCTGACATTTTCCTGTGTGTGTGTAAGTGTGTATATCCCACATCACCATGTCAAAGGACTCTGTGTCTTGTGCTGCAGAGTGTTTATCTTCTCCTGAGGAGTCTATTCCATGTACTCATGAATGCAATATACTGTCTCAACCTTCTGAATCCGAACCTTCATGGGTGGATTCTTTAAGGGGGATGATATCCCAGGTTTCATCTAGGATGTCACATACTGAGAGGGAGATGCAATTTTTAAGAAAATGTGTAGGCTTTGGCCCCCACTACTTCATCTAAAAACCCACCTGCATACCCACAAAAACATCCACTTGCCCAGATAATGCAAGCTGACATGGATACCGACTCTGATACAGGGGACGGTGATGGGGATATGCAGGGGGGTGGGGATGCCTCCCTTGCTAAAGGGGTGCAACTAATAATTGAAGCCATTAGGGATGTTTTACACATTACTGAGAAGGTACCTGAGCAGGAAGAGGAGACTTACTTTACTGTAAATAAGACATCCTTGCTTACCTTCCCTGTTTCTAAGGAGTTAAACTATTTGTTTGAAAAATCCTGGGAAAACCCAGCGAAAAAATTCCAGATTCCTAAAAGAATTCTCATTGCTTTTCCTTTCCCTGAAGAGGACAGGAAAAAGTGGTAAAATCCACCTGTAGTAGACGCTTCTGTATATAGGTTGTCAAAAAAAGT
Organism: Pseudophryne corroboree; assembly: GCF_028390025.1. Taxonomy (NCBI): domain Eukaryota; kingdom Metazoa; phylum Chordata; class Amphibia; order Anura; family Myobatrachidae; genus Pseudophryne; species Pseudophryne corroboree. The sequence continues at coordinate 640,257,337 of NC_086444.1, forward strand.
GGTTTTACCTGTCCCCGGTTCAACCGCCTTAAAGGAGCCGGCAGACAGCAAGATAGAGACTACGCTCAAATCACTATACACGGCTACAGGCGTGGCCTTAAGGCCCACTATTGCTTGTGCGTGGGTTTCTAAAGCCATAGTCAAGTGGTCAGGCACATTAATAGAGAAATTAGATACTATGGACAGGAGTGGCATTGACTTGTTTTTACGTCACATACAGGATTCTGAAGGTTTCATGGTGGAAGCCATGAAGGACAATGGCCTGCTTAATGCAAGGGCTACTTCCATGGCAGTCTCGGCACGCAGAGGACTCTGGCTAAGCCAATGGACTGCCGATGCGGAATCCAAGAAGAGCGTGGAAAATCTACCCTTCACAGGTCAGGCCCTGTTTGGGGAAGCACTGGATGCGTGGATATCCATGGCAACTGTGGGTAAGTCGACCTTTCTTCCCTTCACAGCTGCACTGGCTTGGAAATCTTATCCTACGCCTTCGGACCGCGAAATTTAAAAAATCCAAAGGTCCCCCCACCTTCTTTAGAGGAGGTCGGGGAAAATCCAGAAAACCTGCACCAACAGGTTCCCAGAAGCAGAAACCAGGTTCTGCTTCCTCCAAGTCTTCAGCATGACAGTGGACCTCACAGCCTGGGGATCAGGCAGGTGGGAGCGGGACTAAAAGATTTCAGTCACGTCTGGGCGGCGTCATGCCTGGACCCCTGGGTAAAAGACATTGTTACCCAGGGGTACAGACTGGAATTTCAAGTACTCCCACCTCACAGATTCTTCAAATCAGGCTTACCAGCTTCGCTGACAAAAAGTACAATTCTGTAGGAAGCCATTCAAAAATTGGTACAAACAAGTGTCATTGTTTCTGTTCCACCTCATCTAAAAAAATGAGATTTATGGTAAGAACTTACCGTTGTTAAATCTCTTTCTGCGAGTTACACTGGGCTCCACAGGGAATGACATTGAGGTGTAGAGTAGGATCTTGATCCAAGGCACCAACAGGCTAAAAGCTTTGACTGTTCCCAGAATGCATAGCGCCGCCTCCTCTATAACCCCACCTCCGTGCACAGGAGCTCAGTTTTTGTTAACCAGTCCAATGCAGTAGCAGGTAAAAGAGACTACAACCATTAGTAGCCACATACACCACATTCTCACGACAGGAGAAAGTGTCAGCGGCTAATGCCATACCAACCCAAAGAAGCTAAGTGCGTCAGGGTGGGCGCCCTGTGAAGCCCAGTGTACCTCGCAGAAAGAGATTTAACAACGGTAAATTCTTACCATAAATCTTGTTTTCTGCTGCGGGGTACACTGGACTCCATGGGGAATGACATTGGGGATGTCCTAAAGCAGTTCCTCATGGGAGGGGATGCACTGTAGCGGGCACAAGAACCCAGCGTCCAAAGGAAGCATCCTGGGAGGCGGATGTATCGAAGGCATAAAACCTTATGAACGTGTTCACTGAGGACCACGTAGCCGCCTTGCACAATTGTTCAAGGGTCGCACACGGCGGGCCGCCCAAGAAGGTCCAACAGAACTAGTAGAATGGGCCTTGATGGTAGCAGGAGCTGGAAGGCCAGCCTGTACATAAGCATGTGCTATCACCATTCTAATCCATCTGGCCAGGGTCTGCTTGTGAGCAGGCCAGCCAGTACAAAGAGAATCAGACTGTTATGTTCACTGTACTTGGTACTTCTGGAACTGGGCGGATGAGCCCCAAGTACAGGAACGTAATGCTGGAGTGCGAATTGAGTTCAGCAGCAACCCCTACAGAAACCCTGACTCCGTTGTTCCACCCGCGTGGTCAGTCTACGCCTGCGAGACTATGTTTGCTTGGGCCCACGGCAGCCACGTTTGAAGGGCGGATTATGTCTGCCCAACTCCGATGCCCCCTGGTCTTAGTTGGAGACAAGGCGTAAACTGAGACGGGGCTAGAACAAGGGGAACCTCTAACTAAGCAGAAACCTGAATTAGGGGCAACTACAGAACTCAAACAAAAGTATGTGCGGCTCAGCTGCCAAGGCAATCAACAACAAAGGAAATGCTGTCCACACGCCGACACAATACTGTTGTGTACCGGCGGTGACAGCATACGCAGAACCCTCTGCAGAAAATCCAAAGCAAATATAACAAGAAGCTACGGCCAAGGCCGTAAGGTGCGACAAAGTCGCTACTCACAACACCGGTGCTAATACAGACAGGTGAACGGGAACCCCGAGGCCGCAGACACAGGCTCACAGGAATGGAAAGCTGTAAGGATTTCAACAGCAGGTCTCAGGATTACAGGATCAAAGGTAGACTGTAACTCAGGATTCCAGGACAGGACCGCTCCAGGGCAGGAAGCAGCTCACAAGAAGCTCTGGACTCTGACAGAGCTGAGTACACAGGATTCCAGTATCAGACAGGGCCTGGACACAGATGCAATACTGGACAAGACAGGAACATACGGGTATCTTAACAGAACGTCTATCACCAGCTCAGAACTGTATAGCTAGATAGGTAATAAGGGAACACGCCCCAATCAGGATGTCTGGAAGTCAGGCAAAAGATAATGACCAGAATAGCTGCAGGTGAGAGTAACACAGACCAGAGCCAGATTGCATTACAGAGACTCACCACATATTGATCAACAACCAGACATGTGAGGCTAAACACATAGAAACAGGCTGCAATTACACAGACTCACCACCAGCGGCCAACAAGAGTCTTCTAAATCAGTGTAATGGAAATCCTGGTATGCAAACAGAACTATAGTACAAAATACATAAACGGAAAGCAAACAGGAATGTACCACTACTTGTGGTTCATAACAGTACCCTCTCCTTAAGGGTGTCTCCGGACACCCCATATAAGCCAAGGGGAACAGAAACAGAAGAATAACATAAAATACATAACCAAAATGCAACACAGGAATGAGCCACTACCGTGGGGTCAACGGACCCCAAAATTCAGGTTTTCCAAAACAAGGGATACATTAAAAAAAACCCTGACACACTGGTCTAACAGGCAAGGAAACAGAAACAGTGCTCCCCCCCCCCCTTGACGGTGGCCACTGGACACAAGACAGGATTATTATTATTTTTTTAACAAGGCAAGAGTCAGCAATTATTTATTTTTTCTTCTTCTTTTTTTTACATGGTTCTTGAGGTCTGACCAAGGTAATTCCCCAAACATTGTAAGAACTGATGGTACCTTCCAGCAAGGCTGGGTTCAATCCAGAGATTGGTTCATTTACCTTGGGAGCTGAACTTTCAGAAGAAGTACTGCTGGAAGAAGATATAAACTCGGCACAAAAGTCTCAGCCTATTGCTTTGACTGCAGGATGTGCTTTTCTAACATTCAGTGGACTCTCGGTAGATAAGATGGGTGACCTAGAGGAACCTGAACCAATTTCTTTGGAACCATATCTCTTAATTATTGCATCGCTGAATGCCGGGGGATCCTGAAGAATGGGATCATTATTTTTTACTAAGTTGGATGCCCATTCTAAAGGCTCCCTTCTAAAAGAATATATCAGATAGAACAACAGATTCTCTGAGGTGATGCCCAAAAATGGTCTAGGCAGCATAATGGTGAAGTAGTGTTTGCAAAACACCAGAAATTGGACTAAGTCCCCATCAAAGACTATAGATGTTGAGATATCAACAGAGTCAGGATCTGCTTCCTTCCCATCTGACTGACTGAAGTGCATTGCTAGGACCAGGTCACTACTGACCTTACTCGAGGCTGTGGCCTTCGGGACCCTCTTTGGGGCAGTGGCCTTTGGGACCCCCTCTGGGGCAGTGGCCTTTGGGACCCCCTCTGGGGCAGTGGCCTTCGGGACCCCCTCTGGGGCCAGCACCTCGGATTCTCTTGCTGGGGCCGGACCATCGGACTCCCTCTCTGGGACCGGACCACCGGACTCCCTCTCTGGGACCGGACCACCGGACTCCCTCTCTGGGACCGGACCACCGGACTCCCTCTCTGAGTCGATAATTATCGAGACTTCTCCCAGGATTATAACCTCCGGGACTTTTGCTGTAGCTATGACATTCAGAACCTCCACTAAAGCTATGCCTCTTGAGTCCTTTCCTGGGTAAGCGACCTCTAGACCCTTCTCTGGGGCTGTGCCTCTCGAGACCCCACCTGGGGACATAGCTTCAAAGATCCCTTCTGTGGTTGTACTTCTCGAGTTCCCTTCTAGAGCTATAGCTCTAGATACCCTTTCAGGGGTTGCACCTTTAAAGTCCCTACCTGGGGTAAAAGCTTCTAAGACCCCTTCTGGGATTGACACCTGAGCTATTATATTCGATGCCCCTCTTTGACCCTGAGCATCGGGTACCGCTTCTAGGCCCTGAGCATCGGGCACCGCTCCTAGGCCCTGGGCATTGGGCACCACTCCAGGACCCTGGGCATCGGGCACCACTCCAGGACCCTGGGCATTGGGCACCACTCCAGGACCCTGGGCATCGGGCACCACTCCAGGACCCTGGGCATCGGGCACCGCTCCAGGACCCTGGGCATTGGGCACCGCTCCAGGACACTAAGATTCCACTACCGGGGTTTGCAACTCTGATTCAACAGGAAAGTCAAGAGAGGAGAGAAACATTCTCCTTTGGTTCCTGAATCTATAATGGGGCTCCCTAGCCCAAGGACCCCAATTATAGGACAGAGTGCTTTTTAGTGTGGGTTTTGTGACAAGTACCTCTGCCACAGTGGAGACAGGAGTAGGTCTTAAATCCTGACTCAACTTGGCCAGAGGGTAGGACTTGTCACCACACTTTGGCTTGCACAACTCACAGGTCTGCAGATAGTGGCCTAAACCCCCACAATATAGGCATAAATGTAAGTTTCTGCGACGCAGACACTGCTCTTCTGAGAGCCTGGGCCGCAGAAAACTTTTAAATCTTTTCTCTCCAACAAAATCTGAGGATTCTCTTGTCACAATATTGTGAGCAAGAGTCTCTTTAGAGGTAAATGAACTCTCAACAAATTCAGGCAGGATAAGCAAAATTTTGGTCAGAAGGTTTTGCAGTTGCTTCAAAGGATTGCAGCAAAACTTCCAGCCGCTCAGGTCTCAAAGCACTGAAAGCAGAGTTCATGGCTGAAACGCCTGCAGGGCTTGCAGACTGGGTTGGATTCTGAACTAGGCAAGACAAGACAAGACTGGGCTGGATTGTGAACTAGACAAGACTAGGCTGGATTCTGAACTAGACAAGACAGGACAAGACTGGGCTGGATTCTGAGCACCGGACTGGATTCTAAACACCGGACTGGATTCTGAACACCGGACTGGATTCTGAACACCGGACTGGATTCTGAACACCGGACTGGATACTGAACCAAAAAAAGAAAAAAAACTACTCCACTAGCTTTGTTTCTTTTTTGCAGTATGGCTGGTGATAATGTTACGTTCACTGTACTTGGTACTTCTGGAACTGGGCGGATGAGCCCCAAGTACAAGAACGTAATGCTGGAGTGGGAATTGAGTTCAGCAGCAACCCCTACAGAAACCCTTACTCAGTTGTTCCACTCACGTGGTCAGTCTACGCCTGCGAGACTATGTTTGCTTGGGCCCACGGCAGCCACGTTTGAAAGGCGGATTATGTCTGCCCAACTCCGATGCCCCCTAGTCTTAGTTGGAGACAAGGCGTAAACTGAGATGGGGCGAGAACAAGGGGAACCTCTAACTAAGCAGAAACCCGAATTAGGGGCAACTACAGAACTCAAACAAAAGTATGTGCGGCTCAGCTGCCAAGACAATCAACAACAAAAGAAATGCTGTCCACACGCAGACACAATACTGTTGTGTACCGGCGGTGACAGCATACGCAGAACCCTCTGCAGAAAATCCAAAGCAAATATAACAAGAAGCTACGGCCAAGGCCGTAAGGCGCGACAATGTCGCTACTCACAACACCGGTGCTAATACAGACAGGTGAACGGGAACCCCGAGGCCTCAGACACAGGCTCACAGGAATGGAAAGCTGTAAGGATTTCAACAGCATGCCACAGGACACCAGGACTCAGGATTACAGGATCAAAGGTAGACTGTAACTCAGGATTCCAGGACAGGAACACTCCAGGGCAGGAAGCAGCTCACAAGAAGCTCCAGACTCTGACAGAGCTGAGTACACAGGATTCCAGTATCAGACAGGGCCTGGACACAGATGCAATACTGGACAAGACACTAATCAGGAACATACAGGTATCTTAACAGAACGTCTATCACCAGCTCAGAACTGTATAGCTAGCTAGGTAATAAGGGAACACGCCCCAATCAGGATGGCTGGAAGCCAGGCACAAGATAATGACCAGAATAGCTGCAGGTGAGAGTAACACAGACCAGAGCCAGATTGCAGTACAGAGACTCACCACATAATGATCAACTACCAGACATGTGAGGCTAAACACATAGAAACAGGCTGCAATTACACAGACTCACCACCGGCGGCCAACAAGAGTCTTCTAAATCAGTGTAATGGAAATCCTGGCATGCGAACAGAACTATAGTACAAAATACACAAAATAAACGGAAAGCAAACAGGAATGAACCACTACTTGTGGTTCATAACACAGACTTGAGAAGGGATGCAGTTCTCTTCACATAGATACGGAGAGCCCGTACCACATCCAAAGACCCCTCTTTGGAAGACAAGTCAGGAGAGGCAAAGGCCGGAACCACGATCTCCTGATTAAGGTGGAAAGAAGACACCACCTTAGGTAAGTACCCGGGACGTGTTCTAAGAACCGCCCAGTCACGGTTTAAAATCAGATAGGGCGACCTACAAGACAAGGCACCCAGATCCGACACCCGTCTAACAGAGGCAATAGCCAGCAGAAACAATACCTTAAGAGAAAGCCACTTAAGGTCTGCAGATTCAAGAGGCTCAACTGGAGACTCTTGCAATGCCTCCAGAACCACCAAGATGTCCCAAGGGGCCATAGGCGGGACATAAGGAGGTTGAATCCACAACACACCCTGAGTGAACGTATGAACATCAGGTAAAGTCGCAATTTTTCTCTGGAACCAAACCAACAAGGCAGAAATATGAACCTTGATGGAGGCCAGATGAAGGCCCAAGTCCAGGACCTGTTGTAGAAAGGCCAAAAGTTTGGCCGTACTAAACTTGTAAGCGTCGTAATTGTTAGTGGCGCACCAAACATAGTAATTCCAGACCCTATAATAAATCAGAGCAGAAGCCGGTTTCTGGGCCTTCAACATAGTTTGAATGACCGCCGCAGAAAATCCTTTGGCCCTTAAGATGAAAGCTTCAGGAGCCATGCTGTCAAAGTCAGACGGGCCAGATCCTGGTAGATGCAAGGACCCTGAATTAGGAGGTCTGGTCGTTGTGGAAGCAGAAGAGGACGCTCTAATGATAGACCCTGAAGGTCTGAGAACTAGTGCTGTCTGGGCCACGCTGGAGCGATCAGAAGTAGGATTCCTCCTTCTTGTGTGAATTTCCTTAATACTCTGGGCAGGCATGACACCTGAGGGAACACGTAGGGCAGCCGAAAGTTCTATGGAATTGCCAGTGCGTCCACGAACGCTGCTTGAGGATCCCTTGTCCTTGCTCCGAAGACCGGAATCCTTGTGATTGTGTCGAGACGCCATCAGGTCCACATCTGGGAGACCCCACTTGTCCACTAGGAGTTGAAATACTTCTGGATGGATGCTCCACTCCGGCAAGTACGTACTGACGACTGAGGAAGTCTGCTTCCCAGTTTAGGACCCCCGGAATGAACTCTGCCGATATAGCTGGCAGATGGCGTTCTGCCCACTGAAGAATTCTTGAAACTTCCCTCATTGCCATGTGGCTGCGAGTGCCGTCTTGATGATTTATGTACGCCACAGTGGTGGCATTGTCCGATTGTACTTGAACAGGTTTGTTCTGTATTAAATGCTGGGCCAAGTTCAAAGCATTGGACACCGCCCGCAGTTCCAGAATGTTTATCGGGAGGAGAGACTCCTCCTTGGTCCACTGACCCTGAAGGGAGTGTCGCTTCAACACCATGCCCCAACCTCTCAGACTGGCATCCATCATCAGAAGGAGCCAGTTGGAGATCCAGAAGGGATGACCCCTGCTCAATCGTTGGTCCTGAATCCACCAGCTCCGTGACAGACGGACCTCCGGAGATAAGGAGATCATGTGAGACCTGATCCAGTGAGGCAGGCCGCCCCACTTGGCAAGAATCAGTTTCTGTAGAGGGCGGGAATGGAATTGAGCGTACTCCTCCCTGTCGAAAGCCGACGCCATGAGCCCTAGCACTTGCATCGCCAAATGTATCGACACTTGTGGACGAGATAGGAAGCATCGAATCCTGTCCTGAAGTTTCAGGACTTTCTCCTGAGACAAGAACAACTGCTGGTTGTGAGTGTCTAACAACGCCCCCAGGTGCACCATGCTCTGAGCAGGGACCAGGGAAGATTTCTTGATGAGCCACCTGTGGGCTTGCAGAAACTGGAGCGTCAGATCCAGATGGTGTAGGAGAATTTCTGGGGAATTCGCCAGGATCAACAAGTCGTCCAGATAAGGCAGGATCCTGACCCCTTGACGGCGGAGTACAGCCGTCATTACCGCCATGACCTTGGTGAAGACTTGCAGAACCATGGTCAAACCAAAAGGTAACGCCCGAAACTGGTAATGGAGGTTGCCACCCGCAAACCTCAGGTACTGCTGATGCGACATTGCAATGGGAATATGCAGGTAAGCATCCTGTTAGTCCAGGGAGACCATATAATCTCCAGGTTCCAAGGCCAGAACAATAGAGCAAAGAGTTTCCATATGAAACTTGGAGACCCTCACAAATTTGTTCAAGGACTTGAGGTTGAGGATGGGCCAAGAGGACCCATTCGGTTTCGGGACTAGGAGCAGCGATGATTAGTACCCCTTGCCTCTCTGAGCCAGAGGCACCTGTACTTCCGCTCCTGTGTCCAGGAGGAACTGAACCACCGAATGAAGAGTTTTTGCCTTCACCTGATCCGAAGGGACGTCTGTCAGGCAATAACCTCGAGTGACGACTCGCCGTACCCAGGCATCGGAAGTGGTCTTCAACCATTTCTGGGTAAACCCTAGAAGTCGGCTCCCCACCCTGGGATCTCCCAGAGGGAGGCCCGCCCCATCATGCAGCAGGCTTATCATTTTTGGAAGCAGGCTGATGGGCAGCCCAGGCCCATTTAGGTTTGGGCTTATTGGGTTTGGAAGCCTGTTTCGGGTACGCCTGACCCTTTGCTTTCCCTGAAGGCCGAAAGGAGCAAAAGGAAGTAGTCTTAGCCTTCAGTACCGAAGGAGCAGTACTAGGTAGACAAGCTGTTTTAGCAGAGGCTAAGTCAGCCACTGTCTTGGTAAGGTCTTCTCCAAAAAGAATATCTCCCTTAAAAGGGAGTACCTTCAGGGTATTCTTAGAGTCCAGATCTACAGACCAGGACCGCAACCAGAGAATCCGGCGAGCCAAAATGGATGTAGTAGAAGCCTTGGCCACCAGAATACCGGCATCAGAAGCCGCCTCCTTGATGTAATGAGAAGCTGTGACAATATACGATAGACATTGTCTAGCATGATCCGCTTCCAACTCCTGAGCCCACGCTTCAATAGACTCTGCAGCCCAAGTCACTGCAATGGTGGGCCGATGCGCAGCACCTGCTAGGGTGTAAATCGCCTTTAAACAACCCTCCACATGCTTATCCGTCAGTTCTTTTAGAGACGTGACAGTAGTAACAGGCAGAGCAGAGGATACCACCAGCCGCACCACTTCAAATCCACTGGCGGGGGTGATTCCCAATGTTTACTTAGCTCCGCCGTGAGGGGATAGCGAACCAGCATCTTCTTGTGAGGCGTGAATTTCTTTCCTGGATTTTCCCAGGATTTCTGATGTATGTCAACTAAATGGTCAGAGTGAGGTAAAACTTGTTTAACCACTTTCTGACATTGAAATCTGTCCAGTTTCTTAGGGTCAGTATCAGGCTCTGGGTCATCAGTAATTTGAAAAATTATCCTTATAGCCTCCAACAAGTCAGGAACATCCACCTGTGAAACAGATTCCCCATCACAATTATCAGTGTCTGTGGGGTCAGTATATACGCCATCCTCATCAGACGAGGTGTCTGGGATGTTGGTGGATTGTGAGGAAGTAATAGCCCGCTTAGAGGACCCCTTGGTCTTAGGCAGGCGAGGGTGAGATTTCTGTTTAGTCATTTATTGGTTCAATTGCTGTAACTGAGTGGACAGTTGATCTGCCCATGGCGGATTAACCGCACCGGCACAGGAGGTCCCATAGGGGGTGTAAGTCTAGTTACCAGCTTATTCAATAATGTGGAGAAAGTAGCCCAAGGTGGGTAATTATGCACCCTTGTTGCTATGGTCCCAATGGGGGGTAGGGAACCCCGAGAACCTGAACCCTCTGCTGCAATGTTTTCCTCTAATGTGTCTGCAGCGTCACCACCACGCAATGTGTGATCAGCCCCAGCTCCATCTGAAAACTCAGTTCAAGGCAACCCAGTACAATATCAGCAGCACAACACCTGAGAAGAACCCCCTGTGTAGTACAAACAGAGAGTTCCAGAGGTATATGGTGACTAAAAATCACAGAGAAAAATACACAATATAGGTGTTTCACAAGATATACTTATTAAGTAATAATCCTGACACACTTAGCCCCCTCAGGTTACAGAATATAGGGCTAGCAATCTGAGTGAGATACACGAAATGGAGGTCACACAGCACCTATATGCACACACCCAGAGTCACATGTACAATGCAGAAATTATGACATGCATTAAAACTGCACTGGACTAGCAATACGGAGTAATACTAAGTATAGCTATACACTCAATAGATATAACAATGCACAGAAAAGACTGGATGTATATCACTAAATAACCCTGACTAAATGCACGTTTTCTTATTTAACACTGTCAACAGACATGTAGAATACTTAAGTGTCCTGTAAAATGCACAGCGCTGACATGCAGGCAGCTTTACAGAGGAGGATTTGCCAAAACAGTCCCAGGATCAGCTCAGCTTGATCTAATGGCGCCCAAATGCTGACAGGGAGTGAGGGAGAGAGAGATATGCAGCTCCAGGGTGGGAACATTTACTCTAAATGGTGCCCTGGGGCTGGGGGAGGGGCTACAGGTCAGAGCCTTATCCCCTTGCTGGACTTCACCACCGGGTACTGTGGGCCTTAGCAAACAGATTTTTGAGAGAATCCGACCTGTGCTTTTGCCCTGGTGGTCTAGTGGGGTCCACACCAACATGCGCGGCCCGCCTCCCACCAGCCTCATCGGATTGCGGTTTACAGCGGGTCCCGCCAGGGGTACCCACTTACCTCCTCCCTGAATGCAGCCACGCAATCCCAGAGAGCTGCGGTGGTGTGTGTGCCTGACCGAAGAAAAAATGGATCCTCCGCTGTAAGTACCCGGCAACCAGGGCACGGGAGTATACAGCACCGCTGGGGGAGGTGATGGAGCTGCAGCAGGAGATGTCTGACTGACATCTAACACTCACAGTGTCTCTGCTGCAGTCATTGAAGTCTTCATTTTTCACTTAAAAAAGCTCTTCTGAGGTCTGCTGGAGCAGCCCACCATTTGTATTCCTGCACTGCATGGCACCAACTACAAAACTGAGCTCCTGTGCTTGGAGGTGGGGTTATAGAGGAGGCAGTGCTGTGCATTCTGGGAACAGTCAAAGCTTTTAGCCTGTTGGTGCCTCAGATCAAAATCCTACTCTACACCCCAATGTCATTCCCTGTGGAGCCCAGTGTACCCCGCAGCAGAAACGGGTTATTACTCAATCCTGTTTGTGGTACCGAAGCCAGACGGTTCGGTAAGGCCAATATTGAACCTACTTACAAGTGTTCAAGATGGAGTCTCTGAGAGTGGTGGTCTCAGGTCTGGAGGATGGGGAATTCCTGGTATCTCTGGATATCAAGGATGCGTACCTTCACATTCCGATCTGGCCGCCTCACCAGGATTATCTCAGGTTTGCACTACAGGACTGTCATTACCAGTTCCAGGCCCTACCATTTGGCCTCTCCACAGCACCGAGGGTGTTCACCAAGGTCATGGCGGAGATGATGCTCCTTCTATGCAAACAGGGAGTGAACACAATTCCATATCTGGACGATCTGCCGATAAAGGCATCTTCCAGGGAGAAGCTGTTGCAGAGTATTGCTCTCTCATCTCGAATACTCCAGGATCATGGGTGGATCCTGAACCTTCCAAAGTCACATTTGGAACCGACATGGAGACTACTTTTCCTGGGGATGATACTCGACACGGAAGTTCAGCGGGTGTTTCTACCTCTGGAGAAATCGTTGGTGATCCAATCAATGGTCCGGGATGTCTTGAAACCAGCCTGGGTATCGGGTCATCAGTGCATTCACCTTCTGGGAGAGATGGTGGCCTACTACGAGGCTCTATAGTACAGAAGATTCCATGCACGGTTCTTCCAGCTGGATCTCCTGGACAAGTGGTCGTGATCATATCTTCACATGCACCAGCAGATACGCCTGTCGCCGAAATCCAGGATTTCACTCATCTGGTGGCTGCAAACTCATCACTTGCTCGAGGGCCACAGGTTCGGGATTCAGAACTGTATTCTTCTAACCACGGATGCAAGCCTCAGAGGTTGGGGAGCAGTCACCCAGGGGGAAAACTTCCAAGGAAGATGGTCAAGTCAGGAATCTGTCCTTCCAATAAACGTTTTGGAACCAAGGGCCATATACAACGGCCTTCTACAAGTGGCACATCTTCTGCAAGATCGGGCCATTCAGGTCCAGTCAGACAACGTCACGGTGGTGTCCTACATCAACAGGCAGGGCGGAATGAAGAGCAGAGCTGCAATGTCAGAGGTAACGAGAACCCTCCTCTGGGCAGAAAGGCAAGCGCTGTCAGTGATCTTCATTCCGGGAGTGGAGAATTGGGAAGCGGACTTCCTCAGCAGACACGATCTCCATCCAGGAGAATGCGGACTCCTCCTGGAGGTTTTCGCAGAGGTAACAAGCCGGTGGGGCGTACCTCACATAGACATGATGGCCTCTTGCCTCAACAAGAAGCTTTGGAGGTACTGTTCCAGATCAAGAGACCCACAAGCAGTGGCGGTGGATACCCTGGTAACTCCGTGGGTGTTCCACTCAGTGTATGTATTCACTCCACTTCCACTCATCCCAAGGATTCTCAAACAAATCAAAAGAACAAAAGTTCAGGCGATCCTCATTGTTCCGGACTGGCCAAAACGGGCTTGGTACGCAGATCTTCTGGAATTACTGCTGGAGAATCCGAGGCCTCTTCGCGAGGCCCTTCTACAACAGGGTCATTCTCCTATCAAGACTTACCGTGGCTACGTTTGACGGCATGGAGGTTAAACGCCAGATCTTAGCTAGGAAGGGCATTCCAAACAAGGTCATTGCTGCTCTGATCCAAGCTAGGAAGGGGGTAACGTCTAAGCATTACCATCGGATTTGGAAAAAGTATGCGTCTTGGTGTGAATCCAAGAAGTTTCCTACGGTGGAGTTTCAACTGGGACTTTTCTCCTCTTTCTGCAAACTGGTGTGGATGTGGGCCTACGCTTTGGCTCCATCGAGGTCCAGATTTCGGCCTTGTCCATTTTCTTCAAACAATTGGCTGCTCTCCCTGAGGTTCAGACTTTCTTGAAAGGAGTTATGCACATCCAACCACCCTTTGCGCCTCCTACGACACCTTGGGATCTTAATGTGGTGCTGAAGTTCCTGCAATTGGATTGGTTCGAACCTTTACAGGAGGTGGACGTAAAGTTTCTTACTTGGAAGACAGTCACACCGTTGGCATTGGCATCTGTAATACATGTGTCTGAATTGGGGGCATTGTCGCACAAGAGCCCCTACTTGATTTTCCATGAAGATAGGGCTGAACTCAGAACACGTCAGAAATGTTTTCCAAAGGTTGTGTCGGTTTTTCATATCAACCAACCTATTGTGCCAGTGGCTACAGACACCTCAATTACCTCAAAGTCCCAGGATGTTGTGCAGGCTTTGAAAATATATGTGAAGAGAACTACTCATCACAGGAAGTCGGATGCACTTTTTGCCCTTTATTATCCCAACAAGATTGGGTGTCCTGCTTCTAAGCAGACCTTTTCTCGCTGGATCAGGCTTACTATCCAGCATGCTTATTCAACAGCAGTTTTGGCTTACATAAAGTGGGTTCTTCCTGGGTGGCTGCCCGGGGTGTCTCGGCTCTTCAGCTTTACAAATTCGAATTTGAGTTTTACAAATTCAATACTTTGGCCTCTGAGGACCTAAAGTTTGGTCAATCAGTTCTGCAGGAACCTCAGCAATCTCCCTCCCGTACTGGGAGCTTTGGTACATCCCCATGGTACTAAATTGGACCCCAGCATCCTCTAGGACGTAAGAGAAAACAGGATTTTAATTACCGATCGGTAAATCCTTTTCACATAGTCCGTAGAGGATGCTGGGCGTCCACCTCGTGCTTCGTATTCCTGCATTTTTACTTGGTTACGTTTGTTGGTTCAGCCGTTGCTGACTCGTTCCAAGTTATTTAGCTTGGCTTTCCTTTTTGTTATGTGTGAGCTGGTGTGAATCTCACCCCTATCTGTGTATTTCCTTCTCTCCTCGGGCACAGTTTCTAGACTGAGTCTGGTAGGAGGGGCATAGAGGGAGGGACCAGCCCACACTATTAAACTCCTAAAGTGCCCGTGGCTCTCAAAGGACCTGTCTATACCCCATGGTACTAAATTGGACCCCAGCATCCTCTGCAGACTACGAGAAAAGGATTTACAGGTAGGTAATTAAAATCATGTTATTACTTAGAATCATGAGGTTTTGGAACTACATATTATTTTTGCCCACAGCATGGAATCAGCTCAACTCTAAATAATTCTCAACAATATTAACACATCAATGACCAGCTTAGTTCTCAGTGCCCTAATTTGTGGTGTTTTGATAATGGCCACTCTGATGGTGAAAACTTTTTTTAAAACTGTAAAAAAAAGTTCGAAAACATTTCAGCAACGGTTTGGGTGTTCCACCACTTGTAAGTCCCACATGAAAGTTGTCCATTCATTTGAAGAGGTCATTTAAAACTGATCTGTGCGGAAAGTATACAGTAAGGATCAGCAAATGTATAAGTTTCACATTTCCCAAACAAATGTCCAGACAATACAAATGTGAACTAATTATGTAGACAGTTGATGACTACTTTGGGGGTCAATTGAATTAGGTCCAAAGTGCATAGCCGCCATGAGTTTACTCCTGGGGTTATTCAATTCAGTGCGGAGTCATCTCTGCCAGCGGGATTTCTTTTTGCACCCTGGAGGGTTGAGAGCAGAAATCCGACAAAAGTGCTGCTGCGCGGCCGTCATGATGCCGATTCCCAACATAATCAGCATCGTGCTGGGCAGTTACATAGTTACATAGCATGTTAAGTCCAGGAGAATGGCCTTTCTCTGTCCTAACCTTGAGCTGAAAATCACCTTTTTTGGACAGAAAAGAGGGAGAACTTATTATCTGTCTTCTGACATTCATGGGTTGTTCTTCTGGTGGGTTAATTGGTACACCTATGTTGGTTGGTGAAGGAGCTGCACCTTAACTGTGATGTGGAGATGCCATAATAAAAGTGCTGGTAAATTTTTAAGAAAAGGCCAAAGGTTTCACTGTCAATTTGTCAGCTATAATAGCCAGACTAGTGGCCATGGACAGATTTGTGGTGCCCGACTGTGTTAATAAATTGTAAATATGATGAATGGATTTGGACATCGTACTTCAATTTCCATTAATATTGTCCAGTTTTCTAAGAATTTGCCCATGTTAATGTTCGTTTCTTTCATCTCTTTGGCGATGCTCATTGTTGTTCCCCTCCAAATTTTCTGAAAGCTTGTCCACTGCCTGAGCATTAAATATCATTCTTCCCTCCATGCGGCGTCTGTGCATTTGTTGGTGGGCATCCATATTTCTGGCCAGATCAGATATATTATCAAAGGGTGTGGACTGTCCTGGACCCTGCCTTTGATCTGCAGATGCAGGATTGTGTAGTTTAGGGAATGCATGGTATAGGGCTAAAAATGGGAGTGTATTACCTATCAAAAAGTATTAAGAAAAATTATGATCGGAAATACTTGAATAAGTTTCTTTTAAAGGATTATTCAAGAAAGTGTATAAGGTTGGGATTTTTATTATTGTGGACTGCCTGCCTTGAATTTGCGTGTCTGGCTCGTCCTCTTCCAGTGGTTGACCTATTATCATAAAAAAGAGCAAATGGAATATTTTAAACAACCTTCAACTAAAAAAAAACATTTGACTTGTGGAAGGGCAGACAAGTGAAGTATTTTATTCATTTTGAGATGTCTTGGGCCTAAACAAATAGTGGATAGTGGGCCTAATTCTGAGCTGATCGCAGCAGCAATTTTGTTAGCAGTTGGGCAAAACCATGGGGGTAATTCTGAGTTGATCGCAGCAGGAACTTTGTTAGCGGTTGGGAAAAACCATGTGCACTGCAGGGGAGGCAGATATAACATGTGCAGAGAGAGTTAGATTTGGGTGAAGTGTGTTCAATCTGCAATCTAAATTGCAGTGTAAAAATAAAGCAGCCAGTATTTACCCTGCACAGAAACAAAATAACCCACCCAAATATAACTCTCTTTGCACATGTTATATCTGCCTCCCCTGCAGTGCACATGGTTTTGCCCAACTGCTAACAAAGTTCCTGCTGCGATCAACTCAGAATTACCCCCATGTGCACTGCAGTAGGGGCAAATATAACATGTGCAGAGAGAGTTAGATTTGAGTGGGGTGTATTCAAACTGAAATCTAAATTGCAGTGTAAAAATAAAGCAGCCAGTATTTACCCTGCACAGAAACAAAATAACCCACCCAAAGCTAACTCTCTCTGCACATGTTATATCTGCCTCCCCTGCAGTGCACATGGTTTTGCCCAATTGCTAACAAACTTGCTGCTGCGATCAACTCAGAATTACCCCCCATATTACCTGTCACTGCAGTTGCTTCCAATACCGTTGGAGGGGTTTCTTCAATACAGTATATGCATTGCTGGTGTCATGTCCAGGATCAGTTGGTGGAACGTTTTGACTAACAAACAGCTCTGTCATCTGTGTTGGCTGCGAGGCTTCTACTTGTCTTTCATCAGTAGTGTGTTGATCCAAATTATGAAATAATAAAATTCGTAACAGAGGTACAGTTGTAGCCACGCTCATCCAATGTGACTATTTTGCAAAGGTGTACTCTCAACGAGGCAAGCCAATCAGTCACCAAGCCAGGCCCAGGCATCATACCAACACGCTCCCATTTTTGCAAAAAAGGGCACAGGCAAGACTTAGATGCGCTTGTGTCTTGTGAGCGTCTGAGCTCAGACCAAGGGCATGTGATGAGGTAAATGGGTGAGGAGCCATTGCCTATTACCAGAGCCATATGGAGCAAACTGCCAGTGGCTATTCACTTTACTTAGAATTGTTTTGAGGCCAAGGTATGATCAAAACGGTTTTTGAGAGCATTATGTAAAGATGCAGCTGAATATACTGGTGGAAATTTGGGGAGTTTTGAACAGAGATGTGATGAAAAGATAGGCTCACCTGCCATAGACTATTTACTCCACAGTTTTGACTATAAAAATGATTATAATAATTCAAAGAAAATAATTCTAATATATTTGTATTTTCCCTATACTTTAGATAATCAACACTCAGGTTAATACGTTAGTATAACAGCAAAGGCCCTGCCTAACCAGCCTCACTCCACCGCACGTCACTGGTGCAAGATTGAGGAGCTTGGCTACTTCTGTAGTTAGGGCTTAATTCAAGGTTGACTGCAAATGTATTAGACTTCACAAGCATTAAAATAAACGTAAAAAACCACACTCACAGTGCGAACTAACAAAAAAAAAAAGAAATACACAAAAGAGGAGTCACCCTAAATGAATAAACCTAAAATTCATAATGAATGTACCTGAGTCCTGGGCAGTGCATACACATATCTGGAGATAGCCAAGCAAAATGTATAGAAAAAGTCAATGCAGATTCTTGGCAGTTATTTACCCACACTGAATCTGCATTGACTTTTTCTGGACTTTGTGCTTGGCTATCTGCAGATATGTGTATGCACCGCCCAGGACTCAGGTACATTCATTCTGAATTTTAGGTTTATTCCTTTGTTTAGCATACATGCATCATTCAGGGTGACTCCTCTTTTGTGTATTTGGTTTTTATTTTTGTTAGTTTGCACTGTGGATGTGTTTTTATTGGTGAAGATGTGTGTTTATTTGCAAATTTGCTTTTTTTAATACATTTGCGCTCATCCTTGAATGTGTTTCCCTTTGTGTGTTTTTATTTAACATTTTCAAAAAAAGTACATACCTGTTGAGGGTGGAGATGTAAATTAGAGATGAGCGGGTTCGGTTTCTTTGAATCCGAACCCGCACGAACTTCACTTTTTTTTCCACGGGTCCGAGCGACTCGGATCTTCCCGCCTTGCTCGGTTAACCCGAGCGCGCCCGAACGTCATCATGACGCTGTCGGATTCTCGCGAGGCTCGGATTCTATCGCGAGACTCGGATTCTATATAAGGAGCCGCGCGTCGCCGCCATTTTCACTCGTGCATTGAGATTGATAGGGAGAGGACGTGTCTGGCGTCCTCTCCATTAGAATAGAGATAGATAGATTAGATAGAGAGAGATTGTGCAGAGTCGCAGACAGAGTTAGTTTACCACAGTCAGTGACCAGTGCAGTTGCTAGTTAACTTTTATTTAATATAATATATCCGTTCACTTCTCTCTGCTATATCCGTTCTCTGCCTGAAAAAAAAAACGATACACAGCACAGTCAGTCACACAGTGTGACTCAGTCTGTGTGCACTCAGCTCAGCCCAGTGTGCTGCACAGTCATCAATGTATAAATTAAAAGCTTATAATTAATTGTGGGGGAGACTGGGGAGCACTGCAGGTTGTTAGCAGGAGCCAGGAGTACAATTATATTAATTAACAGTGCACACTTTTGCTGCAGGAGTGGTGACCAGTGCCTGACCACCAGTATAGTATTGTTGTATACTACTAATATCTCTTTAAATATCAACCAGTCTATATTAGCAGCAGACACAGTACAGTGCGGTAGTTCACGGCTGTGGCTACCTCTGTGTCGGCACACGGCAGGCAGTCCGTCCGACCAGAATTGTATTATTTATTATTATATACCTACCACCTAACCGTGGTTTTTTTTTCATTCTTTATACCGTCATAGTGTCATCCTAATTGTTACGAGTATACTACTATCTCTTTATCAACCAGTGTACAGTGCGGTAGTTCACGGCTGTGGCTACCTCTGTGTCGGCACACGGCAGGCAGTCCGTCCGACCAGAATTGTATTATTTATTATTATATACCTACCACCTAACCGTGGTTTTTTTTTCATTCTTTATACCGTCATAGTGTCATCCTAATTGTTACGAGTATACTACTATCTCTTTATCAACCAGTGTACAGTGCGGTAGTTCACGGCTGTGGCTACCTCTGTGTCGGCACACGGCAGGCAGTCCGTCCGACCAGAATTGTATTATTTATTATTATATACCTACCACCTAACCGTGGTTTTTTTTTCATTCTTTATACCGTCATAGTGTCATCCTAATTGTTACGAGTATACTACTATCTCTTTATCAACCAGTGTACAGTGCGGTAGTTCACGGCTGTGGCTACCTCTGTGTCGGCACACGGCAGGCAGTCCGTCCGACCAGAATTGTATTATTTATTATTATATACCTACCACCTAACCGTGGTTTTTTTTTCATTCTTTATACCGTCATAGTGTCATCCTAATTGTTACGAGTATACTACTATCTCTTTATCAACCAGTGTACAGTGCGGTAGTTCACGGCTGTGGCTACCTCTGTGTCGGCAGTCGGCAGGCAGTCCGTCCATCCATAATTGTATTATTATTATAATATATACCACCTAACCGTGGTTTTTTTTTCATTCTTTATACCGTCATAGTGTCATACTAGTTGTTACGAGTATACTACTATCTCTTTATCAACCAGTGTACAGTGCGGTAGTTCACGGCTGTGGCTACCTCTGTGTCGGCAGTCGGCAGGCAGTCCGTCCATCCATAATTGTATTATTATTATAATATATACCACCTAACTGTGGTTTTTTTTGCATTCTTTATACCGTCGTCATAGTGTCATACTAGTTGTTACGAGTATACTACTATCTCTTTATCAACCAGTGTACAGTGCGGTAGTTCACGGCTGTGGCTACCTCTGTGTCGGCAGTCGGCAGGCAGTCCGTCCATCCATAATTGTATTATTATTATAATATATACCACCTAACCGTGGTTTTTTTTTCATTCTTTATACCGTCGTCATAGTGTCATACTAGTTGTTACGAGTATACTACTATCTCTTTATCAACCAGTGTACAGTGCGGTAGTTCACGGCTGTGGCTACCTCTGTGTCGGCAGTCGGCAGGCAGTCCGTCCATCCATAATTGTATTATTATTATAATATATACCACCTAACCGTGGTTTTTTTTTCATTCTTTATACCGTCGTCATAGTGTCATACTAGTTGTTACGAGTATACTACTATCTCTTTATCAACCAGTGTACAGTGCGGTAGTTCACGGCTGTGGCTACCTCTGTGTCGGCAGTCGGCAGGCAGTCCGTCCATCCATAATTGTATTATTATTATAATATATACCACCTAACCGTGGTTTTTTTATACCACCTAACCGTGGCAGTCCGTCCATAATTGTATACTAGTATCCAATCCATCCATCTCCATTGTTTACCTGAGGTGCCTTTTAGTTCTGCCTATAAAATATGGAGAACAAAAAAGTTGAGGTTCCAAAATTAGGGAAAGATCAAGATCCACTTCCACCTCGTGCTGAAGCTGCTGCCACTAGTCATGGCCGAGACGATGAAATGCCAGCAACGTCGTCTGCCAAGGCCGATGCCCAATGTCATAGTACAGAGCATGTCAAATCCAAAACACCAAATATCAGAAAAAAAAGGACTCCAAAACCTAAAATAAAATTGTCGGAGGAGAAGCGTAAACTTGCCAATATGCCATTTACCACACGGAGTGGCAAGGAACGGCTGAGGCCCTGGCCTATGTTCATGGCTAGTGGTTCAGCTTCACATGAGGATGGAAGCACTCAGCCTCTCGCTAGAAAACTGAAAAGACTCAAGCTGGCAAAAGCACCGCAAAGAACTGTGCGTTCTTTGAAATCCCAAATCCACAAGGAGAGTCCAATTGTGTCGTTTGCGATGCCTGACCTTCCCAACACTGGACGTGAAGAGCATGCGCCTTCCACTATTTGCATGCCCCCTGCAAGTGCTGGAAGGAGCACCCGCAGTCCAGTTCCTGATAGTCAGATTGAAGATGTCAGTGTTGAAGTACACCAGGATGAGGAGGATATGGGTGTTGCTGGCGCTGGGGAGGAAATTGACCAGGAGGATTCTGATGGTGAGGTGGTTTGTTTAAGTCAGGCACCCGGGGAGACACCTGTTGTCCGTGGGAGGAATATGGCCGTTGACATGCCAGGTGAAAATACCAAAAAAATCAGCTCTTCGGTGTGGAGGTATTTCACCAGAAATGCGGACAACAGGTGTCAAGCCGTGTGTTCCCTTTGTCAAGCTGTAATAAGTAGGGGTAAGGACGTTAACCACCTCGGAACATCCTCCCTTATACGTCACCTGCAGCGCATTCATAATAAGTCAGTGACAAGTTCAAAAACTTTGGGTGACAGCGGAAGCAGTCCACTGACCAGTAAATCCCTTCCTCTTGTAACCAAGCTCACGCAAACCACCCCACCAACTCCCTCAGTGTCAATTTCCTCCTTCCCCAGGAATGCCAATAGTCCTGCAGGCCATGTCACTGGCAAGTCTGACGAGTCCTCTCCTGCCTGGGATTCCT
Source organism: Pseudophryne corroboree (assembly GCF_028390025.1). Classification (NCBI taxonomy): domain Eukaryota; kingdom Metazoa; phylum Chordata; class Amphibia; order Anura; family Myobatrachidae; genus Pseudophryne; species Pseudophryne corroboree. The sequence continues at coordinate 640,279,231 of NC_086444.1, forward strand.
CCGATGCATCCTTGCGTGTAACGCCTACTGCTGCTGGCGCTGCTGTTGTTGCCGCTGGGAGTCGATGGTCATCCCAGAGGGGAAGTCGTAAGCCCACTTGTACTACTTCCAGTAAGCAATTGACTGTTCAACAGTCCTTTGCGAGGAAGATGAAATATCACAGCAGTCATCCTACTGCAAAGCGGATAACTGAGTCCTTGACAACTATGTTGGTGTTAGACGTGCGTCCGGTATCCGCCGTTAGTTCACAGGGAACTAGACAATTTATTGAGGCAGTGTGCCCCCGTTACCAAATACCATCTAGGTTCCACTTCTCTAGGCAGGCGATACCGAGAATGTACACGGACGTCAGAAAAAGACTCACCAGTGTCCTAAAAAATGCAGTTGTACCCAATGTCCACTTAACCACGGACATGTGGACAAGTGGAGCAGGGCAGGGTCAGGACTATATGACTGTGACAGCCCACTGGGTAGATGTATGGACTCCCGCCGCAAGAACAGCAGCGGCGGCACCAGTAGCAGCATCTCGCAAACGCCAACTCTTTCCTAGGCAGGCTACGCTTTGTATCACCGCTTTCCAGAATACGCACACAGCTGAAAACCTCTTACGGCAACTGAGGAAGATCATCGCGGAATGGCTTACCCCAATTGGACTCTCCTGTGGATTTGTGGCATCGGACAACGCCAGCAATATTGTGTGTGCATTAAATATGGGCAAATTCCAGCACGTCCCATGTTTTGCACATACCTTGAATTTGGTGGTGCAGAATTTTTTAAAAAACGACAGGGGCGTGCAAGAGATGCTGTCGGTGGCCAGAAAAATTGCGGGACACTTTCGGCGTACAGGCACCACGTACAGAAGACTGGAGCACCACCAAAAACTACTGAACCTGCCCTGCCATCATCTGAAGCAAGAAGTGGTAACGAGGTGGAATTCAACCCTCTATATGCTTCAGAGGTTGGAGGAGCAGCAAAAGGCCATTCAAGCCTATACAATTGAGCACGATATAGGAGATGGAATGCACCTGTCTCAAGTGCAGTGGAGAATGATTTCAACGTTGTGCAAGGTTCTGATGCCCTTTGAACTTGCCACACGTGAAGTCAGTTCAGACACTGCCAGCCTGAGTCAGGTCATTCCCCTCATCAGGCTTTTGCAGAAGAAGCTGGAGGCATTGAAGAAGGAGCTAACACGGAGCGATTCCGCTAGGCATGTGGGACTTGTGGATGCAGCCCTTAATTCGCTTAACAAGGATTCACGGGTGGTCAATCTGTTGAAATCAGAGCACTACATTTTGGCCACCGTGCTCGATCCTAGATTTAAAGCCTACCTTGGATCTCTCTTTCCGGCAGACACAGGTCTGCTGGGGTTGAAAGACCTGCTGGTGACAAAATTGTCAAGTCAAGCGGAACGCGACCTGTCAACATCTCCTCCTTCACATTCTCCCGCAACTGGGGGTGCGAGGAAAAGGCTCAGAATTCCGAGCCCACCCGCTGGCGGTGATGCAGGGCAGTCTGGAGCGACTGCTGATGCTGACATCTGGTCCGGACTGAAGGACCTGACAACGATTACGGACATGTCGTCTACTGTCACTGCATATGATTCTCTCAACATTGATAGAATGGTGGAGGATTATATGAGTGACCGCATCCAAGTAGGCACGTCACACAGTCCGTACTTATACTGGCAGGAAAAAGAGGCAATTTGGAGGCCCTTGCACAAACTGGCTTTATTCTACCTAAGTTGCCCTCCCACAAGTGTGTACTCCGAAAGAGTGTTTAGTGCCGCCGCTCACCTTGTCAGCAATCGGCGTACGAGGTTACATCCAGAAAATGTGGAGAAGATGATGTTCATTAAAATGAATTATAATCAATTCCTCCGCGGAGACATTGACCAGCAGCAATTGCCTCCACAAAGTACACAGGGAGCTGAGATGGTGGATTCCAGTGGGGACGAATTGATAATCTGTGAGGAGGGGGATGTACACGGTGATATATCGGAGGGTGAAGATGAGGTGGACATCTTGCCTCTGTAGAGCCAGTTTGTGCAAGGAGAGATTAATTGCTTCTTTTTTGGGGGGGGTCCAAACCAACCCGTCATATCAGTCACAGTCGTGTGGCAGACCCTGTCACTGAAATGATGGGTTGGTTAAAGTGTGCATGTCCTGTTTTGTTTATACAACATAAGGGTGGGTGGGAGGGCCCAAGGATAATTCCATCTTGCACCTCTTTTTTCTTTTCTTTTTCTTTGCATCATGTGCTGATTGGGGAGGGTTTTTTGGAAGGGACATCCTGCGTGACACTGCAGTGCCACTCCTAGATGGGCCCGGTGTTTGTGTCGGCCACTAGGGTCGCTAATCTTACTCACACAGCTACCTCATTGCGCCTCTTTTTTTCTTTGCGTCATGTGCTGTTTGGGGAGGGTTTTTTGGAAGGGCCATCCTGCGTGACACTGCAGTGCCACTCCTAGATGGGCCCGGTGTTTGTGTCGGCCACTAGGGTCGCTAATCTTACTCACACAGCTACCTCATTGCGCCTCTTTTTTTCTTTGCGTCATGTGCTGTTTGGGGAGGGTTTTTTGGAAGGGCCATCCTGCGTGACACTGCAGTGCCACTCCTAGATGGGCCCGGTGTTTGTGTCGGCCACTAGGGTCGCTAATCTTACTCACACAGCTACCTCATTGCGCCTCTTTTTTTCTTTGCGTCATGTGCTGTTTGGGGAGGGTTTTTTGGAAGGGACATCCTGCGTGACACTGCAGTGCCACTCCTAGATGGGCCCGGTGTTTGTGTCGGCCACTAGGGTCGCTTATCTTACTCACACAGCGACCTCGGTGCAAATTTTAGGACTAAAAATAATATTGTGAGGTGTGATGTGTTCAGAATAGGCTGAAAATGAGTGTAAATTATGTTTTTTAAGGTTAATAATACTTTGGGATCAAAATTACCCCCAAATTCTATGATTTAAGCTGTTTTTTAGGGTTTTTTGAAAAAAACACCCGAATCCAAAACACACCCGAATCCGACAAAAATAATTCGGTGAGGTTTTGCCAAAACGCGTTCGAACCCAAAACACGGCCGCGGAACCGAACCCAAAACCAAAACACAAAACCCGAAAAATTTCAGGCGCTCATCTCTAATGTAAATATTAACCCTGGAGGTGGAACAGTCTTTTTTTGTGCCTTTGTTAGTGTCATACCACTTGCCACACCAGTAGAACCTGTAAAAAAAATAGATAAAGCAATTGTAAAGATGTTAAGCAGCTGCCAAAAAATGCCACAACTCATAAGTTCTTTAAAAATGTTAACTATCCACTTAGGTACAATTTGACCCACCAAGACTAACCACAATCTCATTGAATTGCTCAACACTGGGGTCAGCAAGGCACACTCAAATTATGCTGCACCCTAGATCAATATGGAAAGCTCACATCCTCCTCGTTATGTCCACTCCAGCCAGTGTTGTCTTCAAGAAAGTGCACATTTGGTTGGTTGTCTGCCCCTACCATCCACAATGACTATCCCAGTATGCCCTTATTACCACAGCAGCACCTTGCGCTTAACCCCAGCTGATGATAACTGGATGTCTGATCCTCATGGGAGATGAATAATGAAAACAGTTGCGCATACACGCAATTACCATAGAATTCCTTTTTGGTACTCCTATAGGCCCTCCCATCAGCATCACACCCCCAACCCAGCTTGCACTTAATTCCAAGGAGGAAATGTTACAATCCTCAGGAAAAATGAAATGCTGAGAAACATAACCATTAGTGTACTTTCGATTAACATTTTAATAACTGGGGGAGGGGGGCAAATAAAGTCAGGCTGGTTGATATAGTAATTTTCACTGGTGAACCTAATTGTCATGGAGAAAGAGAAATGTATCCCTGTATTTGGAAAATACGTTGAAATTGTGGCAGGACTAGGCTTCCAGGTTAAACTAACTCAGTGGAGGTTGTTCATGTCTCACAGGCATTACGGCTTTTGGCATCCTAAATGTACTTGCCACACCAACATCTACATGAGAGACAAAATGTATTATTTTACTTTGCCTACACAAGCAACCAATACAAATATTTTTCAAAATACATACCTTTAATATTCTGCGTTCTTTGCAGATCAAGTCTTTTTTTCATATATTGGTGGATGATGGGTGCCCCATCGGAAAACTTAATTTGAACATCTCTACAGATGGTCCTGGGGTGGGATCAGACATTGTAGTGTCCCCTGGTCTTGATGTTCCTGCTAAAGGGGAAAAAATAACTGGATTTGTTGAAAGAAAAAGGCTTTAAGAAAAAACAGGCTATCGGTCGTAGACAAAACTGCCTTCTGGAACCGGATCCGAAGTGTCGATACTACCCAACCAGAACTGGATCTAGGTGGTTACGAAGCATTTCCTCCCATACATTAAAATTGATTTTATTAGGTGGTCCTCCACCATTGCCGCCTTGTTCCCTTTTTAATCTAGCCATTTTGTCCTTAGTGATTTTTTTGCAATCTCAAAACCGCTTTTTGCAGTTTTCCACAAACCCTGATTTCACCCCAACAATTGATACATTCTTGGCAATTTGGGCCCATATCTTGTTTTTACATTTCAATGTGGTGCGGGAGGCATACAGTATATTCCCAATAGTCTCTGGGGTGATACAAGAATATGATATTTTCTTCTTCATTGAAACAGTGTGCACGTGCAAATGAGCCCTCTTCTTCCTCATCCTGTGAATCATTATCGCAAGACTTTTTGCATTGTGAAAGCTTCTTCTTAGCCTGACTTGTTTCTTTGGGTCTAGCAACCCACGGCTCAGCACTGCTACCATTAGCAGATTGTGTTGCCTATGGACTTGATGATTCCTTTAAAAACAAAAATTAACATAAAAGTTAAATTAAACACAAATAAAAAATGAACGCCGCCGTCCAGCCCCCTCCTGCTCAGCCACCGCCTCTTTCTCAGGAGCGATCACTAGTCAACGACGGCATTTCTGACCCGATCGCTGCGCTGCAGCGTTCGATCGGGTCGGAATGACCCCCTATATATCCAGCATAGGTAAAGTGCATTGCTACTAGACCTAACATTTTGTGTGAGTTTGGGGCAGGCAGTACTACACATGTTGTCAGAGACAATTTTTCCCGCTGCAAACGGTGCAATTCTTTGCTGGGAGACCCAGGTAGAGGGCATTGCAGTAGTGTAAGGGGTCCATCCATTTAGGTGCAACTTGCGAGTTCTCATTTTCTCTGCAAATTCACACTGAGGGTGAGAAATGGTAGAGAAATTCCTTATTTTAATGTTACAATGTCAGAAAACTGTGCAGGACTCCTTGGACACCCCCAATAACTAATTAGGAAATTGTAAGTTTTCAATTAGCTTAATTAGACCAATAATTACATATAATTGCATATAATTGCTTTTTATAATTTCTTTAAAATTTTTTAGTCACCTCAAAGTACGCCATAAGCATCTTTTTTCATACCTTTTTTTTGCATTTTTAATTTCTGTCGTATGAACGTAAATGGAAAAAGTTTGTTTTTTTATAATTTTTTTACTTTTTTAATACAATACACAAACCAACCATTTAACACCATTTTAAAATCTCCAGTACTTTCCTTATGACCACTGGCCTTTTTTAAATGAAATTTACATTTTTTTGGGGGTTCCAGGAAGGACACTCCACTTGTTCATGCACTTCTCTCGCATGGCATATGGCTGACAATTCACAAACCTCTGCTGTGAGTACCGCGAATATGCATTTTTGTTTTATTGGATTGGAGAATTCACTCCTCATCCTGTTTGGAGAAAGTGCGCTATATAAATAACATTATTATTATTCATTCTCAGGAACGCACATTTGTGCGAATGTCTGAGAGTTTCATGAAACATCTTGCTCACAGCTAACTGGATTGACCCCTATGTGTAATTATACAAATAATACAAAGACATGTTCAGGTACAGATGTGTCCTCTTCCGTCTTTGCTGGTAGCGTAGAAAATATGCATGCGCATTGTGGCAGGTGAGTTGCCATGCACGTGGGCAGCACAGCACTCTCACGGCATGCATGCAGTAGTAGCGGCCAAGACGGAAGACGAAACATCTGTATTACTTAACCACTTAACTGACGATTTATTTAGCCGAAAACAGCTCCGGAATTGTATTTTGTCTTTTATGAGTGAATTAGGTGAAGAACATGAATTTAACCCTATTCCAAATGATTTTAGTTTGAAAAAATATTTTAAAAAATATATATATTTTTTTCCTTTTTTTTAACATCAAAACATTGATCGGGAACATCGCGGCTTTCATTTCAAAAGCCTTTGACAGCCTGCAGGTATACAAGGGAGGTCTGGGGGTGGCTTGGGAGGGTTCATTTACACTCCCCAGTGGCTGCCATTGTCTGCAGCCGCTAGAGGGGGGGATCCTGCCGTGCTGACTGATCAGCAATAATCAGCAGCACGGCAATCAGTGCGGGAGAGTGCAGGGAGGCAGAGGGACCTTTCGCTCCCTCTGACAGCAGCAGCGGAGGGAAGTGTCTCTTCTCTGTTGCTGCTAACACTCTCTATCTGACTGGTCGCATCCTGTGTGGCCAGGTCCGATAAAGCACTGATGCAACCATGCCAGGCAAGTGGTTAAGGCAACTCTTCTGAGGTAGATAAGTAATTGATTCTATGTTCCTCTGATGAACGAGTAATGATTTGATTGTAGATGATACCCAATGTTTAAGTGTCATGCCATTATCCAGAACAACACCAAGGTTTGGTGTTTTGTTATTCTGAACCACTAAGAGTAAGTCCAATTGGTTAGCTAAGATATGATAAAGGAATGACTGAGTCACAGGTGCTGGAAATAAATTAAAACATAAAATTATGGCAAATGTTATTTTTTTTTTTTTTCAATCATAAAATTTTATTGAAAATACAAGCAGTTACAGAGATGACAGTGAAGTTCCAATGGTAACAAACACATACCAAGAGAAACTGAGTAATTGGTTTGATAAATGTATATAATAAGAAGAAAAAAGAGGATGCATGCATGTGTATGCGCACGCGCGCACGCACACAAGTATCATCAAATAAAACATCTCTGTATAAAAAAGGAAATGTACATGTAAAGTGGACCAAAAAGATGCACCTAACAGGTAAACAATGATGATCTAACTATAAAGAGACTTTGTCAACTTTCATATGCTCTTATAGAAAGGTAGAGAAAAGGTGCCTGGAAGGCTTGTTGAAAAACAACTATAAACATTTCTTAGAGAGAGACTATAAGCTGGGGGAATAGGGGAATAGAGGAGAGTTAGGAGGAGTAGGAGAGGAAGGATAACGGTGAAAGATGAAAAGTGAAGGTCCCCAACAGGTCAGGGTAAAAACAAAAATAAAATAAAAAAGGGGGAGGAGAGAGCGGGAAGGGGTCAAAACCTTTGAAGAGGAGTATTGTGAAGCCTGTACCAAGGGAGCCATACGGAGTGAAATTTTAGTATCATATTATTTTGTAGACTGGTTTTATATTCCATCCTTGATATGAACCAGATTCTGTTCAATAGCTCTTGTTTGTCAGGGGCAGTAGCAGCTTTCCAATTACGCGCTATTCGATATTTAGCCATGCACGAGATATGAATAATCAATTTGTTTGATTCTTTGGAAATATTGTCTATTGGGGCACAGAGTAGTAAGTTCACAGGAGAAGGGGGTGAAGTGGGCTCAGCAAGGGCATTAGCAAGGGACCTAACCATATCCCAATAACGGGCAATCAAAGGGCATAACAGTTGCCTTGTGTATTATTACTGATGCCTGTGATTGAAGATGAGAAACTGTTTGCCAGTCTATGGGAAACTTGACAAATTTGACAACTGAATTATTATAATATATTGTAAAGGAAAGCCAACACATCAGTGGGTCTTATAGAGGTGATCCCAGATGAAATCAAATGATTTTTCAGCAACAAGCTGGATCCCCTCCACTTGACCACCCTGTGTGAGAAACTGCTGCTAACACCTTGCTAATAATCGTGACCAAGTACCTTCCCTATATATAAAGCCCATCTGCTCCTGATGAACAACCCTAGAAAGAATCACTTTCAAATGTCTGCTAATATTTTTGTAAAAATCTTGTAGTCTGTGTTTAAAATGAAGATAGGGTAGTATTTATTAATTAAATAATTAACAGTTTCCTATATTTAGCAGCAAATTGTGTTGTGCTTTGCAATTGGAAACAAGAGTGCTAGAACGAAACTTGGTAATAACATTCATAGAGGTAGGAATGACAAAGGTAACATCTAATGCCTGACTATGATTATACAAGACTTGTATCAATAAGAAAAACAAAAAAATCCCTAATGAAGTTACCCCAGATGGTCATATTGAAAGTATGGACAACAGTGAGGAAGGTGGATACTGGATAAACTACAGGTTTCAGTTCTCCCAATAACATCAAAAATCAAGAGGGCTGCCAATGTGTTAAATCAATAGAAAGATCCTATAACTGAATACTGTGCAGAGATGCCACTTGATTATTAGCTGTGTGTTCTAATATTATGGGTTAGAGTCTACAGCACAGTCCAACTCCTCCACTCTATGACTACCTGTGGACTGGAAGACAGAATGCCTCTCTATATTTTGCCCTCCCACCATGCTTAATATGCTCAATTCAGTTCCATGTTAAAGAAGTTCAGGAACGTCTTTCCTGTTTAATGTTTTGTTACATAAAACTTCAGGATTAGCATCCTCTTAAAAACAGTGCTGGTTTCAGAAAAATGTACAATCTTTCAGCACTGTTTAAGAGGCCAGATTCAGAGTATGTACATAAACCTGATGGTCTGTGCACATATCCGATGTTCTGAGATCTGCACATGTGCAGTTCTCTGTTGTCGCAATGCCCATTAACCGAGACTGGATTGACATACTGGGGCCATTTGGGGATGGGAAGGGGCGGAGGAAGGCAGTGTTCCAGAAAACGAGGGGTGTTGAACTCATTTTCTTGGTGTGCCAAAGCCAGCCACTGCATCTGCTGGATGCACCTTCACGGGCCCCGGCATCATAAAAACACTGGCTGGCATGAGTAACCTGAGGGTGACTAATCACACAGAATGATCCGATAGCAAAAGATCACTGAAGCTGGTAGGAGGCATCTATTTATAAAAGATTACTCCTGCGACATTATCATATTTTTGCACAGCCATTGCATACAACGATGCAGTGGCTGCACTACTCCATCTGTCTCTGAATCAGGCTCCATGTCTTCTATACAGACTATTTAGTGTGAGGTTTAGAGTAAGGTTTTCCTTGTCACCCAAATGATGGCTGCATCTACTTTGGTCATGTTGTTCTAAAGCTTGACCTTCTCCTCAAATTAGGAATATCTCCTCTATCCAGTTGGGCTAGAAAATGTCATTATGTGCCACTTTTTAACACTATGGGGGTGATTAGGAGGTGGACGCTGTGCACGTGCAATTCACCCACCATAAATCTGGACAATATGGTAAACAACATGAATTGATCAGTGATTGAGCAGTCTTAAAGTAAAGCAGAGTTGAGATAGCCAGACCTCGGTGTCCTGTGACTCTGGCGAGGTCTTCCCGAAGGTGAATATACATGTTGAAGCATGTGTCACAGTTGTGGTCTGTGTTCAGGTAACACAGAGATGCTGTCATCAGTGACAGTTTGCGGTGTGTCCTGTGGCTCCTTATTGTGGATGTGTTGTTAATACTGTACTCTTTCTTACAGGCTTATGCTGTGTGCTGTGTTGCTGCTTGACGTACTGTACATGTTTATCCTCTGCAGTCCTGATAGTGGATGGTTGGTCTACTTTATGATACTGTGTAGTTTGGTTGTGGTCGCTGCTAAAGATGTCCACTCATCTGCTGGCCGCTAGTTGTGGTGTGTACACATGTTGAGATTTTGACTTTTCGATTCTCACTATGCAATATCAACTATGGTCGGTATCGCAATCCTAGAAAGACTGTGCTTGCGATATTAGCTATGTACGATTTTGCCAATTTTGACTATACTTTTATACTAGATACAGTAGTCAAAATTGACTTGCCTGCACAGTCTATCTAGGCTTTGGATACCGACCCCGCGGGACCACGCATCGGAATCAAATCGGGATGGCAAGGTGGCTTTCACCTTGCGATATGCACTATCTTTCCTTGTGATTTTGACTATATAGTCAAAATCGCAAGTGCATACTGTATCTCACCGTGTGTACACACCTTTAGTTATTACCAGTTACCAGTGTCTGTGCTAGTTGTCACCATGTCTCCTGCTTCCTGGCAGCTTCCAGGTCACAGATCTTGCGATACTTGTCTTATCTCAGATAATCTTGGGTCTCCAATTACTTCTACTCTGGCCAGAGGGTATTAGCGGTACAGTCACTGGTGTACAGTATACCCCCATACCTTCTACACACCCAATGTGTATTGGCTTATGGAAGAATTCCGGTGGGAGTTTTGGTTAATTAGGATATATGGTGTTAGCATCCAAATAAAAACACTTATTTGCACATTGTGGCATTATAGTCATTCCCTATACCTCATGCACTAAAGGGGGGTACACACGGAGAGATGTATGCTTAATTTCTAAGCAATCTGACTAGATTGCTTAGAAATAAAGCACGGATCTCTCCGTGTGTATGCCCACAGCAATGTGCGGCCCTGCACGTTGCTATTGCTGGCTCTATGTTGCCCCCCCTTGCTTAGCGCACATCATGCTGTGTACTGAGCGGGGGGAGAGATGTGTGCTGAGCATTCTGTGATAGATCATAGATCACTCAGCACACATCTCCCCACTTGAACCCCCCTTAACACCAGGTCATTAATACCCCTTTTACACCTACGAGCACGGGTCGCAGCCGGGAGCCTGACACGGGAGCTGCCCCCTGCTGCGACCCGTGCTCGGTCCCTTTCCCATTAGCAGTCACAACCCGGCATATGCCGGGTTGGTGACGCTTCTAGCTACACGGCAGGGGCGGCGCAGGGAGATCACATGATCTCCCAGCGCCGCCCATCCATACAGTGTAAACGGGAGCCGTGTCGCATCGACACGGCTCCCGTTTACACTACACCCTACCCGGATCATTCCCGTGTCCTACCCAGGTAAATAGCCGGGTAGGATTCACGGGTCACTTGATCCGGGTTTACCCTTTTCCACTTGCCAAAAACACGGGTAAATGCGCGCCCCCGTGCATTTACCCGTGTTTTTTGAGCTAGTGGAAAAGGGGTATAACTAACACAATATTTATCTACCCATGTGTAGCAACCTTGTTGATCAGCTGTTTAGCCTGTCTCAATAGTTACATTTCTCTCAGTGTGCAGGTCCTCACCGTGTGTAACAAATGAACAGATCTACTCACATACATTAAGAGAAAGAGAGAGTAGCATGTAAATAATAAGGGATGAAAAAGGGAAAATAGTTTTATGTATCCATCTATATTCACATTTTACTTAGAAAGGTAAATTAAGGTAGTTTGAAAAATCATAAAACAAATCCATTATATTTGTCTTTATTGCTTGTAAAATCTTTATCAAAATGGAATAAACATCCTTCCGTTAGCCTGTGTTGCCTGTACTAGCTGAGTGCATAAAGTTCTCACCTGGAACTCCGATAAAAACACAAGTTATGGTATAATGAGGTGTACTTCTGCAGTGGCAGTTAGCACTTCTAGATTTGATTGCTTGAATGGATATTTTGTTGAGGAAGTGACTCATTTATGTACTGCAATTAGGAACATGTGGCTTAGCTGAAGATGGATTTTTACTTTAGAAAATAGCTCAATTATAATCCATACTTGTACTATAAAGCAGAAAAGACTCAGTCAGTCACACAGTGTATTTGTTTTATTGGCTGTATAGGTAAATTTGGTTATACAGAAAGTCAAAAGGTCGACAGTCAAAAGTTTGCATGTCCAGGTCGACACGAAAAGGTCGACATGAGGTTTTCATGGTTTTTTTTTGTCAGCTTTCCCCTTTGAGCACGTGGAACCCAAATTAGTGTACCGCTCTCTCTCGCCATGCTTCAGCAAGGTGCCTCACTCCGCCACCGCTACGCTCGGCACAGGTTACTATTCCTAGTCGTAGTCCACGTGGATGGTAGAGTATGAATTAAATAAAACTTCATGTCGAACATATGTTGTGTTGACGTTTTGACCATGTTGACCATATGCATGCTGATACTGGTAAAATTTGCTTGATGATGACACCAGTAATGCCTTCCTATCTCTACAGTTTGTCTACCTGTTATTGTTAGTTTTTTTCTATTACTGTTGTTCCAATTGTAAAGTGCAAGGGAATATGCTGCACTATGTAAGAAAGTGTTAATAAATAATATCATCTGCGGGATTACATTTTAAAACTTCATGACAAATCTACACATTTTTTTGAAAAGTGGTGATAGGGCTGTCAGTTACATCATTGCATGGACATTTGCATATTTTCACACAGCTGCTGGGTACAAATTTGCTGCCATGGCAGCATTTGCATTCATCTCTGAATCAGGCCCTTTGGAAATAAAACAAATATGTTGCAAGGCTGTAATTGAAAGTGATGATGATGATGATGGAGCATGATCCTGTACTATATGATCAGTTAAAAAGTAACATTTTAGAGAAAGAAAATACACATGACTCTAAAATGAACTGTGGACACAGGGCCTGATGGATGCAAATGCGCACACACTGGCCGATAATCACTAAAGTACACATGTGCAGAGGATTCAAAATACACAACGTGCGTGCACCAGATCTCATTATCACAATGAAATGACTGTGCACACATAACAGTACGCATGGTGCTCCCATACAAAGAAACAAAAAAGGGGATTATTGTGGCTGTGTTTCTGCAGAGCGTATGCAAAGCTTGTGGTGAGGGGTGTAACTGGGGAGTGGCAGGGGCGTACCCTGCATGAAACTTGCATCCGCACATTGCAAACTCGCACACATAAACATAGCATTTCAGCCTATTCTCAAGAGTACATTAGGTTTGACCTCACGCAGACCATGACAGCAAACTTTACTGAGAGAATATTGATGGCCAAACATTGATATTCTGCTGCTAACAATGACTGAAGCAAGAATCCTGATCATGACTACGCTACTTAGCAAACAAAGGGGGTTATTCAGAGTTGTTAGCAAACCAAAAAAGCACACTAATGGGCAAAACCATGTGCACTGCAGGCGGGGCAGATATAACATGTGCAGAGAGAGTTAGATTTGGGTGTGGTGAGTTCAAACTGAAATCTAAATTGCAGTGTAAAAATAAAGCAGCCAGTATTTACCCTGCACAGAAACAATACAGGTTGACTATCCCTTATCCAAAATTCAAAATCACACATTTTTGGTTCCCTTACTGAGATAATGACACATATACATATATATTATATTATATATCTATATAATATATCTATATATATACATAATATATAATATATATGTCATTATCTCAGTAGGGAAGCCAAAAATGTGGGACTGTATAACCCACCCAAATCTGAAGGTGTGTACACACGGTGAGATAAATCTGTAAGATTTAGACTATATAGTCAAAATGTTAAGGAACGTTAGTGCATATCTTATGGTGTTAGGCAGCTTGCGATACCGATTCGATCCCGATGCACGCTCCCGTGGGGTCGGAATTATAAGGCTAGATAGACTGTGCAGGCAAGTCAGTCTTGACTATCTAGTGTACAATCTAGTACAAATATAGTCAAAATTGGCACTTAGTCAAAATCATACACAGACAAAATCTCAAGCACAGATAGTCAAAATCTGTGCTATCTGGGCTCTGGGGGAGTTCACATGTTATGTCTGCCCCACCTGCAGTGCACATGGTTTTGCCCATTTGCTAACTTTTTTGTTTTTCTTACAACTCTGAGTAACCCCCAAAATATATCAATATATGGCAAAAACCTTGGTGTATATTATTTAACCCAATAATGAAACTAAGTGCAATATATAAAAAATATATGTAAAGGAAATAGAGGAGAGTTATAAAAACAGAACATACTTTATTGCTGCATAAATAGTAGTGGCAGAAATAGAAGCAGCGTTCATGCTGTTACCACAACATCCACAACAGGATGGTGCCTTGTTCTACATTCAGCATTGCTGTCTGGCCCTGCAATTGTGGGGGCTGCAGTGGAAGTGGTTGGATGTATTTCTCCAGACTCAGACACCCTGACATTACCTCTCAAGGCATCAGCAACACTATGTACAATGTCGCTTATGACAGTTTGTAATCTATTGTTGCAACACCTTTTTGGTGTATGCTAAATTTGGTGGGAAACCCCCACCACCTGTACCTCTGGAGTATTGTTTCCTTGATGCCATTTTTTGCTTTAGGCAGCAGCGCATGTCACCCTAACTTGAAGGAATTTGACATTTTAAGCATTTTCACTTATGTTATTACTGCAAATGATAAATATATGACAAAACGTGGCCATATGGTTTACTAAAAATATAAAGTATTTAACCTTACACACACAAAGAATGCCAAAACATTTAACTTAATGTATGTAAATACAATATATCTTTTTTTATTTCTACTTACACATTATTGAGGTCTCAAACATTAAATCATGAATAATTGAATACATTTTTTTAATAATTATTTTGAAAGCCAACCACTTACTGTCTGCGCACTTCATTTACTGTGCGTTTTATTGATGCATGACTATTAACTTCATCAGTGATTTCAGCCCATAGTCTGTCTCTGGCTGTACGTAATCATGTTTAAAAAAAATAGAACAGTGGGTTTGCTTCCAAAAAGTATGGCAAGGCAACACTACAGTGATCCTGGCCCCAGTTCACACCAGGGTCTGGCTGATTGAGATGCAAGCAGCATTTTGTGGTTTTCCCAGATTGATCTTGACGCTTCATACCCAGTGGCGGTTCTTGCCACGGGCAAGCGGTATTTTTGCCCGGGGCGCCGCCTTCCGGAGGGCGCCGCACCAGGGCAAGATCCGCCACTGTGCCCCCCGCAGTGCCCTGCTGTACCCCCCGCTTTGAAGGGAACCAGACGCGTAGCGTCTAGTTTCCCTTCATTGAGAGGACCTTAGTTGTGCGGTGCGCGATGACGTCATCGCGCACCGCACAGCAAAGGTCCTCTCCATGAAGGGAAACTAGACGCTACGGTCTAGTTTCCCTTCGTGTAGAGGACCTTTGCTGTGCGATGCGCGATGACGTCATCGCGCACCGCACAGCATAGTGGCACAGACACTAGGGGTCATAATTGACCTCTAGTGTCTATGCTGTTCTATGGGAGAGACGTAATAACGTCTCTCCCATAGATCGAAGAGGGGAGAGGAGAAGAGCGGCGCCGCCGGCGGAGGGGGTCTGGATCAGGAACGGGGATGGTAAGTATACTTTTTATTTATTTATTTCAGCGTCGTGACCACACCCCCAATTGAAGCCACGCCCCCATATTTTGCCCGGGGCGCCACAAGTCTTAGAACCGGCCCTGTTCATACCCACAGACAGTCCATCAAATCCAAAATGTTACAGTAGTGTTGAAGTCAGGGTATGCATCCATGCACACTTCATATCCTTCAAAGAACAAACCTGCTTCAGCTGCACCTTACACTGCCGACCAATGCTAGGGGGTCATAACAAACATCTAAGGAAATATTGCTTCAACACTGCAACCTCTGTAACATTTTGTGCCTTCTGACATTTTATGTATTGTAAGTACCTGATTTCTTTCTCTGCTACCAGCTACTGAGAGAATCCTCCACATTTATGAAGGCCTTAAGTATTATTTTTCTCTCAAGAACACTGCCCTCTGATTATAAAAAAGTTTTTTCGACAATACTTGTGGCAAATTGTATTTATGATTTGTTCATGGACAGCTACATATGTTCAATAAAGAAATAAATCTTGATTATGGAATGTTCGCACTAGTGAAAAATATGGTTCTCCAAAGAGTGATCCAATACTTTACTTTTATGTACTGATTTCTCAATTATGGACCACAGTATGTAAAATAATAAATATATGAACTTTATATGTCACATATGTATTTTTATCAATACCTTAAAAATGTCCCGGTTTGAGCCAAAGCGGTGATACCAGAGCTTGCTGGTCCTGGTATCACCTCATCCTCCTCACGTGGCAGGTGGTGCTGTTGGCACTCCTCTTCCTCCTCAGCCACCTGTGCCAAGTATTGTTGGTGGCAGAGCTCCACCTCCTCCTTCTCAGTCACCTGTGGCAGCTGTGGCAGGTCCTCCTGAGCCACTAGAGGGGCCTGTTGGTGACATCAATGATGTTGAACTCCTACAAAAGGAGATATTTAAATTGATCAAAATATGTATGTATTTTGACATAATAAGCCAAATAATATGAGAACATGTTTTTCAATGTTTGGTGTGTAGCAGCAGGCAGTTTTGATAAACTAAAGTCTGTGCTGAATGCTGTTTTTTTTTAAATAAGAGCAATCAATTAAATAAACTGATGACGTACCCCTGTGTTTGATTTTACACTTGCAAATATAAGTAGCTCCTACCCTGCTATCGTCCTTAATGAACCAGCAGGTAACTAGAATAGCAATGTCCCACAAACTCTGACATGTCAAGTTGTCTTAACTATACAGTTCTAAAATATAAGATTTTTAATAAAAGGCAATGGTGCAGACAAAACCTATAAAAAAAAACCTTAAATGCAGACAATTAATGCATACTTAACATGTAATACATACTCAACATGGAGGACACTAAAAACACCTGTTGAATGACCTCTCTCTGTGTATGTCTCTCGTTGGTTACTTGCATACTTACTACGATTGCAGACAATGGTGTGCAGTTCACACAGCAGATTCGGCTGTCCCCAGTGGAGGTCCCTTCAGCAACTCTCAAGCTGGACCACACTCCTGCGGGAGCCAGTTAAATGCATTATGCGCCTCCTGGCACACTTATAAGCAGACACTTGGGGCCTAATTCAGACCTGATCACTGGGCTGCTAAAATTGTTGTCCTGTGATCAGATAGTCGCTGCCAAGGGGAGTGTATATTCTGCGTGCGCATTGCGGTGCATATGCATGTGCAGTCTATTGCTGATCGCCCGCTTTGCAAACACACACAGCAGCGATCAGGTCTGAATCGGGCCCTTGCTTTGTTATATAAGGGAATGCCTGTCCCAATCTATCATCCATTACTTTGGGGAGGATGAGGATCTCATGCTTGCTAAAGCTTGCATCCCTCATGGTTGTATAAAAATGAAAGCATTCAGCTGATTGGACCATGTAACTTTGCATACTTAACTTCAAGGCCGCAGATCGCATAGCAGACTCCCACAAAATGGCGGATATAGTATAATTTCTAATATAAAAGCTATCTTGGGAGTGATATATGAGAGTGCAAAAGGGACACACAGAAATAGCATTCACTTTATTCATTATGAACTTTCATTATGTACATTTATAATGTAGACTAAAAAACAAATAGTTAGAAGTTAGCATCTTAAACATTTAAAATAAATTTAATATATGAAGAAATATTACATTTAAATGAAAAACACATTATATGTGTGCTGCTTTATTATCTTGCAAACTCATTGTAATGAGTGCTATTTTATTAAAGTACAACAATATTTTATAAATATAGAGTCAATTCCCCAAAGAGAGGGGAGAGAAAAAAGAAATAAGTTATAAATGAGGTGCACACAACCCAATATACATTTGATTTAAAATAGATTCTTTATTATGAATTCATTAAAACCCTTAACGTATTCTCAAATAAAGGCTCAGATGCCACACTAAATACTTATTTGTCTGTATATGGGCCTTCATTCCGAGTTGTTCGCTCGGTAAATTTCATCGCATCGCAGCGATTTTCCGCTTAGTGCGCATGCGCAATGTTCGCACTGCGACTGCGCCAAGTAAATCTGCTAGGCACTTAGTAATTTTACTCACGGCTTTTTCATCGTTCTGGCGATCGTAATGTGATTGACAGGAAATGGGTGTTACTGGGCGGAAACAGGCCGTTTTATGGGCGTGTGGGAAAAAACGCTACCGTTTCCGGAAAAAACGCAGGAGTGGCCGGAGAAACGGGGGAGTGTCTGGGCGAACGCTGGGAGTGTTTGTGACGTCAAACCAGGAACGACAAGCACTGAACTGATCGCAGATGCCGAGTAAGTCTGAAGCTACTCAGAAACTGCTACGAGGTGTGTAATCGCAATATTGCGAATACTTCGTTCGCAATTTTAAGAAGCTAAGATTCACTCCCAGTAGGCGGCGGCTTAGCGTGAGCAACTCTGCTAAAATCGCCTTGCGAGCGATCAACTCGGAATGAGGGCCTTGATGTATAGAATAGTTTACTTGGACTGATATTGTCCTTTATTTCAAATCGAGCAAAATATGAAAATAATTAAGAAAGTGAACAAGAATGAAAATAAAATGAAAAGAGATTAAAAACAAGGCTAATGTGTCATATTTATTGTGTGTTATTAGTATTAGGTAGTCCTAATTTACGTGGACCATTCTTTACTCTCTATAGAATGCTGTGACAGTAATATCACTGAGAGAGACCTATGAGTAATAAATTGGTCAGTGCTGTATCCAAAACTCATTGTTTTGTTACTTGATACCAATGTTGTCATTCATAATGTTTCTACAACTAAGTTATAAATAAACTAGGTATCAGAATGGTACACCAGTGTGTGAACTTTCCAAAATGAGATACTAAGATCGATATATTCTGAAAGTACAGTACGATATAGTAGCAAAAATAATAACAGATATAGACTTTTGATATTTTATATCATCCTTCGGATGGGTTTATAAGATAATATTGACTATATCCTATGGTATCATCTAGTATCTCAGGTAATTCTACCCATTAGGTGTTATATATTCATGTGTTTCCTCTTGGCTACTATCACTATTACGGCCTATAATATGCTATGCCTACGTTTTATAATGCTTAAAACAGGCATGTACGTCTTGATGTTATTTGTTTATATCACATGTGATCAATCTATAACACTAGATATGTGTCCGCTGGGACCCTTATATTCAAGCACTTGGCAATTACAGTAGATATAAATTATCGTCTCTTGCCTGTGCTATCAATCATACAGTCTCATTTAATAACATAATTCTTATTAAAGGCTGCTCGTTACCTATACTATGTTTCTACGGCTGCTATAGCTATAGCAGGATATCTTATGGCTGACACTAGTGTTTAAATGTCAAAATGTGATCTATGGCGGTCCGAGCCGCCTGACCGCTAATATAATAGGGTGACTCTGTTGTAGCAGCTGATATAGTATAGCCAGAAATGCCATAACATGCACTTGTATCGGGATGTTATATTATGAGCTTCGGCGGCACGAGCCGTCTGACTGCTAATGTAATAGGGTGACTCTGTTATAGCGGCTGATATGGCATAGCCAGAAATGCTGTAACATGCACTTGTATCGGGATGTTATATTATGAGCTTTGGCGGCACGAGCCGTCTGGCCACTCGTGTTGTAGGATTATCTAATTATTGCGGCAGCTGTAGCATAACCCAAAATGCCGTGGCACATACTTATCAAGGAATTACCGTATGATCTGCGGCTGCACGAGCCATCTCTAGCCGCTAGTGTAGTTTAGTAATAGTATAGTAGATCACACATCCTAATCACACTGCATATATTAATCGGACATATACACATATAATTTTACACACAAGACACATTAACTACTAGCCAATGCGCATTTCGCTCATAGGCTTCCTCAGGGCACTATAGTGCACTCTCTCCATTGTTTGAAATCTTGTGAATATTTTATAAATGTTTATGCTGCAAAGTTCTATTTATAGAAAAAAGGGTAATGAAGAAATCATTTGAAATAAAATTAAGCAGCACACGTGGCATGATGTAATATATCACCTTATATTGAATATATACTGTATATATTTTAACTTTGTATTCTTTTATTAAAATAATGTGACAATACAATTTGAATCTGCATTGTGTGATGTCTAACTATACAATGCACATTTGTATATGGATACAGTATTTGCTTGCTATTGTTTGCACTTTTAAAATGCAAACTCACAGTATAGGCCCTCATTCCGAGTTGTTCGCTCGTTAGTGGTTTTCGCAACGGAGCGATTTGTCGCAAACTGTGCATGTGCAATGTTCGCAGTGCATCTGCGCCAAGTAAATTTGCCAAAAAGTTAGGTATTTTACTCACGGCTTAACGAAGAAATTTCTTCGTTCTGGTGATCAGAGTGTGATTGACAGGAAGTGGGTGTTTCTGGGCGGAAACTGGCCGTTTTATGGGTGTGTGCGGAAAAACGCTGCCGTTTCTGGGAAAACGCGGGAGTGGCTGGAGAAACGGGGGAGTGTCTGGGCGAACGCTGGGTGTGTTTGTGACGTCAAACCAGGAACGAAACTGACTGAACTGATCGCAGTGGCAGAGTAAGTCCCGAGCTACTCAGAAACTGCAAAGAAATTTCTATTCGCAATTATGCAAATCTTTTGTTCGCAATTCTGCAAAGCTAAGATTCACTTCCAGTAGGCGGCGGCTTAGCGTGTGCAAAGCTGCTAAAAGCAGCTAGCGAGCGAACAACTCGGAATGAGGGCCATAGTTCACGGACAGAGGTTTTTGAAATCAGATTGGATTGGTATTTGTTTGATTGCTATTTTGTTTGATTAGCAATTGGGTTAATTACTAATTGTTATAGGTCTGCATGCAGTATTAGCCATCGTTGTGTGTGATACTATATGTTTGATGCGTTCAACATGTTTAATACATTTATGTGCACTTTAGTGAGCAATTGCCTGCATCCATAGTTGCGGACAGTTGGTGTGTGTTTTGTGTTTACTGCAAGCAAACTCATTGTAGGGGTAGTGCCTATTTTGAATAAGGTTGTGTGGATGCAAACGCACATTCTGTGTGTATGTCCGCACTTGCTTATAACTCTGAATTAGGCCCATAAGTGTGCCGCTGGGTCTAAATGGAGTGGATTATGAGTTTAATCACATGAAGAAATTTCTGTATTAGATAATTTTGTTGTATTTAGAGTAAAAATATATTCTTGAAAAATAAATGTCATGCTTAAAACAGAAGTTTAATGAAAAGTGCCAGAAACAAACCATTGAAAAGTTACAGCGAAAACTGTCCTTAGAAAGGCATATAAAATGAAAAAATTGAGGGATTTCAAAATAGAAGAAAAGGAAAATTATACATTTAAGGCTCTTAACTGTAGTGTCTTATAGAGCCGACAAGAGAAGAAAACTTTTGCAGAGAGACAGCCATACAATTGGGAGTTATGATTAAGCATCTTGAGGAAAGTGATGTATTGAAAAAGACTTTTCTAAATGTAAAAAATATTAGCATTATTCTAGCATAAACAATGCTAAAATGGGATCGTTATAGGATAATCTCCTTTATCAGCAAATAAATTCTATCTAAGAAAATCAGTTCAACATAATAAAAAACCATTTATTAGAATAATCAAAAATTAACATATAAACTTATCTAAACAAATACTCATCCATCTCTAATGCATAATAACAGTTATTACGTTCTCACTAGAGTAAGCAGCTGAAGCAGTATAAAAGTAATATTAATGCAGCAACCATTGAAAATATCATAAATTAGCATAATAAATTCAATATTTTCACTAATTTAGAGGCATAGAAACCCATCCAAGCACCAGTTCCACTGCAAGACTCAGAATTAAGGAGGACAATTATCCAACATTTGTTGTAAGAGTTCCAAAAGCATCAATTATTAATCTGTAATATAGTTGCCATCGTCAGTATCATTGTCATAAGCAGGAAATGATATATCCCAGTATAAAAAAATATAACAACATAGGAGCACGGCTATTTCACCTTGTCTCCCCCTGACATGCCCTGCCCTGGGTACTCTGGGCCTTGATTCGGAGATGTACACATGTCAATATTTATGGAGTTGAGCAATTATCGGGCAGGTGCTGAAGTACATGTGCTAAGGTGTTTACATTGAGGATTAATTTGCATATTGATTAATAGTCAGGGACCGTTTGGGGGTTGTAACAGGGGGTGGTGGCAAAAATAAAGGCCAGGTAGTAACTGTTTTGGTGGCATGTCTCAGCCTACAACTGTGATCACATATGCTGAAAACATGGCACTAACATCTCAATTTCTATAGCCATAGGGTTACTCAAATGGTTGTTTAGATATGGAATTATTTTGATCACTGCAACTATTTATTTGGGCATGGCAAACAGGAATAGAGAAACTTGGGCAACTACCAAAAAACAATGAGCTGGTAGCAATTTGAAAAGAATGAGTCCCAAGTCCACATTATAACAGGTCATGGTTGCTCAGCACCCCACACAGAGATTTGACCTTAATACTTCACATAGGAGATGATATAAGCAGTCCTACAACACTACACAGGATGGTTGATGAACCCCCGCAGGGCAAGAAGCTCCACAAATGAAACCACACAGGATGGTGTTGAGCGCACACAGGGGAATACTGATAGCCAGTGGCACCCACAATATCCATTTTTCACATTCTATTATTTTTAGGGGGGATAGACATGCCTCCTTTAGGCCATGCCATAATTACCGGGGGCCGTCGTGGCTCTCTACACCCCTGCTGGCTGCTCCCCACAGGAGATCCACACAGGATGGTTGATGTGCACGCACAAGGCAGACAACAGAGAGGGGGGGTGCAAATCCCCACCCCTAAATTTTCCTTCAGCTCACTAAAAATTACCTGTAACCATACCTGAACCTATCTGTTAATAGAAATTCAGAGAATTAGCCACAAGAGTGACCCCAATTAACTTTGCGGTCTACCGCAGACCGCAAAGTTCCCATCATTGGTTACAATGGAGCTGTGCTAAGCTACATTCTAACCAGTGCGCTCCTACTGATTGACAGGGCAGGAGCGCACAGCCAATCAGGAGAGCGCCATGACGTGGCGCTCCCTGATTGGCTGGCGGGACCTTCACTGACAGAAGTCACGGGGGGTCCCGCCATTTGGGAAAAGGGGTTCTATGTGTAAACATGGAACCCTTTTAGTAGCATGGATCGGGTTTTTCGTTTTTGTTTTTTTTAACAAGTCCCTGGATTACGTTGAGAAAGAAGAGGACAGATCTACACTGGATTGATTGTAAGTATAATTTTATTTTTACAGGTAATGCGTGGATTCTACTGGACAAGTGGACGTGAATCGCAGCATTGGAGGTAGGTAACTATGTGATTGTGTAAGTGTGTGTTATTAAAATTGTACTTTCACGGTGTCTGTGTAGTGTTTTTTGGGTGGTATTTTTTTGTAGTAGAACTACAGGAACCAGCGGGCCCGTTATTTTCCTGTATGCTGGTACTTGTGGTTTAAGGGGTCCCCACTCCTCCAGGGAACCCCGGCACGGGGTGACTAGTTGGGGGGGGGGGGTAATGCCACGGCCACAGGGACCTATATAAATGTGTCCCCCGGCTGTGGCATTATCTCTCTGGTTAGTGGAGCCCGGTGCTGGTTTAAAAAATACGGGGGACCACTACATCTTTTGTCCCCCATATTTTTTTAACCAGGACCGGACGCAGAACCCTATGCATTTTTTCCCCTCTATTTTTACAACCAGGACCGGCTCAAAGAGCCCGAGGCTGTTTATGCTTAGGAGTGCGGACCCCACGCAATTTTTTCTTTGATTTTTCACACTTTCACACCCCTACCCACAGATAAGCATGCACGGATCTCACTGATCCGTGCATGCCTATCAGAATACGGATAAAAATAGCAGGTCTATTTGAAGACTGTTTTTTTTTTTTTACGAATTCTATGATTTACCGGCAGTGTTTGGCTATTGCCGGCAGTGATTGTGAATACGAATTCTTAGTAAATTACCGAGTTGTATAAAATAACAGGCGTATTTGACCGATGGTGTATTCATTTGTATTTGTGAACTCTGCTGTTAAAACAAATACGAATGCCCTCATCACTGCCGAGATTTGTGTTTAGTAAATTCTCGAGATGACTCTTTGAAAAAAAAAAAAAAAACTCAGCAAAATTCGGGACCTTAGTAAATATACCCCCTAGTCTCCATACACATTGTCAGCAACTTGCATACACTTAAAGGTAGAACAACAGAGTTATTCAGCTTACAGGATGGGAGGGGATGGAGCAAGGTTAGAACTTAGTGTTTGGTATCCAGATGTACAGTATTTGTAGATCTACAGTCCGGTGGCAATTTCAAGTATATCACATATTTCTGCGTGTAGATATACGCAGAAAGAGAATGTTCACAAATTGCTATTATACTGTACTCATGATATTCTGTGGGAACCCAGTGGCGAACATCTGCAAGTACACATGGACCAAGCATCGCCCATTCATTCAAACCAACCTATGACCCCTCATTTACTGTAAATGACTTGCCCCTTGACCTATGAAAGAAGAGCTTACATTTCCCATTGTACTGTATTTGGACACATTGTAAAAAAGAGAGGCCTCCTGACCAGGCTCAGGCTATTTTCTCTGAAGGTCATCTTGCTAAGACTGACTGAGGCCTGGATCCAGGAGCGCAGGCGTAAACGTATGTATTATTGGTTGTAGCTCTTCTCTGTAATATTGTTGTACCTTTTATCTGTATCTTTTGAGTAAATACTGTTGATGCGTTGGACCACAACATTACATTTAACTACTGGTGTCGCATTCCACTCTTGTTTGGGATAAGGTGTATTCAGCCACACGTGTCGCTGCATTGTGCATATAACTTGTCGGCACGTATACGCAATGTTTATACATACTTTAGCGGTTATATGCATATGATTACTATTAGCAGCCGCAGTGGCTCGATCCCTAGTGTGATAAGGCACTGCTTTTCCTTATAAGTTAAACGAACTTAACACTCTATATGTAACAAATGAAATGTGATGCCTTTACTGTCAGTATAAACATAAATTAATATAAAATAACAAACAGCCTAGCCCTTGAGTAGGGCACCACCTTACTGTTTATCACCTATCTTGTAGGGCAGCTAGCCTGCATCACAAAGTTATAGAGTCTCACAGATTTTGGCTGCTACCTGCAGGGTTATACAGGCTCCTGCCTGGCTTTGCTGGCTGCCTCAACTTCCCAAATTCAGTGTCAGAGGTTTAGGGATCTCCCTGCATCTTTCAGATCTCACCCTGTCCACCCGGCCTATTTCACTCTGACTGCAGCCCCACCTGGACTGTCTGTCTGACTGTGTCCACCAGCAGCCTCACCTGGACTCTGTGCAAAGGGCAGCCTTTAGATGTGGACACACCTCCTTTTTGTTCTTCTTGTGGGTGGATCCTACCTGCCACACACTGAGTAGCCTGTTCATCAATCCCATCCTTGGTGATACTGACCCAGAACGTAAACTGGACGTCATCACAACTAGCCTCTGATTGCATCTTTTACATTTTGAGCCACATATGCTATTGCCTTTTATTTAATTTATCATAAGTGGGTTCTGTTAACTTCAGCATTAAAGGTTGACTAACTAGTTCCTTTGTTTTATGGTTATACAGTAAATTCATTTTTGTTTATGGAGATCTCTTGCAGTGAGTGATGATGACATACTTCCATTGGCATCCACGTGTGTGGGCCTAGTGAGATGAAGGTAGGTATTAATAGACCATCTTGTTCATGCAGATGGGTTGTGCACTGTCTTTTCAGTTTTCTCTATGGTCTTGACAAAGGTCCCCTAGAGGACAGAAATGACATACCTTGTATATACTGCTACTATGAGTGAGTAAACCTACAGTATGTACAAGTTTGCATTGAATTGAAAGTCTGGGGAGTGCGAATTTGTAAACACAGTTTAAACTCAACATCTCTGCTAGAGGTTACAGCCATGAAAATAGTTTTGGTTATTTGTCATGTATATGGAAGATTAGTACAGTAATATTATACACCCTTCCTTAGGTAGGACAATCATGATTTGAAAGGTTGCCAGTCTGTCATTCCGAAAGTCAGTATGTCCCCACTTAACCTACCACTGGTTAGTGTGGCAATTGATATCTGTTTTATGAGAGGATGTTAATAGCTACCTAGTGCTTCAGAAGTGCTAGGTATGTACCTAGGGAAAAATTATTAAGACCAGTTTATGAATAATCTGGGGTGCAGGCTATATGTTAGTATTTATGCAGGCTTTACTTCTTTGAGGTTTTTGAGGTTCTTGCATTTTGGTCTTACAGAGGAATTAAATGTAATTAGTTCACTGTCTCCACCCAGACTCAAGTCCTCCCATGGCTGTCACATCTATTTCTGTGTGTCTCTGCATCCCCTCTCTGTATTTTTCTCTGGTCACCTTCCTTCTGTTATGGGCCCTACACACTTGGCGATGTCAGCAATTTGGACGATGAGCATTCTGAATGATGATCGTTATCATCCAAATTGATTTGCATTGAAAAACGACGGGAAACCAACGATGAAAGATCATGGGGACGTGCATCGTTCATCATCAGTGCATCCACACTAAATGATATGAACAATATATCGTTCATTTCTGAATGATATCATTCATATCACTCGTCAAAGTCACTAAGTGTGTAGGGCCCATTAGTCTCTCAGTCTCCAAATTTGAATGAATACCTGTCTTCCTGTCCCTCCCCCTTTGTCTGTACAGTATGTGTCCCATTGTCCTGTCATCTCATCTATTCCCACTATGTTTTTATCCATATGTTCCCCTAACATGTATGTGCATGAACAGAAGCTTGAAGCAAAACTCTGACCACAAGTCTGTGACGCAGAGATGCCTACCCCTCGCTAGTAGTAGGATTTCTGATTTAAAGGCATTTATTCACCTAATCCTACTAGCTTAACAACTCTCATTTACAATGATTTATTTCCATAATTTTCTTAACTGGAATAATGGAATTAAGACACCTGTAATATTAGATTTTTTTTTTTTTTTGCACTTTTGTGACAATCAACATTTTTCTTTTTGGCAATCACAGATTGTCATGTTTATCTCATTACATTCTCTTTTTGTAAACATAGTTAAGAATTCTGCTGTACATACATCCTGAACTTTGTATGTGTCATCAGCAATTTATCTTATACTGTCTTCAGTTTGTACTTAGCAACATTGCTCTCATTAATGCTCACAGGCCACTTCAGGTTCTGACTGCTTGGATGTTGATTGATATTACATTACATTTTACAAAGAAAACAGAGGACACAGGGGGTCATTCCGAGTTGCATGCGGGGGTCGCCCAGCACAGGGCTAGTCTGCCCCGCATGTCAGTCCGCCCCCCCCCCCCCCGCACAAATACAAAAGCATCACACAGCGGCGCTGCTTTTGTGTTTGTGGAGTAACTCCCGGCCAGCGCAGCTCCTGTGGCTGGCCGGGAGTTGATTGTCGCTGCCACTGGCCGCAGCGGCTGCGTGAGACGTCACGCAGCCGCTGCGGCCTGCCCCCCCAATGGTCCGGCCACACCTGCGTTGGCCGGACCGCGCCCCCTAAACGGCGGCTTAACACCGTCATGCAGCCCCCTCCTGCCCGGCGACTGCCTCTGTCTCAGAGGCGATCGCTAGGCAACGACGGATGCCATGCGCCAGTGAACGCCGGGGCATGCGCAGTTCCGACCCGATCGGTGTGCTGCGACAAACTGCAGCGAATGATCGGGTCAGAATGACCCCCCGTAGGGCCTAATTCAGATCTGATCGCAGCAGCAAATGTGTTAGCTAATGGACAAAACCATGTTATA
Organism: Pseudophryne corroboree; assembly: GCF_028390025.1. NCBI lineage: Eukaryota > Metazoa > Chordata > Amphibia > Anura > Myobatrachidae > Pseudophryne > Pseudophryne corroboree. Next base: position 640,306,857 of record NC_086444.1, read on the forward strand.
TCTGAACCAGGGGTTCGGATATAACATGTGCAGAGAGAGTTATATTTGGGTGGGGTGTGTTCAAACTGAAATCTAAATTGCAGTGTAAAAATAAAGCAGTCAGTATTTACGCTGCACAGAAACAAAATAACCCACCCAAATCTAACTCACTCTGCAAATGTTATATCTGCCACAACTGCAGTGCACATGGGCCCTCATTCCGAGTTGTTCGCTCGCTAGCCGCTTTTCGCAGCAGTACACACGCTAAGCCGCCGCCCTCTGGGAGTGTATCTTAGCTTAGCAGAATTGCGAACAAAGTATTCGCAATATTGTGAAAAGATTTTTCTGTGCAGTTTCTGAGTAGCTCGAGACTTACTCTGCCAGTGCGATCAGTTCAGTGCTTGTCGTTCCTGGTTTGACGTCACAAACACACCCAGCGTTCGCCCAGACACTCCCCAGTTTCTTCAGCCACTCCCGCGTTTTTCCCAGAAACGGCAGCGTTTTTTCACACACTCCCATAAAACGTCCAGTTTCCGCCCAGAAACACCCACTTCCTGTCAATCACACTCCGAACACCAGAATGAAGAAAAAACCTCGTAATGCCGTGAGTAAAATACCAAACTTCTTAGCAAATTTACTTGGCGCAGTCGCAGTGCGAACATTGCGCATGCGCAATTAGCGGAAAATCGCTGCGATGCGAAGAAAATTACCGAGCGAACAACTCGGAATGAGGGCCATGGTTTTGCCTATTAGCTAACACATTTGCTGCTGCGATCAGATCTGAATTACCCCCCATAGTTATTTGTCACAAAACAAGTGAGACTGTACTCTAGCCTTAAATTGTATGTTCTTTAACAGAACATACTGTAGAATAGACTTAGAAATGATAATGGATTAAATGATTGATCTGATGACATTTAAATAAAGATGTTTACTTTCAAAATTAGCAAACAGCTCAGTATGCTGTCAAATTTACAAAACAAATGTATTCTGGGCAATGTACTGCATATATTAGAGATGAGGTGGGCTGCATAGAAATCGTGCACAGATGTAGTTCTGGTGCTACAGTCTTTACGTTCGATATTCGTTTATTCAATGGTGAGATTTTCCCCATGATATACATATGCACTATAGACTCTGGCACAATGGCAGAGTCTTCATTATATAGATGTGTCCTCTTACATCCTTTGTGCAGTCACGCTAAACAGCCCTTCAAGTTGCACCATGCCTGGGCGGGACTCGGTAGCGCTGGGCATCTTTTTTTCGGTGAAAACGCAAAGTAATGCAATAGGACGCACACGCAGCTTCTGCTGATTAACATGATATGCAGCATGCCTATATTTTGTTGGCAATTGGTGATGTTGGTCATAGCAACCAATCAGATTCTTCTTAACATTTATCTAGCTGCTTCTAGAAAATAATAGAATCTGATTGGTTGATATGGGCAGCATCACCAGTTCTAAAAAAATTCCCACCCCAGTAAATTTTTCCCTGCGAGTTGGAACATGGAGCACAGTGCAGTTGGCAAGACAGGTACAAGGTAAGGTACAGCATGACAGATAGTCAGGAGTACTGATAGGCAGAGCATCCACAGGAACAGGCAAAGTATTCACAAGAAGAGTACAAAGTACAGGAACCTAGGACACAGACCAGCAACTTACACAGGAGTATACGCTATAACCAGCACTGGAGAGCTTGGCTGGCTGCCTTTTAACAGTAAACTGAACCAATGAGTAGAGCTGAGGGAGGGTCACATTAATTTCAGATTCTGTGCAGCTGCCATGCTGCACATAGCTACAGGCTGCAAGGTAACCTAGTAGCCTGACAATCAGAGTGACCATTGGACACTGCGGCCAGAGGACATGGGGGGTAATTTAGACCCGATCGCTGCTGTGCGGTTTCGCTCAGCAGCGATCGGGTCTGAACTGCGCATGCGTATGCCACGCAATGCGCAGGCACGTCACCCCCCCCCACGCCGGACAGCGACGGGATGTACGAAAAAAGCGATCGCAAGAAGATTGACAGGAAGAGGCCGTTTGTGGGTGGCAACTGACCGTTTCCAGGGTATTGATTTATGGAATCATATTTATGAATATTAATATTTATTATATCATATATGGTATTTAATATATGGATATATTTTAATTAATATGCGTTTATCATATATATCTGCAAATATATTATGTCAGGCTTACTAAGTGGCTGATAAATATATGCAGTCCTTATATATATATGACTTATGAAATTATGAAGTTAAGATTCCTTAAAGAGAGTTCAAGCTTGAATATTACCGCTCTTTTTATATGATTCTTTATTTACAGGCAGATCAAATCGTACAGAATAAGATATACACAGTAGTGATATATATACTAATTATTATATTAAGCTCCCTTAATTATATAACATACAACAACATGACATAAGTTTCACAAACAGTTTCAATTACTATCATAGTTTATACTTGTAAGTTACAGATCCTTTCCTCCTGCATCTTCTCCATGACTTCTCCTCCTGACTGACTTCCTTCCTTCTCTCCTTCTCCTTCCTCCTTTCTCCCTCTAACTCCTAACTAAAAAGCCTGCTGCTTTTATCCCATATTTTACCAATTCAAACTATCATATTCTCATAGTTTCCAATGGAATAGGTAATTATAGGTTTGTCAGATTCCAAGGTGTAATAAAACAAACATTGAACTGGGCTGTCGTGTCCTGTTCACGGAGGCATGGTGTCATAAAAGTGTGGTGTCCACACTGCCTTAAGCAAGTATAGTATTGTAAAATCTGGAATGTCTTTTCATCCAAAGTTCTGTTGTATTGACAAGTTTTCCTGGGGTGGGTTACACCATGTTTTATCAATGGATGTGATCTCTTTTCATAGTAGTTAATTTATGGTCCCTAGCTTTAACCTCTACTGGACAATAGACAAACCAGTTTTATAATTGCTAAAGGTATTGCGAATCTTGATTCTGATCTACTGTAAGCACACCTGTGAATTCCAATGACCAACAGAGCTCTGTCACACACCTATTATCATTTATGGCCTAATACCTTTTCTCTACAATGACTCTTGATCTTACTGTGACCTCTCTAGCCTTATTTATGGCTAGAGCAGAATAAACCTGTTCCCTACACTGTTTTACCATCTTGCAGTAAAACACAAATATACAGTATATCTATATAAACACATACACAAACCTAATCTCTTAAATCAGCTACACATTACCTCATACATTCAAACTTATTTCATATCTATTCCTTACTATATATATCCAGTATACTGTCCACTATGGTAACATCGCCTATTTATAATGAATTATATTTTGATTCAGACAACATCTATTGGCCTAATATTATACTAAGTGCGGACAATTACCTATATGGCAACAGTCGCCCCCTTGTGGCCATGAGAAATTATTTTGATTGGCCACACATTAAACTAGCGTAATTGCTTCCAAATACATTTCAAAATATTCCTTCAAACATAACTTTCGTTGTAACCATAATATATACCATAAGTGTAATAATAATAACCATTATGATTTTAAAAATCTCTAAAAATTCTTAGCTTACCTAACCTTATTCTACTTTTTAACTAAAGCAGACAAGACTGAGGTTTTTATTCAGTATTCATGAGGAAAACTAATTTCTACAGACATTTGGAATACCATAGCCCAATTGTAGACCTTTTTTTTTTTTCTGTATCTGGATCAGTACGTTTGGACATTTTTGCTGTTCTTGGCTATAGCAATTTGCTGGGATAAGACTGTCATCTGCGTGGTTTGCTTGCAATTGGAGACGCCTTGCGTTTGCATTATGGAGGCAGTTGAAGTAGAATTCTTCATAGCAGCTGCTCCTTTGCTTGCCATTTCGCTGTTTGAGGCAGAGGGCTGTGTACGTCCAGCGCTGTGTATTTTGCGTACTATGATCTTGAGTTTGCAACTCAGTACTTGTGATGACCCTCTGTAATAGTAATAGTCTTTATACAGTCTTTAGCAGTTCTGTTTCCTTTGCGTTTATCCAATGCCGCAGTTGTGACCAGTGTCCATATTGCTTTGCACAAAACAGGTTGTGATTTTGAATAGAACAGGCATATATGAACCAGTCTTTCTTTCTTTCCTTCTTTCTTTCTTTCTCTTTCTTTCTTTCTTTCCTTGCTTGTTAATAGTAGGTCTTAATTGTCTTCGGGCAATAGTACCACAAATGGCTGTGAGTAGTACACCTACTCTGTTCTGTATTTCCTCACTGAATAAATTACCATGCAGTCTTAAGTCTCCTTATTCTACCTTGAACCTATTTATACATCTCAATCTTAAATAACCCTATACCAGTTTAACCCATATAAAGGCGTTTTCTATCCTACCTATATTTTGACTAATAATTATTTAAAATGCTTTTGATGTGTATATAGTAACATCCTATCAATACAATAAATGAATACAATTTTGCTTCAAACAGATATTAAATATCATTTAGGAATGGCTTTGACTAAATCTAATTCCATCCAGTATTAGATATTTAATTACTTTTGAAGCTTTTACGAAGGAAGCATAGGTAGTATCTACTGTGTAATATAAAAAAAAAACATAAAATATTTACAAGGTATATAATACAATGATATAATATATATATATATATATATATATATATCAGACAAATGTTTACATATATTTGATTAAGGTATATGAAGGGATGAGACAGTTCTGTATAATCACAGTGATGAGATGTGCTGTACACTGTTGTGGGGGTGTACATGTAGTTTGAAAGACAAGTAATGATTACTTGTGATGAAAGGGTTAATGAAAACCTTCCCCTTTCTTGTGAAACTGGAAAACTCCTTGAGGATTTGTCCATATATCAGTCTTTAGGGATGCTATGTAGAATTTGCTGGACAGCAGCGATGAAAGGGTTAATGAAGACCTTTTCCCTTGTAAATTGGAGTCTTTTTGGAGTCTTGCACCATTCTGTATACAGGTTGCCAGGATTACTATGAATCAAACAAAAAGACATACAATGAATATCACAGATATTTATACAGTGATTTAACATACCGTGCTATGCATTCTCTCCTATCTGCTGCATGTTATCAGGTACAGAATTTACAAATGTGTCTTTAAAGATTGAATAACAAACAAACAATTGTTTCTGGCCTGTGCCAATCTTTCCTGTCACATTGTGTGTCAATGACAGCACAATTGTCGCTGCAGATATGATGCAGGTTTAATTTGGAAACTGTGGCTGTTTGAACATCAAAGCAAACAATGGCTACATTGGATCTAACAAGTAAAGGAATGATACTACCGTATTCACTTGTGACCATACTCCCTTGTGACGCAGCCTGGTCCCAGACTGTCTCCAACCATAGCGTTTGCTGCTTGGCATGGCTTCTTGGTCTTGAAGCATCTTGTATTTCCTGAAAAATATTCTTGTGGGGAGAGAAACTTGTTTGACTTTGCCAAATATGTATTGCAGGTCCCAGGGCTTTCTGTCTTTCCACACCTGTAATAAAATGGTTATGGCACCAGTGCATAAAAACATTTTCATCCTGGTGATCCTTTTTGTCATTGTTAATTGGTGTGTGGTTTGCAGAATGACACTCTGCATGTGGTCTCTCTGAGAGCATGCAAACATTTGCACCATCACTAGAAGTCTCTGAGTGCTCGGTGGGGGTTACATAAGTTTGGGAACTTTGTTTGTAAACATGCATTCCTGAATTAATTTCATGGATTTTCCCTTTAAACATGTTTCCAGGTGAATACATTTCAAGGTTTGCAACTCTGGTTGCCATGGGAGTTTTCACCATGGGGAACTTCTCCACCCCTGTGTGCACTGTACTGCTGCTATCAGTGTTTAAGTCTGCTGACAATTCACCTTTGCCTAAGGGCATAACAAATTCTTCATTTACATTGGGAACTCTGAGAGTGTATTCTGCAGAATACTCATAATCTGAGTTACAATAATCTTCCCCTTTAGTAGAAACAGTATAGGGGACATCTCCTATTGCTGCTACCTCCTTTACATTAATGTGCTGTCTGATGATAGACACATCCTGCACATTGCTACTTTCTTCATTTACCAAAGAGGCTGTTCTGCTGGTGGTCTGTGTGACCATAGCAGACTCTGTGTGCTGTACATGGACAATGCTGTCCTGAGTCTCACCTACATCTACAATATTCTCCCTTGTACTTTCTTTTATCTCCTCCTGAGAGGTCATGACAGTTTGCTTACAATCTGCCAGGCTTTTTGTTTCTGCCCCAAACTTTTTCTGTTTATTTTTCTGTTTAAGGGACTTAAATAATGAATGCATTTTTGCATTAATGGTCAGGCACGCCTTACGAAGACGTGAACCTGATCCTTCTTTACATTTCTGTTTGGCTTCTAAAGCCGCAGTTCTGCGCATTTTTCCTAATGCTGCTGCAACTTTTTGCATATTTAACATTACAATGCTAAATTTATATATTCTTTGTTTTTAGTACTGAAGGTATCCTCTCCTTAAGATTGACCGGTGTCTTAAGGTTAAACTCTAATACCTGGTACATTTATACATTTATTTGGAAATACTCATTTCCACTGTGCACATTTTCTATTCTAGGCCTTTAAATTCTTTATTCTCATTTGTAACCTATTCCACTGTGATCTTGTACTTTGCCAGCAGGCTTACAGCCATTGGTGCTGCTTCCTAATAGATATTATGTTAGTTAAAATAACGTATATTGCACTAACACATTTATCCTAGGTTATACAGAATACAAAATTGACATTACACAATGGTAATAAATTTTCATAGATACATCCCCACCGTGATTCTGCAGATTTGGTAGCCAGCTTATAGCATTTGCTACTCCTCATAAATATTATAAATCAGATAATCAGATTCAGTAATAACAAGTCCAATTCGTGGTCGCCAATATTGATTTATGGAATCATATTTATGAATATTAATATTTATTATATCATATATGGTATTTAATATATGGATATATTTTAATTAATATGCTTTTATCATATATATCTGCAAATATATTATGTCAGGCTTACTAAGTGGCTGATAAATATATGCAGTCCTTATATATATATGACTTATGAAATTATGAAGTTAAGATTCCTTAAAGAGAGTTCAAGCTTGAATATTACCGCTCTTTTTATATGATTCTTTATTTACAGGCAGATCAAATCGTACAGAATAAGATATACACAGTAGTGATATATATACTAATTATTATATTAAGCTCCCTTAATTATATAACATACAACATGACATAAGTTTCACAAACAGTTTCAATTACTATCATAGTTTATACTTGTAAGTTACAGATCCTTTCCTCCTGCATCTTCTCCATGACTTCTCCTCCTGACTGACTTCCTTCCTTCTCTCCTTCCTCCCTTCTCCCTCTAACTCCTAACTAAAAAGCCTGCTGCTTTTATCCCATATTTTACCAATTCAAACTATCATATTCTCATAGTTTCCAATGGAATAGGTAATTATAGGTTTGTCAGATTCCAAGGTGTAATAAAACAAACATTGAACTGGGCTGTCGTGTCCTGTTCACGGAGGCATGGTGTCATAAAAGTGTGGTGTCCACACTGCCTTAAGCAAGTATAGTATTGTAAAATCTGGAATGTCTTTTCATCCAAAGTTCTGTTGTATTGACAAGTTTTCCTGGGGTGGGTTACACCATGTTTTATCAATGGATGTGATCTCTTTTCATAGTAGTTAATTTATGGTCCCAAGCTTTAACCTCTACTGGACAATAGACAAACCAGTTTTATAATTGCTAAAGGTATTGCGAATCTTGATTCTGATCTACTGTAAGCACACCTGTGAATTCCAATGACCAACAGAGCTCTGTCACACACCTATTATCATTTATGGCCTAATACCTTTTCTCTACAATGACTCTTGATCTTACTGTGACCTCTCTAGCCTTATTTATGGCTAGAGCAGAATAAACCTGTTCCCTACACTGTTTTACCATCTTGCAGTAAAACACAAATATACAGTATATCTATATAAACACATACACAAACCTAATCTCTTAAATCAGCTACACATTACCTCATACATTCAAACTTAGTTCATATCTATTCCTTACTATATACAAATAGAGAACCCAGCACTCACCAAAGTAAACTCACTTATCCTCAACAATTCAATAAATAAATGATGGGGGTTTAGTTGGTGGATTGGCCAATGCACGGAAGCCTGCATACCGATTTTCAAGGTACCCCACCTTCATGCAGGTCCTACACTATCACAGAGTCTTAAAACCTGACTACTTCACTGCTGCATCATCTGCCTGCTAGATGTAATGTGTACCTGCCACAGACTTTATGGCTTTTAAAGGCACACTAGTCACCTATTGCACTGGCTCAAAGATGATTGCTAAAGAACAGCTGAGACAGGTTCAGGATAATAAAGTCCACACAGGGGTGCATGAGAAAGCTAGTGGCCACGGTTAATAAGAGCTAACCATAGATTAACCCCTTCATATACACACACAGAGGAAAAACCACAGCACTCACCACACCAGAAGCGGGGCACAGCTATGCACTTACCACTCACAGGGTGGGGTGCATGTAACACTGCACTCTCCACCACAGAAGCGGGGTACACAGCTGTACTTACCACTCACAGGGCGGGGTGCATGTAGCCCATGACCACATCACTCTAATAAATACAAACAGAGAACCCAGCACTCACCAAAGTAAACTCACTTATCCTCAACAATTCAATAAATAAATGATGGGGGTTTAGTTGGTGGATTGGCCAATGCACGGAAGCCTGCATACCGATTTTCAAGGTACCCCACCTTCATGCAGGTCCTACACTATCACAGAGTCTTAAAACCTGACTACTTCACTGCTGCATCATCTGCCTGCTAGATGTAATGTGTACCTGCCACAGACTTTATGGCTTTTAAAGGCACACTAGTCACCTATTGCACTGGCTCAAAGATGATTGCTAAAGAACAGCTGAGACAGGTTCAGGATAATAAAGTCCACACAGGGGTGCATGAGAAAGCTAGTGGCCACGGTTAATAAGAGCTAACCATAGATTAACCCCTTCATATACACACACAGAGGAAAAACCACAGCACTCACCACACCAGAAGCGGGGCACAGCTATGCACTTACCACTCACAGGGTGGGGTGCATGTAACACTGCACTCTCCACCACAGAAGCGGGGTACACAGCTGTACTTACCACTCACAGGGCGGGGTGCATGTAGCCCATGACCACATCACTCTAATAAATACAAACAGAGAACCCAGCACTCACCAAAGTAAACTCACTTATCCTCAACAATTCAATAAATGTGGCAGGTACACATTACATCTAGCAGGCAGATGATGCAGCAGTGAAGTAGTCAGGTTTTAAGACTCTGTGATAGTGTAGGACCTGCATGAAGGTGGGGTACCTTGAAAATCGGTATGCAGGCTTCCGTGCATTGGCCAATCCACCAACTAAACCCCCATCATTTATTTATTGAATTGTTGAGGATAAGTGAGTTTACTTTGGTGAGTGCTGGGTTCTCTGTTTGTATTTATTAGAGCGATGTGGTCATGGGCTACATGCACCCCGCCCTGTGAGTGGTAAGTACAGCTGTGTACCCCGCTTCTGTGGTGGAGAGTGCAGTGTTACATGCACCCCACCCTGTGAGTGGTAAGTGCATAGCTGTGCCCCGCTTCTGGTGTGGTGAGTGCTGTGGTTTTTCCTCTGTGTGTGTATATGAAGGGGTTAATCTATGGTTAGCTCTTATTAACCGTGGCCACTAGCTTTCTCATGCACCCCTCTGTGGACTTTATTATCCTGACCCTGTCTCAGCTGTTCTTTAGCAATCATCTTTGAGCCAGGGCAATAGGTGACTAGTGTGCCTTTAAAAGCCATAAAGTCTGTGGCAGGTACACATTACATCTAGCAGGCAGATGATGCAGCAGTGAAGTAGTCAGGTTTTAAGACTCTGTGATAGTGTAGGACCTGCATGAAGGTGGGGTACCTTGAAAATCGGTATGCAGGCTTCCGTGCATTGGCCAATCCACCAACTAAACCCCCATCATTTATTTATTGAATTGTTGAGGATAAGTGAGTTTACTTTGGTGAGTGCTGGGTTCTCTGTTTGTATTTATTAGAGCGATGTGGTCATGGGCTACATGCACCCCGCCCTGTGAGTGGTAAGTACAGCTGTGTACCCCGCTTCTGTGGTGGAGAGTGCAGTGTTACATGCACCCCACCCTGTGAGTGGTAAGTGCATAGCTGTGCCCCGCTTCTGGTGTGGTGAGTGCTGTGGTTTTTCCTCTGTGTGTGTGCATATGAAGGGGTTAATCTATGGTTAGCTCTTATTAACCGTGGCCACTAGCTTTCTCATGCACCCCTGTGTGGACTTTATTATCCTGAACCTGTCTCAGCTGTTCTTTAGCAATCATCTTTGAGCCAGTGCAATAGGTGACTAGTGTGCCTTTAAAAGCCATAAAGTCTGTGGCAGGTACACATTACATCTAGCAGGCAGATGATGCAGCAGTGAAGTAGTCAGGTTTTAAGACTCTGTGATAGTGTAGGACCTGCATGAAGGTGGGGTACCTTGAAAATCGGTATGCAGGCTTCCGTGCATTGGCCAATCCACCAACTAAACCCCCATCATTTATTTATTGAATTGTTGAGGATAAGTGAGTTTACTTTGGTGAGTGCTGGGTTCTCTATTTGTATTTATTAGAGTGATGTGGTCATGGGCTACATGCACCCCGCCCTGTGAGTGGTAAGTACAGCTGTGTACCCCGCTTCTGTGGTGGAGAGTGCAGTGTTACATGCACCCCACCCTGTGAGTGGTAAGTGCATAGCTGTGCCCCACTTCTGGTGTGGTGAGTGCTGTGGTTTTTCCTCTGTGTGTGTATTCCTTACTATATATATCCAGTATACTGTCCACTATGGTAACATCGCCTATTTATAATGAATTATATTTTGATTCAGACAACATCTATTGGCCTAGTATTATACTAAGTGCGGACAATTACCTATATGGCAACAAGGGAGTGTCCAGAAAAATGCAGGAGTGTCCAGCTGTTTGGAGGGAGCGATTCTGACATCCGTTCCGGGCCCAATCATTGCACGGCAAGAGCAAGGCCTGGGCTGTGCAGAGGCTGCACAAACTTTGGTCTCTGCACATCCGATCGCACCACTGCACAGCGATTACCCCCTCCCCCTGTAGGCGGCAACTACCTGGTCACAGCAGTGCAAAAAATGCCTACTTGCGACCAGGTCTGAATTATGCCCATGGTGTCCCGGTTGCTTAGCATCACCCAGACACATTGAACCCCCCACCCTCGGGAATTCCTTGAAGGACTTTATGAGATCTGCATCATGTAGATATCTTTCAGGCACCCCTTACCTCCCTTCATGCCCAAAGCCCTTCCAATGACCCAAGGAAATGAGCCTGCCCTTGTACAAACTTGGAATCCAGGATGTTTTCCACAATATATTCTTTATGACCGTGGACCAGAACTGAAAATGGCTTTCTGGGATGGCAAACTGAATTTAGTAGAAAAGAATGCTGGGTTTAAGAGAGAGCAATGAAAGGTATTATTCATTTTTAGGGCCTTCAGTAGCCTAAGAAGAAAGGCTACAAAGTTAATTTGTTTAATAATCTGGAATGGACCCATAAATCTTGATCCTAACATCTTTGAAGGCTAGTGAAGTTTTATATTCTGAGCGGACAACCACACCATGTCATCAACTTTGAATATGCAAGGTCTTCGTTACTTATCGGCAAAAAAAATTGAGCGAAATGAGGCTTAAATAAGAGCATGTGTACCTTTTTGCAGATCAGCCTGAGGTAAGAAACCAATTTTGACATAGGAGGACTTCTTTGCAAGGGATCAAATGAATTAGCTCTGGGGTTATGGTGGTCATTCCAAGTTGATCGCTGCCAGCAACTTTTTGCTGCTGTGATCAACTAGTCCACGCCTATGGGGGAGTGTATTTTAGCTTAGCACGGCTGCGATCACTTGTGCAGCCCTGCTAAGCTAAAAAAAATTCAAGCAGAACTTGACCAGCCCTATACCTACTTACCCTGTGCGATTATCCCTGCGATGCTGAAGCTGTTTCTGACGTCAGATATCAGCCCACCATTGTTCTGGACACGCCTGCGTTATCCAATCCACTCCCCGAAAATGGCTGCAAACGCTGTGGAGATGCCCAGCTCCGCCTTCTTCCTGTCCATCTTCTTTGCGGTCCGCTCTGCGACCGCTTTCTTCTCAAGAACCGCTGCGTGCGAACAGGTTGGAATGACCCCTGATATCCAGATATACAAACAAAAGGGGATATCATGGTAGTTGAGTGACAAGAATTGTTGTAGGTCAATTCTGCTTAGTGTAAATGTTTGCCACAATCGTTGACATTGGGCTGAACAAACATCACTTAGAGATATAGCATCTGAAATATTGGGGGTCATTCCGAGTTGTTCGCTCGCTAGCAGATTTTAGCAGCATTGCACACGCTAGGCCGCCGCCCTCTGGGAGTGTTTCTTAGCTTAGCAGAATAGCGAACGAAAGATTAGCAGAATTGCGAATAGAAAATTCTTAGCAGTTTCTGAGTAGCTGGAGACTTACTCCTACACTGCGATCAGCTCAGGCCGTTTCGTTCCTGGTTTGACGTCACAAACGCCCTGCGTTCGGCCAGCCACTCCCCCATTTCTCCAGACACTCCCGCGTTTTATCCTGGCACGCCTGCGTTTTTCCGCACACTCCCAGAAAACGGCCAGTTTCCGCCCAGAAACACCCACTTCCTGTCAATCACACTCCGATCACTTCAACAATGAAAATTCTTCGTTCGGACGTGAGTAAATCTACTAAGTTTTGTGCTAAAATCGGCAACGAGCGATCAACTCGGAATGACCCCCATTGTTTGTAATTGATTGATTAAGTTCAGTCTGAAAATTTGATTGCGGATGATTTCCAGAAGAAAGACTAAGATTGATATCTAAAGTGGGACAGAATTATCTCCAGAACTGGGCAATGAATTGAGTACTTCTGAGATGATATCCTGTGGCAAATTATGCAACCTAAGGGCATGTTGAATTAACAATAGTGTCAGGTATTTAGTGTTGGGAAGTTTGCTCAAAGGAACAAAATCAGTAATTTTACTAAAGCGGTCAACCAGATAAGTATTACATTTGGAGGATAATAGAAGATCCACAATAAAATCCATAAAGATACTGTATGTGACCATAGAAGGCATAGACATGAGTAAGAGATGTCTAGCAGGTGACACACAAGGAGTTTTGTTCTTGGCACAGGTTCCACAGAATTGCACAAACTCCCAGACATTCTGAGTAACAGAAGGCTACCAGCTAGAGTGAGACAATAATTCAAGAGTTCTTGTGATGCCTGGAAGTCCTGAACTTTAGTGGCATGGAAATCAGACAATACTGAAATAGATAAAGATGTCATCAAGATACACGACCACAACAAGATATTCTCGAAGGACATTTTTTATTACATCTTAGAACACTGCATGGGCATTAAACAAACCAAAGGGCATGTCCAGAGACTCGTAATGACCGTAAAGGGTGTTGATTGCCATTTTACTCTCATATTCCTCTTTTATTCGTATAAGATTATACGCAACCCTGCAGATCAATTATTGAAAAAAATGATTGCTTCTCTGCACTGATCAAAAAGAATGAAAATCAGGGGCAGCTTGTATGTATTCTTGACAGTAAATTTTTTTAAGAACAATGTAATCAATGCAAGGCCAGAGTGAGCTATCGTTTTTGCTACAAAGAAAAAACCCACCCCTATGGATGACTTAGAAGGATGAGCCTTTACTGAGATTTTCTTGGATGTATTCTTCCATGGCCTTGGTTTCCATGTTGGACAGAGCGTATAATCTCCCATTAGTAAGCTTGGCACCGACCATGAGCTTAATGGCACAATTGTAGGGATGATGTGGAGGGAGTTCATTGTTTTATCTGAGAAAATTTCTAAATAATTATGATACTAAGGTGGTAGTCCCTCTGGAACAGACTGCAGGATTCGATGTAACCTCAATGTAAAGACACCAATAGCCAATGAAAATTCACTCATCCATGCAGGAGGAGGACTTCCATCAAGACCACAAATAGTTATTGGTGATTACAGTTTAACTGGGCATAGACCATGTCCATAATGTTCCCAGCTGCTCCGCTATCCAAGCAGGATGAAGCATAAATGTTTTGATTGCTGACTGCAATTTGAACTGGAATCAATACAAAAGGGTTGGCAAGATACCCCTTGCCACTACAACAGAGACATGGCCTGAGTATTTACCTCCTGGTTTTCTCTTCAGCTATAAATCAAAATGACCCTATTTGCATCTGCTCCACAGGGTCTTCCTCTGATTCTGAAACCAATGATGGTAGCTCCTTTTCCATCTTCCACTCCCTTATATACTTATCAATCTTGATTGCCAATTGGATTAAGCCATCCAGGATCTCCCGAGTTTGATATTGTATTAGGAAGTGCTTTATCTTTTCTGAAAGTCCTATATGGAATTGACTCCATAGAACAGGCTCACTCCAGCTGCTATCATTGGCCCATTGTTTGTACTATAAACTTATATACTTTCGCCCCTGCCTGAGTGAAAGTAAAAGAGCCACCAGTGAAGCTGCTCTGTCAGGATCATCATAAAGAATTCAAAGCGCAGAGAAGATGGCATCAAAGGACTGCAGGGTTGTATACTCAGGGTGTAATCTTAAGGCCAAAGTCTGTGGATCTCCTTTTAGCAGAGAGATGACATTTCACACATGCTGAGCCTCTGACCCAGAAGATTGAGTTTAATTTACAGTTTACAAGTTCTCATGGAAGTTGAAAACTTTTTGCAGTTACCAGAGAACCGATCTTGAAGGTTGAGCTTAGTTTTCTTTAAGGCTCTATGATCTGGTTAGCCAGAATTTGAGCTGAACTTTGTGACAAAGGATCCATTATAGATAATTACTCTTAGCTCTTGCAATTTTTGACCAGTTATACAATTGAGTTGGAGTTCTATAACATTATAAGAGCCCTAGAGCCACTGAGCTGCTTTCAACAGCCACCTGTTGTTCCCTTAGTGCAGGCCTGGCCAACCTTTGGCTCTCCAGCTGTTGTGACACTACACATCCCAGAATGCTCTGCCACAGTTTTAGCATTACCTAATACCAAAGGTTTAGCAGGGCATGCTGGGACTTGTAGTTTCCCAACAGCCGGAGAGCCACAGGTTGCCCAGGCTTGCCTTAGTCTATTACATACACACAGGTACTTAAGATATCTCCAGGTCTTAAAACTCAGTCAGTAGGGGCTTACCCAATTGGCTGGAGACCGCAGGATAATAGGCTGGAGTAATATATATGCAGGATACAGACAAGACTGGAACATAGTGGGTTAATCGACAAGTCAAGGTCTACCTGTAGCTGAAGAAAATGAGACACTGAGTTGGAGCATGGAGCACAGTGCTATCGATTGATTGCCTTGTAACAGCAAATTGAAACAATGAAGAGAGTCAGACTGTGAGGGTCACATGTAACAGGGTGACTGTTACAAGAAATGGCAGTGGTGTGTCTCCATGGTGGGTTCCGGGTGTTGCTAGGACACAGTGTCCGATGGTCCCTCAGGTTGTTTGGAAACTGGGACGTCAGACAGCCATAGCGAATGCAGTTGCCTAGCAAACAGTTTGACCGTCGGACATGCCAGCCAGAAGACACAGTGTCCCAATTGCCTTGCAACACCCAGTACCCACCCAGGAGACATGCCACTGCCGTTTCTTGTAACAGTTACCTCTTTTCCAACAACCTATCCTTAGTGTCTCCTTCTTTCCATCGCCCAATACCTCTATCTAGTGTGTACCACTGTCACCCACTGAAAACACCACACCCATTTTAAAAAAAGGATAGATAGGGTTATGGAAGAGCGCATAACTGGGTTAATCCAACATTTGGTGTGGGGCATGTTTGATTTTTTTTTAACCCTGCTAAACCTTGTGCACAATTGAATTCCCTACTACTTTCCTCTAATTATGTTGACCTGTTTGCCTACATGGAGTGTAGGATAGTATGCATAACTGCGCAAGGGTGTTTACTAATTATTTTCTCTCACGGTGTGCGTGTTCCTTCTTTTATTTGAAGGACCAGAGGGTTCTTCAATGCTTTGCATGATGATACCTGTAGGTCTCCAAATGCTGGCATGTTGCCGAGGTATACTGGAACCTATAGTCCTCCTATCACAAACATTATATCATTATCAAACTGAAATGCTATTAACTTGGCATTAACAGGTCTGGGGTGCCATGGTTAGCCCTGGACTTCAACCTAGGCCTTCTATGCCTGAAGGGATGGAACCCTTTATTATGGGGTCCCCATTTCCCCAGGAAATTCTGGCATGGGCTCTCTAGTTAGATAGGTTAATGTTTTGGACACCATCAGGTGTTTTCCTTGGCTGTGACATTTCCTTCTTGCTAGTGGTGGCCAGTGCTTGTTTTTAAAATATTTTATAAATATAAGTTTTTGCTACTGTAATTGTAGAAGCTGCACTGGTCCAAGAGTTTGGTGCTGATATTTTTAAATCTATGGTAATTCATGCAATTTTTTAAAACATATTTTTAAGAAGTATGTCCTCATCTAATAGCCTTGGTCTAGTTATGTTTTATTAGGGGGCTTGGACCACATAATTATTATTATTATTATTATTATTATTATTATTATTATTATTATTATTTCATTTTTTTTTTTTTTTTTTCATTTTTAACAAATTAAACACAGATGTATTTTCAGATCTTTGCGGATTTATGTATACATCTGTTACACTCACCTAAAATAAAGCTTATATTTGTATAGGTTACTTTTTAGTAGTCATTTGGGTGTGAGTTCTGAACTTGCACCTTATAACATTGACTGAGTTGTAACTCTTTCTTAGGAAAAACAACAGGTATATGAATTTGACATTAGCAAGCTATTGGTAATGGAGTAACTCACAAGTTTAAATGTTCTTGCAACATAATACCTGCACATTTAGCGCAAAAAATGCACATTTCACACCCTATAACATCTGCTGTTGATTTACCTAATTTTTCAAAAGTATGAAATATATTTCTGTTCTGATATTTAACTTTATATACCTAATCTAATTTTTTTTTAATGACCTTTTTACTGCGCAGTTCTGTTTGTGGCTGGCGATCTCTTGATCGTGCTGAAATTATAGAGGAGAGGATCAGGACACATGACCCAAGTATACTCCCTTTAACTACAGCTTGTTCTTCCCTGTGTTAATGAGTGCTCTCATGTAGCATGTGCTGTAGATGTGGGGAACCTTTAACATTGTTCAACTATTTTAAACAATCTCCCATAGATTTTCTTGTCATTTTTTTTTAGAAGTGAATTTGGATAAGGTTAAATACATGTTCTTCACCTAAGTGATTTTAGTTAAAAAAAAAATCGGAAACATTGTGACCACCGCGACTTTCATTTTAATAGCTGGGACACAGGGGGGTTACTTTTCACTCCCCCAGCGGCTGCCATTGTATGCAATCGGCAGGTGAGGGGCCCTGCCCTGCTGACCTATCAGCAATGATCGGCAGCAAGGCAAACACTGGGGGAAGGTGCGGGAGGGCAGAGGGACCTTCCAGTTTCTCTGAGAGTGACAGCAGAAGGAAGTTTCTCTTCCTTGCAGCTGCAAATACTGGCCCTCATTCCGAGTTGTTCGCTCGTTATTTTCCTTCGCATCGGTGCGATTTTCCACTAACTGCGCATGCGCAATGTTCGCACTGCGGCTGCGCCAAGTAAATTTGCTAAGAAGTTTGGTATTTTACTCACGGCATTACGAGGTTTTTTCTTCGTTCTGGTGATCGGAGTGTGATTGACAGGAAGTGGGTGTTTCTGGGCGGAAAATGGCCGTTTTATGGGAGTGTGTGAAAAAACGCTGCCGTTTCTGGGAAAAACGCGGGAGTGGCTGGAGAAACGGGGGAGTGCCTGGGCGAACGCTGGGTGTGTTTGTGACGTCAAACCAGGAACAAAACTGACTGAACTGATCGCAGTGGCAGAGTAAGTCTCGAGCTACTCAGAAACTGCTAAGAAATGTCTATTCGCAATTTGCAAATCTTTCGTTCGCAATTCTGCTAAGCTAAGATTCACTCCCAGAGGGCGGCGTCTTAGCGTGTGCACTGCTGCGAAAAGCGGCTAGCGAGCGAACAACTCGGAATGAGGGCCCCTGTGTATATGGGGGGTAATTCTGAGTTGATCGCAGCAGGAATTTTGTTAGCAGTTGGGCAAAACCATGTGCACTGCAGGGGAGGAAGATATAACATGTGCAGAGAGAGTTAGATTTGGGTGTGGTGTGTTCAATCTGCAATCTAAATTGCAGTGTAAAAATAAAGCAGCCAGTATTTACCCTGCACAGAAACAAAATAACCCACCCAAATCTAACTCTAACTCTCTCTGCACATGTTAAATCTGCCTCCCCTGCAGTGCACATGGTTTTGCCCAACTGCTAACAAAATTCCTGCTGCGATCAACTCAGAATTACCCCAATGGTTGCATCCTGTGCGACTAGGTAGATAAGGCACTTGCTGGTGTTGTTGCCTCTGATGCGACCATGGTAGGCAAGTGGTTATACATGATACTTGAGTGTATGCTAGCCTCAGTATGTGCAGATGTATTTTCTAGCATTTAATGTTTTTTAGTGATATCTGTATACTAGGTGACTCATCATGCCTTACAGGCGTTCTTCACACCGTCGTAAGGGGCTACGCCCCATCAACCACACCCTTATGGCATGCAATATTTTTGTTATATGGAGTATTACCTCCAATCATAATTGTGTGAGTGGTTAAATATGGCACTGAGAAAGGGTGTGTGATGGTTAAGGGGTCATAGCTCCTTGCAACAGTGTGATCATTGCACGCAGGGCCTGATGAATAACCTATAGGTGCTGTGGTTGGGGGAGTGGCTGGTGCAGGGGAGACGCGGATGAGGGAGGGGGTCCAGGGGTGCTGCGGATGGGAGAGGGGCGAGTGCAGGGGTGCCACAGATGGGGGAGGGGCTGGTGCGGTGGTGTCACAGATGGGGGAGGGGCAGGTCTGTGGGTGCCACGGGTGGGGGAGTGGGTCCAGAGCCACCGTGGGTGGGGGAGGAGCAGTTGCAGGAGTGCTGCAGGTGGGGGAGGGCGGGTGCTGTGGTGCCGCTGGTAGGGGAGAGGCGGGTGTGGGGTGCTGCAGGTGCGGGAGGGGGTCCGGAGCTACTGTGGATTGTGGAGAGGGGGAGGTGTGGGGGTACCGCGGATGGGGCCCGGGGGTACTGTGAGTGGGGGAGGGGCGGATAATGCTTCTCCTGGAAGTAGCTAAGCTGCTGTCTTCCCTTTGGCAGTGGCTCTCCCGGAGACTCGCACAGCAGCCAAGCAGCCAGTCACTATTGTTAGCGCCGGTGTCATAACGCGCTGCATTACAGGGAAGAAGTTGCACTCAATAAACTACAGCTCCCAGCAGCCCTTAGCACTGGAATGCTTAGGCACTAAGGTTTGTTGGGAGCTGTAGTTTATTTAGTGCGTCTACTTCCCTGTAATGCAGTGCGTTGGGACATCGTCGCTAACAATAGTGACTGGCTGGCAGAACTGACTGACTCGCTGAATCAATTTAAAAGGTGAGAGTGCTGTGCAGTGTCAGTGACACTGCACACCCACTGCACTGCACTGCACAGCACTGTCACCTTTTACATTTATTCAGCGTCCAGACATTACCCTCCGTGATATCACCCACTCTATCCATTACATTAGCCATCTCGGGGCTTCCAGGCCGGCAGCCGAGGTGCTGTGTTGCTGAGTCAGGGCCTCTGGGGATTTGGACGCGGCTGTTGCGGGGAGGCACTTCTGTGACATCATGCGCAGAGGAGGCTCCGGGGCTCAGAGAGTATGCAGCACAGGGAGGGCTATGTAAGCCTTCCGCTGTGCCGCTTTCATACACATCTATGCTGCTTTTGTTCCACCTGTGCCGCAGCTAGGGAGTGGGGATTGTTGACGAGGGGGCAGGCGGACTGGCAGCAGGACATAGCACGCTGAAGTAAAAGTTTTTTTTATCTACAGCGCAGAGACTTGCTGCAGATGCAGTGGCATACCCTCCAACTGTACCTTTTTGGCAGGTACAGGACCTTTTTTTATGGTGTGTACCGATTTTTGGCTCTCCAAACTTCCATTGAACGTATAAGAAAAAGGGCGTGGACATGTCCCTTTATCAGTGTCCATGCCCCCTTTTCAAATTTTTACCAATTTTTATGTGTAAATTGTTGGAGGGTATGTTGCTGCAGATGCAGTGGGCCTATTCTGGGGTTTGGGCCTGGAGCTGCTGCTCCATCAGCCCCATTGTTAATCCTGCTCTGGGAACACACAGCAGCCAAAGGGAAGAGCATCCCATTGGATGTAACCTGTGTGGGAGGGCGTTTCTCACCCAATCAGCTGTGGACTGGGTGTGATAGACCTGCCGCTTACCCAATGAGAGTTCCTAGCCACGCCCAGTCTTATACACACAGGCACAGAGTCACAGATCTGGGCTATTATATAGGAGATATTATGTTTCAGATAGTTTCCACATTCGGTAGTATTGTAGTGAATAGTCTTCAGTTTTGTGCTTAATCTGTAAGAGGACAGTTTCAGAGACCTTTGCAATAACTTAAGTGAAATATATCTGCTGTCTCAGGAATTTTAGAAATGACATGGTAATGCACGAGGCAGACAGCTTATGTTTGTGCATTTTCTACTATATGCAGGTTGGATTTAATTGGTTCATTATCCTCCATATTCACTGTTATTCTAACGTTAATTAGATCTGCATTCCACTGCTGTGTTAACTAATTGGTAATGTAATAAACTTGCTTTTAGAAAATTGACTGCCATTTAAAGTGACATACAGTATGAAATTAATGCATAGATTTTTATTTTAAAAAATCACTCTACTTTTATCATTAATCCTATTTTTATTTTTATTTTTTGGGGGTTTACAGAATAAGTATCTTCATACTGTTGGTCCACTTGTTTACAAGGGTTGGTATGGGGATCCCAATGGCTGGGATGCAGGCTGTCAATATACCGACAGCGACATCCTGAAGTTTAATTACTTTATGTCAGTATTTTAAATAGGATAAGAGCGGAGAAGTGAGCCAGAGGAGAAGTTGCCCATGACAACCAATCAGCACTGAAGTAACAGCTATAATTTGCATACTATTAAAGTATACAGAGCTGCTGATTGGTTGATGGAGCAACTTCTCCACTGGCTCACTTCTCCGCTCTTATCACTGCTTAGTAAATGTCCCCCTATGTAAACTAACCCTGATCCCTAAACTCACCCCACCCCCACCCCCGATGTAATCATCATTTGGGTGCCGGCACCAGGATAGTGATCGATGACGCAATCCTGGCAATGGCATTATGAGTAGTGTTGGGATACCAATGTTGGGATTTTGATTGCTGGGATCCCGACCACCGGGATTCTGACGGGATCCCATTTACAGAAAAGACATACCACACTATTAAGGATTGTAATCATTAATGGATTAAAGAAAATGACTACTTGATGAGTTTTTATGTGGAATTTATCAATTTAATGTATACAATTTAAAATAAAAGTTTTTAGTGTACATCAAATTGGATTAATGTGTAGTAATAACTCACCAGTACAAATGTTCACCATCAGAAGATTTAATTTATTTTACAAAGTGTCTTAGCTTTAAAATATATAAAATGCATTTTTAAGTAAATTATTTTGAAGTCACCTTGATTAGTTACGAGGGACATGCTTTGAGTATCTAGTAATTCTTGGCTTTCCAGCTAAACATAACTTTGTGTATGTTCTACCTTTGTAATACTCTAATCGTAACTTAGAACACTACTTTCAAATTTAAATAAGTTTTGTTTTAATTATTTTTTGCTAACTTGTTGACATTTTTTATTTAAACAGAAATTAAATTACGGAGGAAATAATCAATCAGGAGTCCACCGAATACACCAAAGCCAATCCCGAAGAAGAACCTTGTTATCTGAAGAAAGAGTTAGTAGGAAATTAAAAGTTGCATAAAATACCTGGAAGAATAGCAGAGGGCATAGGGGGTAATTCAGATCTGATCGTAGATGTGCTTACTCTGACATGTGGGGGGATGCCCAGCACAGGGCTAGTCTGCCCCGCATGTCAGGCCCCCCCCCCCCCCCACACAGATACATTAGTATTGCACAGCGGCAATACTTTTGTACCAGCCGAGGAGTAGCTCCCTGCCAGCGCAGCTTCTGCATGCTGGCTGCTACTCGCTGCATCCTGGGTCACAGCAGCTGTGTGTGACATCATGCAGCCGGCGTGCCCCCCCCCAAATGGTCCAGACACGCCTCCGTTGTCCGGACCATGCCCCACCAATGGCATTCTAACGCTGTTGGCATGCCCCTTCCAGCCCCGCGACTGCAGCCCTGAGATGCTTTTAACACCTCAGTGGGCTCCCGGGATGTGCGGGCGCACTCCACAAAAAAATTCATACTGCGATTGCTGCCGCAGCAGGGATGCAGTCTGAATTACCCCTTTATAGGGCCTAATTCAGACTTTAAATTTGGGTGGGTTATTTTGTTTCTGTGCAGGGTAAATACTGGCTGATTTATTTTTACACTGCAATTTAGATTTCAGTTTGAACACACCCCACACAAATCTAACTCTCTCTGCACATATTATATCTGCCCCCCTGCAGTGGACATGGTTTTGCCCATTAGAGAAAATTGTTGCTGTTGTGCTCAGGTATGAATTAGGCCCATAAATTTACCTTAGAGGAAAATAATGTCCTGATTGCAGGAGTTCTTAAAAATTATAGCAAGCTTTTTGGAAAGAATATTGGGCAAAATACAGCATATGTTTGCAAAGGAATACAAACTATTTACCGGCGGGCAGGATGGCGGCTGTCAAGATCCTGACAGCGGCATCCTGGTCACCAGTATGCTGGCAGCAGGGCGAGTGCCAAGAGTCTCCTTGCGGGCTCACTGCTCTCACCATGCTGCGGGATAAGTTGCTGACTGCACTTACCACAGGTTCTATTTTCACTCTATGGAGGACATTTACTAAGCAGTGATACGAGCGGAGAAGTGAGCCAGTGGAGAAGTTGCCCATAGCAACCAATCAGCACTGAAGTAACATCTATAATTTGCATACTATAAAATGATACAGAGCTGCTGATTGGTTGATGGGGCAACTTCTCCACTGGCTCACTTCTCCACTCTTATCACTGCTTAGTAAATGTCCCCCTATGAGTGTTGTGGTCACACACGAGTTGGAATTGCCCTTGTGCGATGGGATTCAGGCTGTCTGCATTGTCGGCTGTCAGGATTCCAGCGTCAGTATCCTGGCCGCCAGGATCCTGACAGCCGGCAAATTGATTGCATCCTTTGCAAAGAAGCAGTATGGAGCAATATTGCAAAAAATGTTAGTACACTTGGAATTTGTACCAGAACTGCACATGTATGCAAGAAAATGTTTTAAGACTGTAAAAAGTAACATAAAAAAATGTCTTTTGAAAAAAAATACATCCAAGGTACTGGAGGAGGACTGCCGGTGCATATAGAA
The DNA here is from genome assembly GCF_028390025.1 of Pseudophryne corroboree. NCBI lineage: Eukaryota > Metazoa > Chordata > Amphibia > Anura > Myobatrachidae > Pseudophryne > Pseudophryne corroboree. The sequence continues at coordinate 640,330,407 of NC_086444.1, forward strand.
TATGTCAGTTGGGAACTACGTTTACAAGAAATTTTATCACCATCAGCAGTTTATGGCGTTAATGGAGGTTTGGATACCGGGAACCAGCAGGACCGCAAAGGTAGGGTTTTGGGGATTTTAAATGAATTTAAGCAATTTTAATTTTACAGTATCTTTTTTTAAATGGACAAAATTGCAAGGTTTATCAAAAAGAGAGCTCGATGAGAAAAAGAAATGGCAAAATTGTAAGTTTAACAATTAAAATGTACTACATTTATAACTGCTTATGGAGTTTTTAAATATTAGTTCTATTATTGAACTAAAAATGTAACTTTTGAATAAAGCACTTTTTAATACTTTTTTTTTTTTTTTTTTTTATTGCAAGCATACCAGGAAAGAGAAGCATCTTTTTTTTTACTAGGTGAGATCTAAAGAGAATATTCTTTTCATACTTTTTATTTTTCCATCATATATTTTCTTCTTTTTTAAAGTTTTCATGGATTATATTGATATTTAGTCATAGTTATATTTAATTTAAGGGCGGATGTATGATTATTCATTATGGGTGGAAAGTTGCATCTGTACACGTTAATTTGTTCAGATTCTGTTTTTACCCCATGTTGTACAGTATTGTGCCGTAGTGTAATAAATGACTGTGGTGATGTGTACACCTTTTTTATTCTACGCTGACATGTTCCTGAAATAACACCTATGTGCAGGGCTAATGTATGAATATTCACTGCAGAGACTTGCAGCCATAGTTTGCTCCAAATGAAGGACTTGTTGCCCCACTGACATCCATTTTCTGTGACTGCTACTCTCTTCAGGCCATACGTGTTATCTTGCAATGGTTGCAATACCTTGTGCATAACCAGTCTTGATGGTCAGGAGGAAAGACATTGCATTGATACTACCCTAATGCTTGAGGGGGCTGTAGTAGGGATTTCTTGTGGGGGAAGTTAACACTCCTCAACACAAGGCTGTAAGATTTGCCGGTATGTGGTATAGGTGTAATAAGTGCACATTATGTGTGATGATTCCCCTTCTCCCCCTATGTTGAAACCCCACAAATGCCAGGGACACTTTGTTCTCACTGTCACTATTGGCGCTGCTTTCTTCAAGATAGTGGACTGATTATGATGGGCACTGACCATTCCAAAAGCTACAGCTATCTATTTCAACATCTGCAGTTGTCATTTCCTTGTGCTCAGCATGATTTCCAGCTGTCTGCTCCAACAGCTGCGGATTGTGCCTAACATTCAAAAAAAAATTATTTTTTCATTTTCCAAGAATCGCAGGTGTCGCTGGGGAAGAATATGACCGACATATGCATAGTGAGGTACCAAAGTGGGTAAGGGAAGCCGAAATAGGGAGAGTGTTAATTGCCAGATAGGTATTTTAACACTCTCCCTCTTTGCTAAAAAAACATTAATCAAACATGTAGCAGTACCCACATTACCACGATGTGGATGTGAGGCGGGCCCACACAAATAACGGCTGCAGCAAGCATTTTAATACATATACATCAGAGAGAGATATTTGTTTCGGCGATACTGCTTCATGATTGAGCTATGTACAGAGGTTAAGGTGGAAGAGTAATATTGGCATAATCTCACCTGCCTTTGTTTTTTTACACCCTCCAAATTAAGAATGCCTTTTTCCTGATTTATATTTCTTATTTGAATTTAAGGTCATATACATTTTTTTTGCTCAAATTTTATTTTTATTTTTTTGAAAAACATTTTGATTAATTTTCAGTATTTCAATAACCATACAAGTAAAGGGGCATAAAAGAATATGCTCCAAAGTATCACAAGTCAATCAGAGGCAATAATGAATAACATGGCAAATTACAAATAAACTCATACACCGACATGAACATAAAATAAAATAAGTTAAGATGAACGAAGACATATGTATGCACTAATTCGCCTGTGTACTGGTATAGTAAATCCAAACATGACATAGGATGTTTGTTTATTGGGATGATGTATGTTGGGATGTATTATCATCTATGCTAGTCACAAGTGTACCAGATAGCCACAATAATAAAACATCTAACAAAAAAACTGTATGGGAAGAAGATGAAAATGAAATATTAAACACAGATATAGTTGGAGAGAAGAGTGTATCTTTGCTATCTTTGTTTCAGGACTCCGATCCTTCTACTCCTTCTACTCTAATGCAAATAGTGTAAATTAAAATGAATCACAGGAAGTAAATGAGCACACTATTCCATCAAAAAGAATTACACCTAACAGTGAAATTAATAGTTTTTGAAAATGTATGTTTGATTATAACAGCTTTTTAAAATTGGAATAGGTGAAATTTCTCAAAAAAAATCATAAATAAATGAAAATGTCACTTAATTTTTTGAAAACCAGAACTTTTTTTTTCCGCAAGCATGGTGACATTTTTATGATCTATTGCTAACTCCCTCAAGGATTTCATTGCCCTTAAAAAAAATAAAGTGCAGAATCTAATAGCCAGGCCTTCAAAAATTCAATGAACAAAGACCTAAAAATTTGGTGTATTCTATTCACCAACACGATACCTGCTCATCTCAGGACAGAATATCATACACACAAACTATCCACCATATAATAAAAATAACTTAGTTTCAAAGTATTTCAATTGATATCTTTTGCAAAATAATCTATTGTAATAAATTTTAACTTTAGAAAAATAACTGCGGGTCTTAAAAGTTTTAGTTTATCAGCTTTTATTATAATGAAACAAGTAAAAATGAAAAAAAAAGAAAAAAAAAATGTATTTTAATATACATATATAGCACTTATGAGAGTAAATTTAAACTACTGGGCTATGGTGACATCACTTTCGGTGGCGTCTGACATAGATAATTGAGATCATTTAGAGAGGTGGTGTATATATATATGACCCTGGGTAGGTGGTTTATGCTTTTGATTTTGGTCTTGTCTTATTGTTTGGGTGCCTGTATGCACATATGTGGTCTTGATAAAGGCTCTGCAGTGGGCCGTAACATTGACCTAATGTTTAAAACAATAATGGAATAAACAATAAAAAATGTTACGTGCTGAAAGTCTGGTGAGTGCCCTCTTGTCCCACGTTTGTATGGAGGCATGAAGGTACTTCAGTGACTCTGAGGACGTCACCCCAGCTGATGTGAAGATTAGGAGTGAGAGTGCAGTCTGCTTTGGGACTATAATTTAATAAATATAGATATTATAAAATATTTGGTTATCTTGCTTAAGTAATGTTAAAAATACCAAAACAAGTGTTACTACACAATTAACATAATAACACTATTCAGTAAAGGCTAATAGAATAAGAGTAAGCATAATCATTATTTGTTATCACCCATTACATAGAATAAAGCATAGTAAAAAGAAATTAAATTCTTGCTATTGGTGCATTTTGAATATTTTCAACAAGCTTTAAAAGCTTATAACTCATGATTAAAAAAAAAACAATATTTTGGCATTTGAGCTTGGCATTAGATTATGTAAATGTGTAAAGAAGTTGTAAAATGCATGAGCACAGGGATTACAGTTTTCAAACATTAGTTACGTGTAATAGCAATTTTGTACAATTCCTCCCAGTGTAATGATAGACGAGTATATGTTCTACTCCTGCCTCACTTAATTGTCTTATACATTTTTTATTTTTAGTAGATTAGCTTATTATTAGTCATTTTTCTTTTACATGTTTTTTAAACATTGCTTTTTATTGGATTTTCAAAAATATATGGGGGTACAGAAAAAAGGACCCCCAATAAAGGAAAGACATTTTGGTGGCCAGGAAGAATGTTTTCATATAGACATTATGGCCATATACATACAGTATACAACCAGTCAAGCCAACAGCAATACATTACAGGTCTGAAGATACAATAATATGCCAAATACATTACTGATCAGAATGGGTATAGTCTAAAACACTAATATTTATCGGATTGCTATAAATCATTGCAAAGCCCATCCTTTCTCTAAAAGTATTTCACACCATCCACTTCATATATAAAGAGTTTGAAACAGCAGAAGTTAAATATTTTCTTCTTCAAACTGCTTTTGCACTTTATTCATAATATTATTGATATTTGGGATCAAGGACGATCTCCACACTTGAGCTATAAAGACTTTAGTGGCTACTAAGATATGACCAAGAATATATCTTTCACCTGGGGAATAACTAGCATAATGATAAATCAATGCAATAACTGGGTCTGCCTGACTCTTCATTCCAACCACCAGTCTCATCATAAAGAACATCTCCCTCCAAAGCGGCTGCAGGAGGGAGCATGCCCAGAAGATACAAAAAAACCATCACCTACATCCCCACAATTCCTCCAGCAGAACTTAGATTTTTTTTTTTATTGATCCAACGGGCATACTGGAGTGGCAACATAAAATATGGCCTTCTATTTCTGAGTGGTTAATGCATCTGGAGAGTTTAAAACAATTGCCAAAGATAATTTCCCACTCATCATCCTGAAGTGTCCTCATGAGGTCCCTCTCCCACATAATCTGAGATTTAAGTTTGCTTTTCTTGCCTACTGAAATTTGATATTGATACCACAAAGATATTCCACCTTAATGCGAGGAAGCACTCAATCGGGCCTTGATAATCGGAGAAACATTTGGTCTCTTGAGAGGTAAGGGAAGAAATGCTTGAAGCCAACTTCTCATTTGTAGGTATTTAAAGAAGTATTCCTTCGGGACCCCATATTGTTCCTGAATGTGGGAGAAAGAGGCTAAATAATCCCCTAAAAATAAATGCCGCCCCTAATCCAATTATCTAATGATAAATTCCAGATGAATGACATTAAAGATTTTTATATGAAAAGAGAAGACTGCAGAATGATCCCTTCATCATAGGAAGCCAGTTTATGCCGTACCTTCACTGTGGTCTTAACCGCAGTTTATGTTTCAAGTTTATTATGTGTTGCAGAAGGCGGCAACCAGAACAAATCTGTGAGTGCTAAAGGGTGAATACCGTCCCTTTTTATAGTAACCCAAGTCTTGCAGCTGCCAGCTCAAACCAGTCCCTTGATTTATTTTATTATATAAAGACTTTGGAAGTTGTCTGGGGATAGCACAAAATAGATACATTAGCTTAAGGAGAAGTATAATTTTTCCTGCTGCAATCTTTCTTAACCACGACACCTCCTGCATCATCCACTCTCGAGTCAGCCCCTCAAAAGAGGACCATAATTACAGTCAATTACTGTATATCAGCAACACTTGCCAAATTAATACCTAAGTATTTCAGGGATTTTATATGATCTATATCAGTCTTTTAATCTAGTTGAGGTGTCACCCAGAATATTAAATGAGAGGGCTTCAGTCTTAGTAGTGTTTAATTTATATGAGACAGCTGAGTATTGCAGCAATCCCAAGTGAATTTCAGGCTTCAGAAGCTTCTTGATCTAGTACACAAAGCAGAATATCATCTGAAAATAAACTAATCTTATGTGAGTGACCCACCTGTCCTAAGGCCTCTAATTTAATCATGAATCATAAACCAGAGCAATGATATGGGGGGAGAGAGGACACCCCTGTCTCGTACCATTAGAGATATCGAAACCCCAGGAAAGACATCCATTAACAAACACTTTAGCGGACAGTGACGTATTTAGGGCTAAGATTAAGTCTAGCATTCTCCCATCAAAGGCAATTATTTTATAGTTAAACGCAGGTAACGCCAGCATAATCTGTCGAAGGCCTTTTCTGCATCTAATGATAAAACAATTAAAGGCTTCTTCCTCTCTTCACAGTGCTCAATAACATTTAATACCCTGCGCATGTTTTCTGGGGCCGGCCTGTCGATCATAAAGCCCACCTGGCCCGGGTTAGTGAGAGTTGCCAATAGGGAACATAGCCGATTAGCCACTAGCTTGGCAAATAATTTAACGTCGGTAATAAGCAAGGCTATAGGCCTGTAATTTTGAACAGTGATTTGAGGTTTGCCCGGTTTAGGGATGCCAATATTTTGTGCTTCCATTTCTTTAGGGAAGCATATTCAGAAGTTTCATTGAAGACAAACAACAGCACAGGAACCGAATCTGCTTTATATGATTTAAAGAAATTAGACGGATACCTGTCCGGGCCTGGGGCTTTATACCGTGGCATCAAATTTATAGCCCTCTCTACTTCCTGCAATGTCCATGGGGTGCTTAGTGACAGGCAGGCCTCAGACGACAAGGATGGTAATTTAAGTTTGTTAAGAAAACTCTCTTTCTACAGATAGTGGAGGGGTCATTCTTGAGATTATATAATTTAGCGTAGTATGACACAAACACATTAACTATTTCAATAGGATCTGACACTTTCGTTCCTTTATCTGAGTATATATTTGTAATCTTTTCTTTACCCCTCCTAGCCCTCAATTTACTTGCTAATAGTCTACTAGCCTGATTCCCAAAGATGTAACTTTTTTGATTAAGCCAGTTAAATTTAAGCTGAACTTCAGCAAGAGAGAAGGCATTCAACTCATCTCTAGTGCTAAGCAACAATGTAAACATCGCTTTATCAGAGGGATCTGCTTTATGTGCTGCCTCTAGTCTAGCTATTTCAGGTTCAGCCTGTTCATACCTCTTTTTGTAGTCTCTATTAAGACTTGCTGCTGCTTGAATCATGGAACCCCTTACTGCCAACTTGAGGGAACATCAGAAGTTGAATATGGATGTCTCCTCGGGTGAGATTTCTTTTAAGAAACACTGAAGAGAGGCATGAATGGTCTATTGAGCCTCCAGCCGAGAGAGGATCTGATTTCCCAAATGCAACATCCCAGGAGTTACCCATCTCACTACAAAATTCCATGCCAGAAATAAAGGGGAGTGGTCTGACCATGACATGGGAAGGATATATACATCGCTAATAGAGGGCAAAGTCCATCTATCTGATAAGGCAAAATCTATTCTGTAATAAGTACTGTAGACATGAAATTAAATGTACTGTATAATCTTTCTCCAATGGTTGCTTAGTGTGCCAAACATCTATGAGATCATATTCCGCCAACAACTGTCGAAACGTTTTAGCAAACTCAAGGGGCTGACTCAAGAGTGGAACACGCTTTTGAGATTTATCCATTTGTGGGTCTAGGACCATATTAAAGAATCCTAAAATTAACACAGCACCTTTAACATGTTTCTGAATTGTTGCATACAACTTCCTACAAAAAGATTTTAAAAACAAATCTGGACAGATGTCACGGACTTGTTACTATCCTGCGCTAATAATGGATATGACTCAATAAGATTAGTGATTTATAGCAGCTGAGTAAAGGCAACTTGCTAGGTTGCCAACAACTAGAAACTATACAAAGGAAAGAAAGATTACTCTGCGCTAAGTAACACTGTATCAAACAAAAGTGTGCAATCAGTCATGAAGAATAATTGACTCCGTAAGACTCCAATATATGTAAACACTTTATATTTAAAAGTAACAAATGTGACAAACAAGTAACATACAATTTGCAACAATTGTCTATTCTGTCTTAAGAGCAACAATTGATGTATCAGACAATATATTTAAAACTAATTCGTTGGTTCTGTTTGGTGAATATTAAATTAAGAAACACTGGCATCCCAGTGTCTATTTAAACAAAAAGTCCTGCAATAAATTATCACAGTCTCGTGGTAAATAGCTTAAGAAGATTGCAGTATATAATTACCTACGTGCTGGTTCCTGAGACAAATTGTAGACGGGGTCCGTTTTGTAAAATAATGCACGTATGCAGGTATAACTTGCTCATATAGCCGTTCAATACAATATAGAACTACCGCTCCATTATAAGCACAGCACCGCTCCATAAAGAATGATGAGTTGCTGGTCATATAACACTATAGGCAGACTTCAAAGGGCTCTCTCCACGTAATGGATGTTAGACCTCACGGCGGAGGCCAGTAGCATTCACCCGGTAAATGCAGATGAAGTCCTGTGGTATAGTAGTGCGCCTGCAGGGAGCCGTGAGCGGTCTTGGCTAGCGGGTGCCCGGCATGTAGCGTGCAGAGATGTACTGAGGCTGTGGAGAGCCGTAAGCAGGCTCAATTAGCGGGTTAACACCGAACAGAAAACCAAACGTGGAAGGTGGGTGTCAACGCGTTTCGTCTCCTAGCAACCGGAGACTTCCTCCTCATCTTGAGGCGCACTGCAATACCGCAGGACTTCATCTGCCTTTACTGGGTGAATGCTACTGGCCTCCGCCGTGAGGTCTAACATCCGTTAAGTGGAGAGAGCCCTTTGAAGTCTGCCTATAGTGTTATATGACCAGCAATTCATCATTCTTTCTGGAGCGGTGCTGTGCTTATAATGGAGCGGTAGTTCTATATTGTATTGAACGGCTATATGAGCAAGTTATACCTGCATACGTGCATTATTTTACAAAACGGACCCAGTCTACAATTTGTCTCAGGAACCAGCACGTAGGTAATTATATACTGCAATCTTCTTAAGCTATTTACCACGAGACTGTGATAATTTATTGCAGGACTTTTTATTTAAATAGACACTGGGACGCCAGTGTTTCTTAATTTAATATTCACCAAACAGAACCAACGAATTAGTTTTAAATATATTGTCTGATACATCAATTGTTGCTCTTAAGACAGAATAGACAATTGTTGCAAATTGTATGTTACATGTTTGTCACATTTGTTACTTTTAAATATAAAGTGTTTACATATATTGGAGTCTTACGGAGTCAATTACTCTTCATGACAGATTGCACACTTTTGTTTGATACAGTGTTACTTAGCGCAGAGTAATCTTTCTTTCCTTCCTACAAAAAGAAACTGTTTTGTAGGAAGCAGGCAACAATTGTGACTTCAATATTTCCAACAGGCCCACTAATATTAATTATCTCCCCTCCTGATCCGCGTATTGTGCTGTTAATGCTAACACACACACGGTTGTGAAATAAGGATAGTCATTCCAGCTTTTTTTGCCTGGCCATTTGCCGCATAACAGTGGGGAAGTCTCATTTTTACATTTCTTTTAATCTTTTTTTAAATTTAAAACTTTAAATTATAAAAGAAAAAACATAAAAAAATGTGAAAACACATACATTAGAGGCCTAGATATACATTTGAAACATTTTAGATCATGTTTAGAGACTGCATGTGGACATGCACCTACTGTATAATACACCACAAGAAACTGGATAATTCATATTGCTCTGGAATTCCGGAATGAACATGTGTAGAACATGACATACAAGAAATATATGTTTTAGACTTGTAAAAATTAAATAATTTTTTATTCATTTAAACAGATTAGCTATGATAGCATTTTTTTTTTAAAAGGCACAATTTTATTTGTTTCAGTATTGAGAATATCATTTTCCAAGCACATGTATATTTGTTTTACAATATTTATTTAATTAAAGGAAACTGTGTATTAATATTAAATGGGTTTTTTTTTAAATGGTCACCATCAAATCTTACTGTTTGCCTGTAATTTTGAGAACTTTTTTTTATTATGGTCAATTTCTATTTTGTATTGATAAACTCAAAAAACTTACATGGAAAAGTTGTATGTCTGTAAAAATTTCAAAATTCAGATAACCTTTATGCCCTGGCTCTAAAGAAGATTACTGATATCAATGCACCTTATCTGTAGCTGATAGTGCTTCTAACTCGTGTACTACAGTGAAAAGTTGTGCAACATAACAGAGACACTATTTGCACCTGTCACAAGTGAACATGCAGTAAATAACTAAGTCTGCCGATTTGCTGGGCACTTATAGAACAGACTTAGCATTGAGCTTTCAGTTACAAGCAGCTATCATTTTCAGTTGCTGCAATTATAGTTGCTTATTCACAGCCACTGTTTGTGTCTTCCACAGCTGCTTGCTCCATGTCTCACAGCCATCACAGACAGGGGGTAGAAAATCCACAAGTGGGATAAATAGTTTAGTCCTGGCATGCGGGCAGCCCAATTCTACTGTCCCAACTAGCTCCAAACCTTAGGCCATATTTAAAATCTCCACCAGGGTGGCTGCTACAACCTCATTTCTGCAGATTTGCAGATTGGTGTCATGACCTTGGAGTCTTAAATAAATAAGCAGGTTTTATCCAGCAGAGAGAACAGCGGTGTCATCAGATTCAGGAAGTAAAATTGAATCATTTAAATAATGGAGCATGCATATTAATTCATCTCTCCTGAACTCTTAGAGACCTACAGTCATATACTGTACAATAAATCCTTGTAGATATTTTGAGCACAACCAAAAACCTTTTTATAATGTGTTGAAAGTCTAGAATGTATAATTACATTTGATTAACATATGTAAATTAGATTAAAAAAGAAAAAGTGAGATTTTTGCCAATTCTTTTACTTTAATTTCAAGCACAGTTAACATTAACTTGTTAAAATTGTAAATTGATGTTAATCAAATTTGTAATGTGGTAAAACTTAAAATCTTATTGTATTTAAAGACAAATCTATGGACTGTGTATTTTATAAAGAAGTTTTAATGGGATACGGTCATTAGGTCGACAGTCATTTGGTCAACCACTGAAGGTCGACATGCATTAGGTCAACATGGACAATAGGTTGACATGGTCATTAGGTCGACGTGTACTAGATCGACAGGTCAAAAGGTTGACATGAGTTTTTCAATTTTTTTTAAAATTTTTGGACTTTTTCATACTTTACGATCCACGTGGACTACAGTTGGGAACGGTAACCTATGCTGAGTGCATCGGTAGCATAGTGAGGCACCATACCCAAAGCTCACGAGCCATGTAAAGGGGACACGGTGTACTAATTGGGCTTCCCTGTCACTTTACGAAGAAAACACCACCAAAAAAGTCCAAAAACCCATGTCGATGTTTTGACCTGTTGACCTTGTACATGTCGACATAATGACCATGCCGACATATTGCCCCTGTCGACCTAATGCATGTAGACCTTCAGTGGTCAACCTAATGACTGTCGACCTAAGTTGAGTCAACCCATCGACCCATACCCATTTTAATAACAGTTTGTTCAAATCTTGAAAAATAAAAAATGTTAGAATGAATATCTGTCTAATAAATTGCATTTGGACAAAAATTGTAGAGGCTATATTTTTTTCTAAACTTTGCATATGTCAAAGGCAGTGTACCTTTGCAAACAAGATTTTTTTGAGAACAATATTTTAGTAAATTAGTAGGGCGGTTATTTCTTGCGAAGTTATTTACAGTCTCTTAGAAAAAATAATGAGTGATGAAATCAACAATTAAAGATTTTCCTGGTAACATTTCCAAGAACTACCCCATCATTGTCCTGGACTGGTAAAACTTCTTGTTCAGTGTGGTTAGTTTCTCTTATTCTGAATCCATGAATGTTTTCGGATAGGCATATATTGTGAAGGATAAAACACACAAAAAATTATTGTCATGCTCTGTTGGCACTATATTGAAGGGTTCCTCCAGATTTATCTGAGCAACGGAAATGACTCTTTAAAATACCAAAGGCTCTTTTAATACAGGATCGTGTTGCTATATGTACCTTGTTGTAGTTACATTCGGGAGTACTTTTAGGATTAGATACAGGGGTCATTAGCCAGGCTATTGAAGCATAACATGTATCACATGTTTTTGTATAGATATTTTTAAAAACTTTCAACAATAAGATGGTTATATGCATTTGGAGATGAGGTTATATATATGATACACCGTTATGGGAATTTATACAGATGGGTCATTCCATGGTAACAAACATTACATTTTGACTAAACAGATCATGTGAAATATATTTTTTTTACCATGTATTTTGAATATTTTGTCCAAAGTAAATGTTTTTTTGTGTGGTACAGGATATGCTTTAATTTTAATGCAAAGCTTGGCATCTTGTCATTGTTAGATGCTTTGAGAGAGATGATTGAAAACTGGTAACAAACATTACATGAAAGGACAGAGCTGCAATGTTTGTGACAGATAAAGAAATGTCTCTGCTAATTGGTAAGATCTGGAAATAAAAATACCTGTGTTTGTATTAGATAGCATGTATTTTAAAACAGGGGTAATGATAAAGTTATGACTTGTTCATCTCTTGCCTAGGAAAAAAATAATACAGAAAAGTAACAAACGTTACACACAAGTAACAAACATTACAGTCAAATGTTCATAACTGAGATCATTGTAGGTAGTGTCCAAAAATACATTTAAACTAAATAGAGTAGTAAAGAACAGGAAGGTTACTCAATTGTCACAGGTAGCTTTTGTGAGAAATAAAACTTTTCTCTAACTTCTTGGTTTGGCAAATATTGCAACAACCATTTCAAATGAAACTTCATCTGCTTGGGGATAGGCAAAATACAGATCTTTCCCCATCTTCTTTCGAAGGAATTGTATGTATCTATCTATCTATCTATCTATCTATCTATCTATCTATCTATCTATCTATCTCTTTCTTTCTTTCTTTCTATCTTAAGAAACAATCATTTGATTTCATCTGGCAACTTTGAAAAATCACCTCCATGTCCCTGATTTCATGGAATGACCCAGATGTAGCCATTGTCATCATGGCTGCGTAGCGGCTGCACAGGGACTACCGGTGCACCTACATTACTCCTGCTGTGTTGTGACTTTTGCTGCTTAATGCAATGTTAATGGACATGGGTGCGACTAAGTTACATGTGGCATGCGCACTCATTGTGGCAAACGAGTTGCCCCCGTGCCTAGTTTCAGCCATGAAGAGTGTGGCTACATCTGTATTTTATAGGCACTTATATGTAGCAGATTACAATAATCCACAAGTGTTTTAGTGATGATCTATGCACCAGTGTCATTACCAGTGCAACACTCTAAGTTTCAGGGTCAGTTTGTCAGCCTATGTATAACCTGTCAGTTGCAATCACTGTTCACACAGTTGCATTTATAGTTTTCTGCTACAGTAGTCAGTGGTAGATGCATGAGGCACCAGTTTGTGGGAGAAGTGGTATCAGCGCACATTATGTACCCTGAAAATGCTTCTCCTCCATGTTTTAAACTGGAGAAGGGGTAGATGTATTATACAGATATGGATCGTGTGGGTATAGCGCTTCCTGAATTGCCACTTTACTGAGGCAACACAGGAAGCAGGAAGCATCTCATTTGCTGAAGTGGGGGAGCAAAAACTTCCCCCTCTCACAATCCATGCTAGATCCAACAGCGCATTAGCCTAGTGCTGCTGTGCTATGTCTCCCCTCCCACCACTCTGCAGTGCACGTTTTCATTATTGCAAGCCTAGCAAGATCTCACATGCAGCCTGGAGTTGGCAGCCCCATCAGCATCCAACGTTGCTGTTAATGGTGCAGTGACACCTGCTGCTGTCAAAATCACTGTAGGATGTAGTAACGGTCCATTCTTACATAGACCTGCACATAGGCACACTATCTTAAATATGGCAGTGCCAAGAATGACATGGAAACATTTGGGGATAAAATAGCAGAATGTTGGAAATAGACAGCACAATATTATCACCATATGCTATAAAAGTTTATTTGTATTAGGTCTCAAATGTCCAAAACTAAAGAGCTGTAGAGGCAGCATTTGGAAAGGGGGGGGGGGGGCGGTTTAGTACCCCTCTCTGGCATCCAATATACGAGTACACTCAGCTTGTGGCATTTGCTTTCTGCCTTATCACAGTAAAGAGACAGTGCAGAAATAGCTATAGCGACATCAACCAGTGCCACTATAGCACATACACCTTACAAAATCTGCATGGGTTGTAAATAAAAATAACTCAAAATCAAACAGTCTAATACATACTGTATCAATCAGCCAGCCTCCAGGAAATTTTGAGTTTTCAAAATCAGGTCATACTGACAAATTTCTTAAAATGTATGAATTGTGTGTAGAACCTGGTAAGGCTGCACATACATTCATTATACACCTGTTCACATTACGTATTGAATAGTAGAATTTCCTATTTTTTTCTCTGACGTCCTAGTGGATGCTGGGACTCCGTAAGGACCATGGGGAATAGCGGCTCCGCAGGAGACAGGGCACAAGAATAAAAGCTTTAGGATCAGGTGGTGTGCACTGGCTCCTCCCCCTATGACCCTCCTCCAAGCCTCTTAGGCTACTGGACATTAGCTCCAGAGGGACGATCACAGGTTCAGCCTGGATGGGTCCCGGAGCCGCGCCGCCGGCCCCCTTACAGAGCCAGAAGAGCGAAGAGGTCCGGTGAAATCGGCGGCAGAAGACGATCCTGTCTTCAGACTAAGGTAGCGCACAGCACCGCAGCTGTGCGCCATTGCTCTCAGCACACTTCACACTCTGGTCACTGAGGGTGCAGGGCGCTGGGGGGGAGCGCCCTGAGACGCAATATAACAGATGATACCTTAGGTTGGCAAAAGAATACATCACATATAGCTCTTGGGCTATATGGATGTATTTTAACCCCTGCCATTTTTACAGAAAAGAGCGGGAGATAAGGACGTCGTGAAGGAGCGGAGCCTATCTCCTCAGCACACAAGCGCCATTTTCCCTCACAGCTCCGCTGGAAGGACGGCTCCCTGACTCTCCCCTGCAGACTTGCTACAGAATCAGGGTAAAAAAAGAGTGGCAGCTAAAAATTATATAAACAGCAGCTATAAGGGAATAACACTTATATAAGGTTATTCCTGTATATATATATAGCGCTTGGTGTGTGCTGGCAGACTCTCCCTCTGTCTCTCCAAAGGGCTTGTGGGGTCCTGTCCTCTATCAGAGCATTCCCGGTGTGTGTGCTGTGTGTCGGTACGTGTGTGTCGACATGTATGAGGAGGAAAATAATGTGGAGGCGGAGCAATTGCCTGGGTTAGTGATGTCACCCCCTAGGGAGTCGACACCTGACTGGATGATCGTATTTAAAGAATTAAGTGATAATGTCAGCATTTTGCAAAGAACGGTTGATGACATGAGACAGCCGGCAAATCAATTAGTGCCTGTCCAGGCGTCTCAGACACCGTCAGGGGCCCTAAAACGCCCGTTACCTCAGTGGGTCGACACAGACCCAGACACAGATACTGAGTCTAGTGTCGACGGTGAGGAGACAAACGTAATGTCCAGTAGGGCCACACGTTACATGATCGCGGCAATGAAGGAGGCATTGAACATTTCTGACACTACAAGTACCACAAAGAAGGGTATTATGTGGGGTGTGAAAAAACTACCAATAGTTTTCCCTGAGTCAGATGAGTTAAATGAGGTGTGTGAAAAAGCGTGGGTTTCCCCCGACAAAAAACTGCTAATTTCTAAAAAATTATTGGCACTATATCCTTTCCCGTCAGAGGTTAGGACGCGTTGGGAAACACCCCCTAGGGTAGATAAGGCGCTCACACGTTTATCTAAACAAGTAGCGTTACCGTCTCCTGATACGGCCACCCTCAAAGAACCAGCAGATAGAAGGCTGGAAAATATTCTTAAAAGTATATACACACATACTGGTGTTATACTGCGACCAGCAATCGCTTCAGCCTGGATGTGCAGTGCTGGAGTCGCGTGGTCGGATTCCCTGACTGAAAATATTGATACCCTGGATAGGGACAATATACTGTTAACTATAGAGCATTTGAAGGATGCATTACTATATATGCGTGATGCACAGAGGGATATTTGCACCCTGGCATCAAGAGTAAGTGCTATGTCCATTTCTGCCAGAAGAGCGTTATGGACGCGACAGTGGTCAGGCGATGCGGATTCCAAACGACATATGGAAGTATTGCCGTATAAAGGGGAGGAGTTATTTGGGGCTGGTCTATCGGACCTGGTGGCCACGGCAACGGCTGGAAAATCCACCTTTTTACCCCAGGTCACTTCACATCAGCAGAAAAAGACACCGTCTTTTCAAACTCAGTCCTTTCGTTCCCATAAGTACAAGCGAGCTAAAGGCCATTCCTTCCTGCCCCGGGGCAGAGGAAGGGGAAAAAGACTGCACCATGCAGCCGCTTCCCAGGAGCAGAAGCCCTCCCCTGCTTCTGCCAAGTCTTCAGCATGACGCTGGGGCTTTACAAGCAGACTCAGACATGGTGGGGGCCCGTCTCAAGAATTTCAACGCGCAGTGGGCTCACTCGCAAGTGGACCCCTGGATTCTACAGGTAGTATCGCAGGGGTACAAACTGGAATTCGAGGCGTTTCCCCCTCGCCGGTTCCTGAAGTCTGCTCTACCAAAGTCTCCCTCCGACAGGGAGGCAGTTTTGGAAGCCATTCACAAGCTGTATTCCCAGCAGGTGATAATCAAGGTACCCCTCCTACAACAGGGAAAGGGGTATTATTCCACGCTGTTTGTGGTACCGAAGCCGGACGGCTCGGTGAGACCAATTTTAAATCTGAAATCCTTGAACACTTACATAAAGAGGTTCAAATTCAAGATGGAATCACTCAGAGCGGTGATAGCAAACCTGGAAGAAGGGGACTATATGGTGTCTCTGGACATCAAGGATGCTTATCTCCACGTCCCAATCTACCCGTCTCACCAAGGGTACCTCAGGTTTGTAGTACAAGACTGTCATTATCAGTTTCAGACGCTGCCGTTTGGGTTGTCCACGGCACCTCGGGTCTTTACCAAGGTAATGGCCGAAATGATGATTCTTCTTCGAAGAAAAGGCATCTTAATTATCCCTTACTTGGACGATCTCCTGATAAGGGCAAGGTCCAGGGAACAGTTAGAAGTCGGAGTAGCACTATCTCAGGTAGTGTTACGTCAGCACGGGTGGATCCTAAATATTCCAAAATCGCAGCTGATTCCAACGACACGTCTACTGTTCCTAGGAATGATTCTGGACACAGTCCAGAAAAAGGTGTTTCTCCCGGAGGAGAAGGCCAGGGAGTTATCCGAGCTAGTCAGGAACCTCCTAAAACCAGGCCAGGTGTCAGTGCATCAGTGCACGAGGGTCCTGGGAAAAATGGTGGCTTCTTACGAAGCGATTCCATTCGGAAGATTCCATGCAAGAACTTTTCAGTGGGATCTACTGGACAAATGGTCCGGATCGCATCTTCAGATGCATCAGCGGATAACCCTGTCGCCAAGGACAAGGGTGTCTCTTCTGTGGTGGCTGCAGAGTGCTCATCTACTAGAGGGCCGCAGATTTGGCATTCAGGATTGGATCCTGGTGACCACGGATGCAAGCCTGAGAGGCTGGGGAGCAGTCACACAGGGCTTGTGGTCAAGCATGGAAGCATCTCTTCATATAAACATTCTGGAACTAAGGGCCATTTACAATGCCCTAAGTCAAGCGAAACCCCTGCTTCAGGGTCAGGCGGTATTGATCCAATCGGACATCACGTCAGTCGCCCACGTAAACAGACAGGGCGGCACGAGAAGCAGGAGGGCAATGGCAGAAGCTGCAAGGATTCTTCGCTGGGCGGAAAATCATGTGATAGCACTGTCAGCAGTGTTCATTCCGGGAGTGGACAACTGGGAAGCAGACTTCCTCAGCAGACACGACCTCACCCGGGAGAGTGGGGACTTCACCCAGAAGTCTTCCACCTGATAGTAAACCGTTGGGAAGAACCAAAGGTGGACATGATGGCGTCCCGTCTAAACAAAAAACTAGACAGATATTGCGCCAGGTCAAGGGACCCTCAGGCAATAGCGGTGGACGCCCTGGTAACGCCGTGGGTGTACCAGTCAGTGTATGTGTTCCCTCCTCTGCCTCTCATACCAAAGGTACTGAGAATCATAAGAAGGAGAGGAGTAAGAACTATACTCGTGGTTCCGGATTGACCAAGAAGGACTTGGTACCCGGAACTTCAAGAGATGCTCACGGACGATCCGTGGCCTCTACCTCTGAGAAAGGACCTGCTCCAGCAGGGGCCTTGTCTGTTCCAAGACTTACCGCGGCTGCGTTTGACGGCATGGCGGTTGAACGCCGGATCCTGAGGGAAAAAGGCATTCCAGATGAAGTCATCCCTACCCTGGTCAAGGCCAGGAAGGACGTAACCGCAAAACATTATCACCGCATTTGGCGAAAATATGTTGCGTGGTGTGAGGCCAAGAAGGCCACTACAGAGGAATTTCAACTGGGTCGTTTCCTCCATTTCCTGCAAACAGGACTATCTATGGGCCTAAAATTAGGGTCCATTAAGGTTCAAATTTCGGCCCTGTCGATTTTCTTCCAGAAAGAACTGGCTTCAATGCCTGAAGTTCAGACATTTGTAAAAGGGGTACTGCATATACAGCCTCCTTTTGTGCCTCCAGTGGCACCTTGGGATCTCAATGTTGTGTTGAGTTTTCTAAAGTCACATTGGTTTGAACCACTCACCACTGTGGACTTCAAATATCTCACATGGAAGGTGACGATGCTGTTAGCCCTGGCTTCAGCCAGGCGTGTGTCAGAATTGGCGGCTTTATCATATAAAAGTCCTTACTTAATTTTTCATTCTGACAGGGCAGAATTGAGGACTCGTCCTCAATTTCTACCTAAGGTGGTTTCTGCATTTCACATGAACCAACCTATTGTGGTACCTGCGGCTACTAGGGACTTGGAGGACTCCAAGTTGCTTGACGTTGTCAGGGCCCTGAAAATATATGTTTCCAGGACGGCTGGAGTCAGAAAATCTGACTCGCTGTTTATCCTGTATGCACCCAACAAGCTGGGTGCTCCTGCTTCTAAGCAGACGATTGCTCGTTGGATTTGTAGTACAATTCAGCTTGCACATTCTGTGGCAGGCCTGCCACAGCCAAAATCGGTAAAAGCCCATTCCACAAGGAAAGTGGGCTCATCTTGGGTGGCTGCCCGAGGGGTCTCGGCTTTACAACTTTGCCGAGCAGCTACTTGGTCAGGGGCAAACACGTTTGCGAAATTCTACAAATTTGATACCCTGGCTGAGGAGGACCTGGAGTTCTCTCATTCGGTGCTGCAGAGTCATCCGCACTCTCCCGCCCGTTTGGGAGCTTTGGTATAATCCCCATGGTCCTTACGGAGTCCCAGCATCCACTAGGACGTCAGAGAAAATAAGATTTTACTTACCGATAAATCTATTTCTCGTAGTCCGTAGTGGATGCTGGGCGCCCATCCCAAGTGCGGATTGTCTGCAATACTTGTATATAGTTATTGTTACAAAAATTCGGGTTATTATTGTTGTGAGCCATCTTTTCAGAGGCTCCTTTTCGTTTTATCATACTGTTAACTGGGTTCAGATCACAAGTTGTACGGTGTGATTGGTGTGGCTGGTATGAGTCTTACCCGGGATTCAATATCCTTCCTTATTATGTACGCTCGTCCGGGCACAGTATCCTAACTGAGGCTTGGAGGAGGGTCATAGGGGGAGGAGCCAGTGCACACCACCTGATCCTAAAGCTTTTATTCTTGTGCCCTGTCTCCTGCGGAGCCGCTATTCCCCATGGTCCTTACGGAGTCCCAGCATCCACTACGGACTACGAGAAATAGATTTATCGGTAAGTAAAATCTTATTTTTTAAACTTCCCCCATATTTTCTGTGGGCCTATAAGCTTTATGAGTGCAGTCATTTGCGCCTAGTACTTTTGTAAAGCCTGTTACTCAAAAAAACATTGTTTAACCGCAAACCAATCTGCAACTGTGTTTGGCCAAAAATGAATTTGTCATTGTGGTCCAAAATTGATTTGAATACTTTTGTAAAAAATCTTGACAAAGTTGCCTGGGTAAAACCTCCCACTGCTGCCACTGTTGATTGAAATGAAGCTAGAAAATATTGGCAACAATTTTGTTATGCATGGTACTGCCATGGATCTTCAAGTGTTAGGTTCGATACTATCCTATATATAGTTGTAAAACTTTGCAGTGCAAGACAAATGATTGCAGTGCAAGACAAATGATACCTTTTAATTATATTCTCCTCTGTTAAATCTGTCGATATCAGCCATGGTGGAAAAGCACATGGCTTTCTAAAAGGAATTCTCTTTTTTACAACCTTTCATTGTGGTACAGAATCTGCTCTAGCTATAGCCATTTGTAGACTAATATTCATTGTAATGTAGTCTAGTATGAAACTCATCCTTTCACGTATACTAGTTTGTCTGACAGAAAACCCCCCAGAATTAATATATCCATTGTTAATTAAATCTAAACAACTATAGGCTAGATGTATGATCCTCTGTTATGTCGGAGAATGGTATCACTGCTCATTATGTACATTACTGCTCCTCCATGCATTACTGTGTATGGATTACTGTGTCCGTGTGTGTTCAATGACAGGGGCACTATGCGCCCCTGTCATTATCGGTCCTGCAATCTTTAAGATTGCATGCCAATGTGCAGGGCAATGTAAGAACAGTCAGTGGCACTGACCATTCTGACACCTGTAGTAGATTTTCATAGCTGCAGATGTGCCATTGGCAGCCAGTGAAGTGGATGCTGCCGCTGCAAACTCTGGGGTGCACACGGGAGAAATCATGATAGCAGCAAGATCTTACGCATGCAAACTTGAGTGAGCTGGAAGGTAAGACACAGAGCATCAGCACTCCCCACTTCCGCAAATTAGATATTCATACTTATTGTCACTATTGCTTCCTGCTCTGCCCCGGTAAAGATACGAAACAGAAAGAGACATATCTGTACCAGCACGATCACTGCCAGGTTAATACAGCTACCCCTATAAATTTATATATCAACATTTCCTCTTTTTTTTTTTTTTTTGATTGCTCCAAGATGTGATAATGGTCAGAGCCACTGACCATTCTTACATAGCCCTGCACATATGTACCCTATCTTAAATATGGTAGTGCCAATATAGCCAGGGGCACATAGCGCCTCTGTCATGTTGCACACACTGCCACTGTAATACATGGGAGTGGAATGGTATCAGTGCACATAACATGCTCTGATACTACTTCTCATCATGATGTCAGGTCGTACATCTACCCCATAAACATTTATGCTATCTAAAGATATTTTTTCAAACAGGCAGCACAATCAGGACTTTAAACAGCAATTTAACAGACTGCTGTCATAGCATATACCTGCTGCTGTTGCTGCTATGTCTACATATGCAGCTTACAGTAACTGGCGGACTATTTATTTTAAAAGCTGACCACACATACTTCTGTTGGGGGTTTAGGGGGACATGTACTAAGCAGTGATAAAAGTGAAGAAGTGAGCCACTGGAGAATCTGCCCTTGGCAACCAATCAGCTGCTCTGTATATATTTATAGTATGCAAATGATAAATGTTACGTCAATGCTGATTGGTTGCCATGGGCAACTTCTCCACTGGCTCACTTCTCCACTTTTATCACTGCTTAGTACATGTCCCCCTTAGTACACTAAGTTGCCCTATAGTGCAAGACAGAACAGAATTGTGCAGCTTGATGATGATCTGTATTTGGCATCTACTGTAGGTACAGTACATGCGGTCTGCAGACAAATTCAAAAGGAAATAAGAGTGCAACATGTGCGATCTGAAGGCATAAAAATTAAGGGAACTGTCTTTCCTAATATCTTTGAGACAGTTGAGAATAATATGGGGCATCGCAACCAACTAGAGGCACCTACACTATAAGCAGTTCCAAAGAACACTGTTGTATGTAGCTTTTATGACTGAAAGGGTTAAAGCTCGTCTCTGCTTCACATGTCATAGAATTGTTTGTGTTACAGAACTGTTTGTTCCAGCACATTTTTGCTACTGTCTTTGTCTGTTATCTTTTTATACCGTGTGCATAACTTTTCTGTATGAGTACAAACTTGCCCATATATGTATATCCTTCCGCTGCGGCAGTTCCTAGCCAATCATGTTATGTTAACCCCCTTTTGTGTTCTGTCCAATTAGTTATTGACTTGGGACATACACGCCCTAAATCCTTTCTTTTATATACTTTTGTTAAACAAACAATAAACAGTGTGAATCTTTACTGCTTGTGTTTTGCATGTTACTTGTAGCATAAGGTTTACACTCACGGACGTCTAAGAGACTATCACATCGAGGGTTAAAGAATAGAGGAGTAATCCTTACAAGTGGGGGCTCGAATGCCGGAATTCAGTTGATCGTCCCCGGACCGGTAAGATAGAGAATTTATTGTCTGTCTTTGCCATACGGGATTGCGGTCATACACTGAAGCTGAATCCGTGTCAGTGTTCTGGGAACACGTGACCTAACATCTTTAATGTCTGGGACTTAAAGATACGTCTGAGAAGTGACCAGGGGTCCAAGCGCAATTCTCCAAAGACGTTAGTATCTGGGATACTTAAAATAGACCTGGGAGTCTATACATAACGTAGATTTTACCTCGATTTGATTGTCTACTTATTATGTTATGGCCATAACAGATATTAGAGTATAAGTTTCATGTATTCAGCTTGACGGGTGGTAAGTGCACGTCTGTTGAATACCCTTATAACTTTCTTGCTTCCTATCACAATACGCTGCATTTCCAAGTCCCTGTACGAGTGGTGAGTAAACGTACAGATTATTACTATCGATTGTTTTGTTAAAGTACTATGCAGATGATATTGTGATATTGTCAATAACTAATTAACTGGTTAGCTGATGCATGCATAGAAAGTTGTTGGAAATTGTGTTTTTACTATGGGCTCTGGTCAGAGTAAGAAAACTGTATACCCCCCTCCCCTACCCGGGGAGACATGTAAAGAATACGTGGCCCGTAATTCTACCTCTGATTATTATTTGATTGATCCCTGGGTGGATAATTTAGCAGGGTGGACAGAGAAAGCAGGACAGGACCCATTCCCACGGGAAGGCAGTAATTACCCTTTCTATATGGATATGGTTAAAGGTCTTTGTTTAGGGGACAGGGAAGCCTGGCCGTGGTATGATCATGATCC
Organism: Pseudophryne corroboree; assembly: GCF_028390025.1. Lineage (NCBI taxonomy): Eukaryota > Metazoa > Chordata > Amphibia > Anura > Myobatrachidae > Pseudophryne > Pseudophryne corroboree. The sequence continues at coordinate 640,353,077 of NC_086444.1, forward strand.
ACAATGGGATATGACATATATGCGGGCCGGGGGTGAGCAGTGGCTGACCATAGCGCCCTATTGGTATGATAAATCCATCAATAAGAAACAAAGGAGGATTAAAAATATCAGTTCCCAACAGCACAGAAAAGAGGAAGTGAGAACCTGTAAATCTTTGAAAACCCTCTCGCCTCCCCCTTACAGCCCAATATATTCTGCTCTTAAAGACACAGATCTCTTAGCAGCAGTAACCCTTTCACAACAGATGGGATCGCCTCCACCTCCACTGCTAGAAAATGCGTCCACTAGCTCTATCCCTAACGCACCAGTAACCCAGAGTTTAGATAATAGTATAATAACCTCCCAGCCCACATCCCTTAAACAACCAGCCACCCGCCACACAGCCGATTCCACTATCGCTGCCGAGGGCTCCTTCTCCCCCCATGTCACTCGAGGAGGAACTGAATTCTCTGACGGCGGTGAAGCTACTTCTACCACCGTTGCCCTCCACTTACCCTTTATGACAGTAGGAGATCAAATGTTAATAAAACCCATTGAAATAGAAGATTTAGACAGGATAGTAAAACACTGTCCCAAGCCTACCGTTACCCCCGATGGCTGTATGTCTTATTTGCGCAAAGCTTGCAAAGGACGCAGCTATACACAAGAAGACATGAGGCTGATTATAGATGGTGTAATCGACCACTATAATGGATGGGACTGGACAAAGGTCCCTACCATCCACACACCCGCTGCACAAAATAGTGCCGCTACCTACACCCTCAACACACAGACAGGTATCGAAAATATGTGGAAGGAAATTGATACACATATGAAGGAAGTCTTTAAAACCCGTGCTTCTTTGCCTGTCGCTGTAGCTTGTAAACAGAAGCCTTCAGAGTCTGTTACTGAGTTTTGGAAAAGGTTTAAGGACTGCTGGACAGATGACGCTGGCTTACCTTTGCTTAACTCGGAAAGCTTACTCATTTCCACCTTCATTAACAACCTTCTACCTTCTGTCATAGTTTCTGTTAAGCAAAGCGTCTCCTCTTGGACTTCTGATAGTACGAAAGATTTTGAAAAACATCTGTATGAGAAAGAGGCTGCAGGGTGTTTTGATGTAAAGAAACCTGCACCCACTCATAACTATCAGAACTCCAGACGCTTTGACAGACAGAACCAACCCCGCAGTCAGGGAAGATTCCAAAGACCCCAACATAAATCACCTACAGGAGACATGGCCGGCAAACGGCACACCTCCTGTTACAACTGTGGCCAGGATGGTCACTGGGCAAGAGATTGCCCCCAGCCCCCTCAGACACCTCGACAGCCTGCTCTGAATCCTGCCCCCCAACAACACCCACGCCCACGCCATGACAACCCTCTCTCTGATCATGTACGTTTCAGAGTTGACTGGCAAGACCCCGCGCACTGACGGGGCCCGGAGGAGGGTATCCCAGCCTTTATTCAACTCACCCGTCATTGGAAAGATTCACCTCTGCTGCCACTTATTATAAATGGAAGTAAAATTCCCTTTTTAGTGGACAGCGGTGCAACAACCAGTGTTTTGTGTTCTGACCTATATGATGGTGATTTGGAAAAGACTGCTCCTTCAATGGGAATCAATGGGATACCCACCAATGCCTACCTAACCAAGGCCCTCTCTGTCTCCACAACAAAGGGATTGCGCATGGGCAAACATAGGTTCACAGTCATACCTGAGTGCCCCATCAACCTACTAGGTAGGGACCTGCTTAGCAAACTTTCCATCTCTATTCTGCCCTCACCTACTGGTACTGGGTTGGATATTGAATCCCCTCATTTTCCAATTTGGGAAATGACTACCAACATGCCTGACCTCGCCCAAGTAAACCCCGCTCTTTGGTCAGAAGGTCCATATGACACTGGCCTAATCTCATGCACACCATATAAGGCCAATCTCAAACCCGACTCACAACCTGTTTATCAAAAGCAGTATCCCCTCTCACCAGAAAAGATAGAAGGTCTCCGCCCCATGATACAGCAATTCTTACAACAGGGTATTCTCAGACATATTGTATCACCATACTGTACTCCTGTGAACCCTGTTGCCAAAGCTGATGGCAGTATAAGATTTGTACAAGATCTCAGAGCGATCAATCAGTTAATTGTCCCAATTGCACCAATTGTTCCAGACGTAAACTCACTCATTTCTGCAATCCCTGCAGATGCTGCGTTCTTCTCTGTAATTGATTTGAAGAATGCCTTTTTCAGCATACCTGTAGATTCACAGACACAATTACTTTTTGCCTTTTCTTTTGAGGGTAAACAACTTACCTGGTGCAGATTACCCATGGGCTATATTGACTCACCCGTTGTCTATAGCATTGTACTCCAGGCCACATTGAGGCCCTGGCAACCTCACCATGGTTCAGTCCTGCTACAGTATGCAGATGATCTGCTGCTCTGTAGTCAAACTGAGGAGGCCTGCCGAGAGGATGGTGTTTCATTACTAAACTGGCTTTGTGAATGTGGACACAAGGTGTCCAAAACAAAAATGCAATGGTGTAAAAAGCATGTTGATTACTTAGGTTTTGTGCTCACTCAGGGAGAGAGGAAAATCAGTCCACAACGCATACAGTCTGTATTGGGCCTGGTCACCCCAACTACCCAGAAGGAACTACTGTCCTTCCTGGGTATGGTAAATTACTGCAGACAGTGGATATCTGATTGCTCCTATTATGATAACATTTTGAGACAAGCCACACTGAAGGACAAACCTAAAACTGTACAATGGTCACAAGAAATGTTAACTGCATATGAAAGTTTAAAATGTATGTTGATGAAAAGTCCGGCACTTGGCCTCCCCAATTATGTACTACCTTTCCATCTATATGCAAGGGACAATTGTAAAACCATGGCGGGGGTGCTCACACAGTTTCATGGAGGGAAGTTGCGCCCCGTGGCATTTTTTTCCAAAGTCATGCCAGTGTCTGTGCAAGGTATGCCTGCCTGCCTCAGGGCTTTGGCAGCCTGTGCAATGGTTGCAGAAATGGCCACTACCCTCACTTTAGGCCACACCACAGTACTCCACACCACACATGATGTCCTGGCAATACTTAAAGGCTTACACACACAGCACATGTCAGCACAACGCCTTAGTGGATATGAAGTACTTCTTTTGGGCAACCCTACACTTACCATCAAGTACACTGCCAGTTCTTCTGGCCCTACACCCATTCTCAATGCCCTTTTAGGCTTGAAAGGTCCCGAGGATGAACCACCCGACCTACATGACTGTGCTGCTTCCATTGAAGCTGAAACCTCTCCCAGACTTGACATGTCTCCCGTTCCCATACCAGGCGCAGACATAGTTTTTGTTGACGGCTCCTGTAGTAGGCCCAATGACAATACATACCAAGCTGGTTATGCCATTGTCACCCTCCCTGACACTGTATTGGAAGCCCTGCCAATACCTTATCAGTCCGCGCAAGCTGCAGAACTCATTGCACTCACTAGAGCATGTCAGCTCTACCAGAACAAGCCTGTTACCATTTACACTGACTCCAGATACGCCCACGGCGTTGTTCATGACCATGGGGTCATTTGGCAACGCCGTGGCTTTCTCGGGGCAGATGGTAAGGGTATCTCGCATGCGCAGCTCATCTCTGATCTGTTACATGCCATTACCCTCCCTTCTGACATTGCCATTATCCACTGCAAGGCACATACTGGCGGCAAGGATGATATCTCTCTTGGCAACGCCCTCGCAGACACTACTGCCAAACAAGCAGCCTTACAGCCTACTGCCCATTCTCACATGGCAGTCATGACCCCTCCCTCCCTTGACAACGTCCATCTGCTCACTCAACTTCAAGCTGCTGCCACTAATACTGATCTCTCCGACTGGACTTACCCAACCCTGCAGAAAAATCCTAAATCAGGATTAATCTGCAAAGAGGGGAAACCCTGTATACCCCAGTCCAGTGCCCCTTTGCTCATTGCCCATTACCATGGTGTTGGTCACCATAGTAAAGCCACAACACTCCTCCTACTAACCAATGATTTTTATGTTACTAATGCCAAATCACTTGTGGACCAGTATGTTAGCAGATGCATCACTTGCCTCAGGAACAACCCTAACAACCCCAATAAAGCTAAACACCAGCATCTTGAATACCCCACCACTCCTTTTACACACTTACAAATTGATTTTACCCACATCCCTGGCATAGGCAAACAAGAATATGCCCTGGTCATTGTAGATATGTTCTCTCGCTGGCCAGAGGTATTCCCAACTAAGTCAGAGGATGCCAAGACAGTAGCAAGAATCCTAACACAGAAAATCATCCCGAGATGGGGATGCCCATTGCAGATAAATAGCGACAAAGGCACAGCCTTTACAGCCAAAGTCACACAGGCCCTAGTGAAGGCCTTGCAAATAGAATGGAAGTTTCACATCCCGTACCACCCGCAGAGTTCAGGGGTCGTAGAAAGAATGAATAGGACCCTCAAAGACAAACTAAGGAAGGCCACAGGAGGTACCTTCCACAAATGGAAGCAAGTCCTCCCTATCATCCTAGCAGAAATTAGGATGACCCCACAGAAAACCCTAGGGTACTCCCCTTTTGAGATATTAATGGGTAGACCCTTCCCCACACCCTGGGCTAAGAAACCACTAGTAATACAGGAAGGAGATCTAGAATTAATAAGAGAGGAATACGTCAGGTCCCTTATAACCAGACTTGAGGAAATAGAACATGAAGTTGTTTGTAAAAATCCTTTGAATCCACAGGAACCAACACACCCTTTCAAGGTTGGAGACAGAGTCGTGGTAAAGGTGCTCCCCAGGAACAAGAGCCCAGGAGACTTCACCTATGGTCCCGAGACAGAAGTCGTAGCAGTGACCAGAACAGCAGTCCTGACTGACGAGGGGCCCACTTGGATTCATGCATCCCGAGTAAAGAAAGTTCCCAGACCAGACCTTGAAGAAGAAGCAAGTGATTCCCGCGAGGTACTAACGGGGGCAGACAGCCCTGACCTCCAACAAGGAGAAGATGGAGGTCTAGAAGGAAACAATTAAATGAGAATCATATTATATAGATTAATGATTCTAAGAGGGGAATGAAAGGGTTAAAGCTCGTCTCTGCTTCACATGTCATAGAATTGTTTGTGTTACAGAACTGTTTGTTCCAGCACATTTTTGCTACTGTCTTTGTCTGTTATCTTTTTATACCGTGTGCATAACTTTTCTGTATGAGTACAAACTTGCCCATATGTGTATATCCTTCCGCTGCAGCAGTTCCTAGCCAATCATGTTATGTTAACCCCCTTTTGTGTTCTGTCCAATTAGTTATTGACTTGGGACATACACACCCTAAATCCTTTCTTTTATATACTTTTGTTAAACAAACAATAAACAGTGTGAATCTTTACTGCTTGTGTTTTGCATGTTACTTGTAGCATAAGGTTTACACTCACGGACGTCTAAGAGACTATCACATCGAGGGTTAAAGAATAGAGGAGTAATCCTTACAATGACCCTGTAGAATCAAAATCACATAAAAATCTACAACTGCAGTTCTAAGTTGAAAAGTAATTTTGTAGACAAGACCAACATTTGAACCTAGCTGCACAACAAACAAAAAAATAGAAATTACTTTTACCTTTACATGTTTGGCCCGTAAATAAAAACAAACCCACTACTAACTTAAGCAATATTGCAATTGTGCAACTTTTGCATGGGAAGTCACTTCATAAATCTTGAGACTTTGAATACATTTTTCCTTAATAACTTACCGATAATATCACTCTGGGTCTTATTGCCAACAAGGGATGGTCTAAAGGTCAATTGGCCAAATTGATATACTTGAAAGTGCTCCCTCAGAGCCCAATGAGATATGTATATCTTAAAAAGGGACATTCTGCCCATTAAAGCTACTTCAGCCATTTGCAGGTCGCTATGCTTGGCTTTCCTAGTGAGCACTCACCCACCCACCTACCCTAGTTGCTAATATTTATTTTCCTACTGGAGGGGACATACACCAGGTTGATGATGCGGGCTGTTAATGTCATTAGTTCCTGCCTTCTCACCGCATATGGGGCCTAATTTAGCATGAATCATTAATCTGAGAAATTACAGCTGTCTGCGAGTAGAAAGGTGCCACCGTGACAAAAAAAAAATGTCCCCTGCATATTTGCAAATGCATCGCAGATCGCTATCCACTTGCAGATTCATACACAAATCTTGGAACATCGAAGAATTTTTGATGTCTGAGCAAATGTCAGTAGGTCTGAGGCTAGCATTAATCTGCAACTGAGATGGGCTGGAAGTGGTCTGCGCTGACGTCAGAGACCCTCCCCAAAAATGCCTGGGCATGCCTGAGTTTTTTCTGACACCCCTAGAAAACGTCAGGTTTCCACCTAGAAATGCCGGCTTCCTGTCAGTCAGACAATGGCTACATTGCATTTACGATCTGTACGCATTTTCTGTTGCTATTACCCCATGCGCATGCACAATGCAATCGCTACATATTCGCATTCATTCGATAATTGCTTGATTTGTGAATTCTCTAATTAGTGATCCTTGCTGAATTAGGCCCATAGTTTTGAGCCATTTTGGCATATGGACCAGTCCAAGTACTTTGTACACCCCTCTGTCCATTCTTTATAGATTTGAATTTTGCGAAATGCAACAAGTGTTTCATGGTAGGATTGGGAACACAGAAAAATATTCTGCCAGGTTAATATTGCAGCTAAATGTGGGAAAGGCAAATATTTAGCAGAATAGAATTTGAAATTTTTATAATTTCTATTTGCTTGATTTCTTGTTGATCTTTTTAAAAAAGTCTATGAAATATCAAGTAATATGAGACTGCAAAACTTAAAAAAAAAAATGGGAATGTACTTTGTAAAAACCTATTGGAGCTTTAACTGTACCAATCTGCAGGATATAATTTCAAATGGTCACAAAAGAAAACTCAGTAATTGTGAATAAGTGAAATTGCATGCCATAACAATCCATGATGCAGGCATAAAGAATGCTGACATTGGTCTCCAGGGCAACAGTGACATCTGTTATAATGAAACATACGTAAATAAAAGTGCTCAGCACAATAAGCTACACTTGGAAAAGAAACGTTGAATACATAGATTCTGGGGGGGAGAAATGGCCAGATGGTGTTTTTAATGTGTACATTTTGAACACAACTGTACCTGCTGTTTTGAGGTTTTTTTTATTATACACATACTGTATATTCCGGAATAAATGTGTAAGCAGGTTTATTTTATAAATGAAAGAATACAAATCTACACCTTGCGATTCCTCTTTTCAACGGCTCAATCTATTAAAGGTCACACTAAAAGCCCCTAAATTCATACAATAAATATAAAAATATAATAGATCTTAGGCTAGGGTAACATCACCTTATACAGTATTGCCAACAGAGATGAGCGCCTGAAATTTTTCGGGTTTTGTGTTTTGGTTTTGGGTTCGGTTCCGCAGCCGTGTTTTGGGTTCGAACGCGTTTTGGCAAAACCTCACCGAATTTTTTTTGTCGGATTCGGGTGTGTTTTGGATTCGGGTGTTTTTTTCAAAAAACACTAAAAAACAGCTTAAATCATAGAATTTGGGGGTCATTTTGATCCCAAAGTATTATTAACCTCAAAAACCATAATTTACACTCATTTTCAGTCTATTCTGAATACCTCACACCTCACAATATTATTTTTAGTCCTAAAATTTGCACCGAGGTCGCTGTGTGAGTAAGATAAGCGACCCTAGTGGCCGACACAAACACCGGGCCCATCTAGGAGTGGCACTGCAGTGTCACGCAGGATGTCCCTTCCAAAAAACCCTCCCCAAACAGCACATGATGCAAAGAAAAAAAGAGGCGCAATGAGGTAGCTGTGTGAGTAAGATTAGCGACCCTAGTGGCCGACACAAACACCGGGCCCATCTAGGAGTGGCACTGCAGTGTCACGCAGGATGGCCCTTCCAAAAAACCCTCCCCAAACAGCACATGACGCAAAGAAAAAAAGAGGCGCAATGAGGTAGCTGTGTGAGTAAGATTAGCGACCCTAGTGGCCGACACAAACACCGGGCCCATCTAGGAGTGGCACTGCAGTGTCACGCAGGATGTCCCTTCCAAAAAACCCTCCCCAAACAGCACATGACGCAAAGAAAAAAAGAGGCGCAATGAGGTAGCTGTGTGAGTAAGATTAGCGACCCTAGTGGCCGACACAAACACCGGGCCCATCTAGGAGTGGCACTGCAGTGTCACGCAGGATGTCCCTTCCAAAAAACCCTCCCCAAACAGCACATGACGCAAAGAAAAAAAGAGGCGCAATGAGGTAGCTGACTGTGTGAGTAAGATTAGCGACCCTAGTGGCCGACACAAACACCGGGCCCATTTAGGAGTGGCACTGCAGTGTCACGCAGGATGTCCCTTCCAAAAAACCCTCCCCAATCAGCACATGATGCAAAGAAAAAGAAAAGAAAAAAGAGGTGCAAGATGGAATTGTCCTTGGGCCCTCCCACCCACCCTTATGTTGTATAAACAAAACAGGACATGCACACTTTAACCAACCCATCATTTCAGTGACAGGGTCTGCCACACGACTGTGACTGATATGACGGGTTGGTTTGGACCCCCCCAAAAAAAGAAGCAATTAATCTCTCCTTGCACAAACTGGCTCTACAGAGGCAAGATGTCCACCTCATCATCACCCTCCGATATATCACCGTGTACATCCCCCTCCTCACAGATTATCAATTCATCCCCACTGGAATCCACCATCTCAGCTCCCTGTGTACTTTGTGGAGGCAATTGCTGCTGGTCAATGTCTCCGCGGAAGAATTGATTATAATTCATTTTAATGAACATCATCTTCTCCACATTTTCTGGATGTAACCTCGTACGCCGATTGCTGACAAGGTGAGCGGCGGCACTAAACACTCTTTCGGAGTACACACTTGTGGGAGGGCAACTTAGGTAGAATAAAGCCAGTTTGTGCAAGGGCCTCCAAATTGCCTCTTTTTCCTGCCAGTATAAGTACGGACTGTGTGACGTGCCTACTTGGATGCGGTCACTCATATAATCCTCCACCATTCTATCAATGTTGAGAGAATCATATGCAGTGACAGTAGACGACATGTCCGTAATCGTTGTCAGGTCCTTCAGTCCGGACCAGATGTCAGCATCAGCAGTCGCTCCAGACTGCCCTGCATCACCGCCAGCGGGTGGGCTCGGAATTCTGAGCCTTTTCCTCGCACCCCCAGTTGCGGGAGAATGTGAAGGAGGAGATGTTGACAGGTCGCGTTCCGCTTGACTTGACAATTTTGTCACCAGCAGGTCTTTCAACCCCAGCAGACTTGTGTCTGCCGGAAAGAGAGATCCAAGGTAGGCTTTAAATCTAGGATCGAGCACGGTGGCCAAAATGTAGTGCTCTGATTTCAACAGATTGACCACCCGTGAATCCTTGTTAAGCGAATTAAGGGCTCCATCCACAAGTCCCACATGCCTAGCGGAATCGCTCCGTGTTAGCTCCTCCTTCAATGTCTCCAGCTTCTTCTGCAAAAGCCTGATGAGGGGAATGACCTGACTCAGGCTGGCAGTGTCTGAACTGACTTCACGTGTGGCAAGTTCAAAGGGCATCAGAACCTTGCACAACGTTGAAATCATTCTCCACTGCGCCTGAGACAGGTGCATTCCACCTACTATATCGTGCTCAATTGTATAGGCTTGAATGGCCTTTTGCTGCTCCTCCAACCTCTGAAGCATATAGAGGGTTGAATTCCACCTCGTTACCACTTCTTGCTTCAGATGATGGCAGGGCAGGTTCAGTAGTTTTTGGTGGTGCTCCAGTCTTCTGTACGTGGTGCCTGTACGCCGAAAGTGTCCCGCAATTCTTCTGGCCACCGACAGCATCTCTTGCACGCCCCTGTCGTTTTTTAAAAAATTCTGCACCACCAAATTCAAGGTATGTGCAAAACATGGGACGTGCTGGAATTTGCCCATATTTAATGCACACACAATATTGCTGGCGTTGTCCGATGCCACAAATCCACAGGAGAGTCCAATTGGGGTAAGCCATTCCGCGATGATCTTCCTCAGTTGCCGTAAGAGGTTTTCAGCTGTGTGCGTATTCTGGAAAGCGGTGATACAAAGCGTAGCCTGCCTAGGAAAGAGTTGGCGTTTGCGAGATGCTGCTACTGGTGCCGCCGCTGCTGTTCTTGCGGCGGGAGTCCATACATCTACCCAGTGGGCTGTCACAGTCATATAGTCCTGACCCTGCCCTGCTCCACTTGTCCACATGTCCGTGGTTAAGTGGACATTGGGTACAACTGCATTTTTTAGGACACTGGTGAGTCTTTTTCTGACGTCCGTGTACATTCTCGGTATCGCCTGCCTAGAGAAGTGGAACCTAGATGGTATTTGGTAACGGGGGCACACTGCCTCAATAAATTGTCTAGTTCCCTGTGAACTAACGGCGGATACCGGACGCACGTCTAACACCAACATAGTTGTCAAGGCCTCAGTTATCCGCTTTGCAGCAGGATGACTGCTGTGATATTTCATCTTCCTCGCAAAGGACTGTTGAACAGTCAATTGCTTACTGGAAGTAGTACAAGTGGGCTTACGACTTCCCCTCTGGGATGACCATCGACTCCCAGCAGCAACAACAGCAGCGCCAGCAGCAGTAGGCGTTACACGCAAGGATGCATCGGAGGAATCCCAGGCAGGAGAGGAATCGTCAGAATTGCCAGTGACATGGCCTGCAGGACTATTGGCATTCCTGGGGAAGGAGGAAATTGACACTGAGGGAGTTGGTGGGGTGGTTTGCGTGAGCTTGGTTACAAGAGGAAGGGATTTACTGGTCAGTGGACTGCTTCCGCTGTCACCCAAAGTTTTTGAACTTGTCACTGACTTATTATGAATGCGCTGCAGGTGACGTATAAGGGAGGATGTTCCGAGGTGGTTAACGTCCTTACCCCTACTTATTACAGCTTGACAAAGGGAACACACGGCTTGACACCTGTTGTCCGCATTTCTGGTGAAATACCTCCACACCGAAGAGCTGATTTTTTTGGTATTTTCACCTGGCATGTCAACGGCCATATTCCTCCCACGGACAACAGGTGTCTCCCCGGGTGCCTGACTTAAACAAACCACCTCACCATCAGAATCCTCCTGGTCAATTTCCTCCCCAGCGCCAGCAACACCCATATCCTCCTCATCCTGGTGTACTTCAACACTGACATCTTCAATCTGACTATCAGGAACTGGACTGCGGGTGCTCCTTCCAGCACTTGCAGGGGGCGTGCAAATGGTGGAAGGCGCATGCTCTTCACGTCCAGTGTTGGGAAGGTCAGGCATCGCAACCGACACAATTGGACTCTCCTTGTGGATTTGGGATTTCGAAGAATGCACAGTTCTTTGCTGTGCTGCTTTTGCCAGCTTGAGTCTTTTCATTTTTCTAGCGAGAGGCTGAGTGCTTCCATCCTCATGTGAAGCTGAACCACTAGCCATGAACATAGGCCAGGGCCTCAGCCGTTCCTTGCCACTCCGTGTCGTAAATGGCATATTGGCAAGTTTACGCTTCTCCGACAATTTTATTTTAGGTTTTGGAGTCCTTTTTTTTCTGATATTTGGTGTTTTGGATTTGACATGCTCTGTACTATGACATTGGGCATCGGCCTTGGCAGACGACGTTGCTGGCATTTCATCGTCTCGGCCATGACTAGTGGCAGCAGCTTCAGCACGAGGTGGAAGTGGATCTTGATCTTTCCCTAATTTTGGAACCTCAACATTTTTGTTCTCCATATTTTAATAGGCACAACTAAAAGGCACCTCAGGTAAACAATGGAGATGGATACTAGTATACAATTATGGACTGCCTGCCGAGTGCAGACACAGAGGTAGCCACAGCCGTGAACTACCGTACTGTACTGTGTCTGCTGCTAATATAGACTGGTTGATAAAGAGATGTCTATGTAACTATGTATGTATAAAGAAGAAAGAAAAAAAAACCACGGTTAGGTGGTATACAATTATGGACGGACTGCCTGCCGAGTGCAGACACAGAGGTAGCCACAGCCGTGAACTACCGCACTGTACTGTGTCTGCTGCTAATATAGACTGGTTGATAAAGAGATAGTATACTCGTAACTAGTATGTATGTATAAAGAAAGAAAAAAAAACCACGGTTAGGTGGTATATACAATTATGGACGGGCTGCCGAGTGCCGACACAGAGGTAGCCACAGCCGTGAACTACCGCACTGTACTGTGTCTGCTGCTAATATAGACTGGTTGATAAAGAGATAGTATACTCGTAACTAGTATGACTATAAAGAAAGAAAAAAAAACCACGGTTAGGTGGTATATACAATTATGGACGGGCTGCCGAGTGCCGACACAGAGGTAGCCACAGCCGTGAACTACCGCACTGTACTGTGTCTGCTGCTAATATATAGACTGGTTGATAAAGAGATAGTATACTCGTAACTAGTATGTATGTATAAAGAAAGAAAAAAAAACCACGGTTAGGTGGTATATACAATTATGGACGGGCTGCCGAGTGCCGACACAGAGGTAGCCACAGCCGTGAACTACCGCACTGTACTGTGTCTGCTGCTAATATATAGACTGGTTGATAAAGAGATAGTATACTCGTAACTAGTATGTATGTATAAAGAAAGAAAAAAAAACCACGGTTAGGTGGTATATACAATTATGGACGGGCTGCCGAGTGCCGACACAGAGGTAGCCACAGCCGTGAACTACCGCACTGTACTGTGTCTGCTGCTAATATATAGACTGGTTGATAAAGAGATAGTATACTCGTAACTAGTATGTATGTATAAAGAAAGAAAAAAAAACCACGGTTAGGTGGTATATACAATTATGGACGGGCTGCCGAGTGCCGACACAGAGGTAGCCACTGCCGTGAACTACCGCACTGTACTGTGTCTGCTGCTAATATAGACTGGTTGATAAAGAGATAGTATACTCGTAACTAGTATGTATGTATAAAGAAAGAAAAAAAAACCACGGTTAGGTGGTATATACAATTATGGACGGGCTGCCGAGTGCCGACACAGAGGTAGCCACAGCCGTGAACTACCGCACTGTACTGTGTCTGCTGCTAATATATAGACTGGTTGATAAAGAGATAGTATACTCGTAACTAGTATGTATGTATAAAGAAAGAAAAAAAAACCACGGTTAGGTGGTATATACAATTATGGACGGGCTGCCGAGTGCCGACACAGAGGTAGCCACAGCCGTGAACTACCGCACTGTACTGTGTCTGCTGCTAATATAGACTGGTTGATAAAGAGATAGTATACTCGTAACTAGTATGACTATAAAGAAAGAAAAAAAAACCACGGTTAGGTGGTATATACAATTATGGACGGGCTGCCGAGTGCCGACACAGAGGTAGCCACAGCCGTGAACTACCGCACTGTACTGTGTCTGCTGCTAATATAGACTGGTTGATAAAGAGATAGTATACTACTAATATTATATATACTGGTGGTCAGGTCACTGGTCACTAGTCACACTGGCAGTGGCACTCCTGCAGCAAAAGTGTGCACTGTTTAATTTTAATATAATATTATGTACTCCTGGCTCCTGCTATAACCTATAACTGGCACTGCAGTGCTCCCCAGTCTCCCCCACAATTATAAGCTGTGTGAGCTGAGCACAGTCAGATATATATATACATTGATGCAGCACACTGGGCTGAGCAGTGCACACAGATATGGTATGTGACTGAGTCACTGTGTGTATCGTTTTTTTCAGGCAGAGAACGGATATATTAAATAAAACAAACAACTGCACTGTCTGGTGGTCACTGTGGTCGTCAGTCACTAAACTCTGCACTCTCTTCTACAGTATCACAGCCTCAGGTCAATCTCTCTCTCTCTCTCTCAACCCTAATCTAAATGGAGAGGACGCCAGCCACGTCCTCTCCCTATCAATCTCAATGCACGTGTGAAAATGGCGGCGACGCGCGGCTCCTTATATAGAATCCGAGTCTCGCGAGAATCCGACAGCGTCATGATGACGTTCGGGCGCGCTCGGGTTAACCGAGCAAGGCGGGAGGATCCGAGTCTGCTCGGACCCGTGAAAAAAACATGAAGTTCGTGCGGGTTCGGATTCAGAGAAACCGAACCCGCTCATCTCTAATTGCCAAGGAGATATATCTATACAGAATAACCTTATCTTATGCATTATCCCAGCTAAATGCAATGATTTATCTGTCATGATTTTATCTACAGAATGTGTCAGTCTCCTTTCAAAGAGCTGGTAACAATCTGCAGTCTCTCACGTTATTCCTTTCAATTAACAGAGTTGTTCACTTATATACTGTATATGCTGGTATATCTGGGGATGTGAACCAGCCCAAATCTTGGGTATCTCAACCGCGTTTTGGATCTTCATTTGTTTTGCCAAAACCATCCTTGCGAGTTTTGGATCTGTATTTAAAAAATAATAATCATAAAAACAGGCCAAAATTCTGTGATTTTAGCTGTTTTTGTTCCTTTGGTATTATTAACCTCAATAACATTAATTTCCACTATTTTCAGTCAATACTGACCACCTTACAGCTCACAATATTGTTTTCATCCAGTTTAGGCCAAAAGGTTGCACCAAGGTAGCCTCGATAACTAAGCTAAGCGACAGCAGTAGGCGGCACAAACATGTGGCACTTAAACTTCCAACATGGCACATCTAGGAAACAGAATAGCACAGCAGTGGCAGACAGGGTGGCAGTTTGATAAACTATACAAATGTTTGTTGTCACTGTCAGCAATGCTCCATAATGCAAAGAAAAGAGGTGCAAGATGGAATTGTCCTTGGGCCGACCAACCTACCCACCCACCCTTATGTTGTATATATTAAACAGGGCATGCACAGTTTAACAAACCAATCATTTCATCGACAGGGACTGTCACTTGTGGCTGAAATGATTGGTTTGTTTTTGCCCTCACAAAACAATCTCCGCTAAGTAATGACTCTGAGAATGTTGATGATGTTAAGGTGATAATTACATTCTAATCTTGTACAACAGATTTCATGTCTTTTCCGCAAATGACGTAACATGGAGGAGGTACCTGGATAGCTAATGTTCCTATATCTACTAACTTTGGTCTCACAAATGGAGCAGATGCTTTCACAAACATTGTCAGGATTGGGGTAAAAATAATCCCTCACCAAAGAGGGTGTCTTTCTTTTTATCACATTCCAAAACTGCAGCCACCAGTGGCTGACTTACACAAACAACATGATCAACATCCTCAGTGTCAGATAGTAGTAGTACACACATATCCCCCTCATCCTGTTTCACTTCCACACACAAATCCTCAATTTCTATTATGCCCTCCTCATCATCACCACCTTTACTTGTACTGTTCCCCACATGTGCAGATGGTTCAGGAATGGTTAAAGGAGGTGAAAGAGGCTTCTCTATAAGGACATTGTGTCACACATAGCTGACGTGAAAACCCCTAAACGTTCCTTAAGAATGTCTGATGGTTCTGAATGCAAAGTTTGTCTTACTGCCTTTGCAGCTAACTTACCTATTGATGTTTTTTCTTTACCACTATAAAATTAAATGATTTTACATGCCCTTACTTAAACCCTCTATGCCCTTGGGTATCTGCCTTAGTAGATGACGCTGACGCACTTGTATCGTCATGACTAGTGGCAGCACCTGCACCACTAGTAGTATTTGCTTCCTGCTTTCCTCTCAATTGTTTGTCATCCATATCTATACAAACACGTAGGAAGTGGGGTACAGCACACACCACAATTTCTATAAAAAATGTACCACCTTCAGTGTCACACAATACAAGTATGAGTCAGAAATAGTAGTCAAACACTGCACTTTAATTTCACAAACAGTGTTGAACAATACGTGTATGAGTAGGATATAAAATATATTACTGTAGTACCACCTTCACCCACAGCGTCACACAATAAGTCTGTGCATCAGAAATAGTGACTGAACACTGTAGTTGACCTTCACAAACAGTGTCGCACAATTTGTTTTTGAGTAGGAAATAATATACTGCAATCTGACTGGCAGTGTCACAGTACTTATAAAAATAAAATAACAATTGTATAGTACACTGGGGTACAGCACAAACAAAAACACAAACTTTTTTTCATAATTGTATATAGGTATATATTAGGCTTTTTGTTTTTAGCTTTTATTATTTTAATTTTACACTGGGGCTGAGCCTCTGGATGGACGCACAGATCACCCCTTTCAGATACAGCCGACAGAGCACCCTGCCTGGACTGATATAGCAGAGCACCCCTTTCACACACACAGTAGACAGAGAGCACCCCTTTTTCAGATACAGCAGACAGAGCACCCCTTTCAGATACAGCAGACAGAGCACCATGCCTGGACTGATACAGCAGACAGAGCACCCCTTTCAGATACAGCAGACAGAGCACCATGCCTGGACTGATACAGCAGACAGAGCACCCCTTTCAGGTACAGCAGACAGAGCACCCCTTCCATATACAGTGGACAGAGCACCCCTTACAGATCATCTCATTTTTATACCAAATGGCAACTTTTTAGGGGTTCCCCTGAAATAAATTTGGTAATCGATTTCTTGCGACCACCCTGCTGACCAGTATTGATTCAGATAATGGCCAATAAGCAGAAAATAAAACCAATAAAAAAACAAAAGGTCAAGGCAGGCAGGAAAGTTTAATTGTCAGGTATCAAAGCAAGGGTCACCAACAGTATATCTAGATAAACAGTAGCACAAATGTCAGACTACAGGACTTAACAGACACCTAAGTCTTTCCATACCTGGCCTTATATTGGTGCAGAGAGCCAAATGAGGTACATAAGAGTGCTTAAGAAAATGCCTTCCAGGTAAGGAACTATCACAAACCAGCTGAGCTAAAAACTCAAGGAACGTAGTCAATCTTGCTGCTGGCTAAACCAGGAAATAAGTGCCTTCACTCTTTTTCCCCCTCATGTTTCTCATGTTCTATTCCCTTTCTTTCCCTTCCATTATCTTTCTCATGCCTCTCTTCACCCATCATCTGGCTTGCTCTCCCCCCCCCCCCCCCCCCCTCTCTTTCTCTCCCTTCTATTTGTGCCTGGGTCTCTGTTTCTTTTCTGTGTATCTGCTTCAGTACATCTACATCCTCCTGCTCTTCAAATTTTCTAATTGTTATCAAGCTGACCAGATACTGGCTGCGGTGTACACTGTCCTGTATATACATTGGCCTGTGAGCATGTGCATGACGTAACATGCACACATGCATGCCTTGATTGTGTTTTTGACTTATTTGTTTGAGGAGAGTGATGCAGAGTATGTGTGGCATCATGCAAATGTGATAACATCATTTTTATTGGCACTTCATTTTATTATATAGATTTTTCCTAGCATTACCTTCTTTCTTTTCTCCTTTATTATTGTACTTTTTGGGATGTTGACCTCTACAGGGTGTTTTTTTTATATTTGCCCTGTGCGCCTTTTTCTTTTCTTCTCTATATTGTTATAGTTTTTAATGTTGTGGATGATGTGATGTTGTAATTGGTTGAATTTCTTGAGTGTCTGTGCTCTCATAATGATATGGCTTTTCATGGTTAAGGGGCCCATTTTTCAATGAGTAATCAAACTTGTGAATGATAAAACTCATTGCGTATGATAAATGATGCTCCAGCCAATCAGCTGTCATTTTTCAAACACATTACAGGAGCTGAACACATGACAGGAGCTAATTGGCTTGAGCAACATTTATTATTTATCACCATTTTTTATTTAACTTTACAATAATTTGCCCTTCATATTTTCCTTAAGCATGCTGCGTGCCACTCATCTGTCCATGGAACCATGTTTGTTTTGTTTCTGTGGTCAAATACTTTTTTTTATCTGCTAGCAGTTAATGTGGTAATGTTATGCGTCTCACTGTGTGTTTCTGTGTCATTATGTGTCTTACTATGTGATTGTCAGTGTGTGTGTGTGCCAGTGATTGATTCTTCTGAGTAAACAAAATTGTGTCTCCCTTGATTCTACAAAACTGGTGTTCACCTACACAATTTTATTGGACCATTTACATATTAGGGTGATTCTGTGCAGGCAGCATTTTGGACTGTTCTGGGTCAGGTTTCATTGCTGGGAGCAGGTAGCAGCAGGGGTGTTTCAACAGAGGAAGGAGCCCGTGTCCACCTCCGGGTGGGCCCCCTTCTCTGTATGGTGCTGTAGACTCCGTCATTGTGCCAGAGTCTACTGCACATTGTTGAAACGCCCCTGCTGCTACCTGCCCCCAGCACTGCTACCTGACCCAGAACAGTCCAAAATGCTACCTGCATGCGCAGGTCTCCAGAAACATGGCACCCGCCATGATCCGGAGACCAATTTGGCTACCCCGCATGTGTGGCGGGCATTTTGGTGGCAATTTCTACCATGATCACAGTGCCTGGTGCTGGACTCTAGTAAGGTAAGTATTAGAATGGGTGCAGAGTGTGCGGTGTGGCCCCCTCCCCTGGACCCAGGGGCCGTGTGCACCGCACACATTGCACCCATTATAGAAACACCAATGGGTAGCAGTTTTGTTACAGGGGGTTAAGGGAAAGCAGAAACTGGTAATGCTGGGTGTAAGGTATGAGAGAACTGGTGGTAAAGTGGGTTAAGGACTGGTAGTGCAGACAGTAGTTTGGGACAGTGCTTGTGTGCAAGGAGTTGGATCGGGTCTGGCACTGCTGGGTGTAAGAGTAGATCACATTTGGGGAATACCAGCAGAAAAGAGATGGTTAAAGTCAAGTCATGCTTGGGTAAAGGAGGGTTTAAAAGTAGGGAGCAGCTGGGGCAGTTCACAGGTGCAAGGAAGAGGTTAGGGGGCAGCCGTGTAGGGATGGGGTAAAAGTAGATAGCAGCTGTTACTGAATATGGGGGAAGGACGGCACTAGGGGCAGGCAGTGAATGGGGTAGTATATCTGTTAGGGTAGATAGCATAGGTATCATTCATCAAAATAATAAATAAATCAATCAATTTAGTGTACAGTATATCATACATGTTTTGTGTATTCCAGGGCTGGACTTCCTTTATTGGTTTTCATTTTATGTTGTAATAGCTATTAGGCACTAACTCCTTAGGGTATTGTAGTCTGCTTTAATAATAACTTTTCCCCTCTCTAAAGGTAGCATCTAAAATTATAGTTTTGTGTCTCTTGTCTTTAGGGGCTTTTTGGGACTACTATATTGGGCAAATGGAGGATAACTGAGGTTGAATCCTCCTTTTTTGAACATTGTTTAATTATTTATAACTGTCTCTGTAATACAGGCCATTTGTATGTAGACTTTTATATATTCTTATCATTTGTTGAATGGTCTACTTGTTGGAAAACTTTTGACAACCAACCTGTAAGGAATATATTATTGACAAGTGCTAGATCATTTAAATGACTCTAAAAAAAATTCTATATGCTTGAGACCTTTTTGGCAAAGTGTAACTTGACCATTCAAATTCCTGTTTTGGATGTCAAATGGTTTCTGATGTTACAAGTGATACAACTGCAAGTATCCTATTTATATTGCACCGGGTGGTTACAGTTTGCCAGGAAACATGCAGCGGATCTAGAATTGAGGAATATGCAGATTAGTGTAAACACATTTGTTTTTTGAGTGTGGTTTATGTTTTTTTTATATAATTTGTGCTCCTGTTGGGATCATTGAATCTTATGGCACCTACACACTGGGAGATAACACTGAATGATATGAACATTCTCGTTCATTAATGAATGAGAACTCATTCATATAATTCAGTGTGGAAGCACCAACAATGAACGATACGCGGCCCCGCACTCGTTCATCATTGGTGCTCCGTCGCTTATGCATGCAGGCCAATATGGACAATCTTGTCCATATTAGCATGCACTGCTATGGAGCCAGGTGATGGGGGAGTGAAGAAATTTTACTCCCCCCCCCCCACACCCACACACTGCCAGGTCACCCATAACAGCTAATTCAGTCCCTGGTGCAAGTTATACTGCTTTTGTCATCAACCTTTTGACCCGGGTTATTGCCCGGTCATTCCCAGGTTACAGCTTGGTGTAAAAGGGTCCTTGAAAAATAACCCAGGCCAAGTGATCAGGGAATCCAACCTTGGTAGCTGCCAGAGATGGACCCAGGTAACGATGCAGTGTACAAATAAATGTGTGGACTAGAAAATAGCGCTTAGGTGGAAAAAGCAGCCTAGATATGTTCTAGTGATTCCCAATCACTATATACAAAACTATAGAAAGATGAATTTTGAAAATATATTTGGCGCTACCACCTTATATTCAGTTGCAAAGAAAGAACATACTTAAATTGAAATAAATATGGAGAAATAATGTATTGTATGGATCTTACCCTATTGTGGGGAAGTTTTACTGTATATGGGCTGTTTTACTGTATATGGGCTGCACTAATGGTGTGATATCTGAAACAATTGTGCTTGTGATTACTATTAGTATTTCCTATGCTAGAAATGATATCCCCCATCAGAAGGATGAATAGTCTTATTTCTGTACCTAATCTCCTCTCTTATATATATATATATACATGCCAGTAATATTGTATTAGAGACCAAACATAGTGCATTATTAAATAATAAACAATGCCTATAGAAATTTGTTTTATAAATATGATAATTATGAGATAGATCTGACTATCTGTTAATTAATGTATTGTTGAAGCTATTTATATTGTACGATAGTATTTATTAGATTGATGCTTTCAACTGTATTGTATGGATCTTACCCTATTGTGGGGAAGTTTTACTGTATATGGGCTGCACTAATGGTGTGATATCTGAAACAAGTGTGCTTGTGATTACTATTAGTATTTCCTATGCTAGAAATGATATCCCCCATCAGAAGGATGAATAGTCTTATTTCTGTACCTAATCTCCTCTCTTTCTGTATATACTGAATATATCTCTTTAAGGATAGATACACTAAATGTCAGCGCTGGGCTCCACTGAGAATGGAGCGCAGCGCTCACTTCCTATTCATGCGTGCTGCACTCCATTCAGCGCACCGTCACTTCCGGGTCCATGGACCGCACAGAAGAGACTTGGCCGTCCCTGGGATCATGTGATCGGACGCGGTCAAGTGACCACGGGCGGGAATTCATGAACACCTTGAAAATAGTGTTCATTGGCTGACAATGGTCATGTGATCGGAATCGATCACATGACATTAGTCCTAGTAATTATTTTCAGTGTTTTCTACTATTTCTAAACCGCGTTTTTATAAATAAATATAATGTTCAACTTGGGCACATTAATGATTGCTTTCTGCTGTGATTTAAATTAAGTTTTGTGAAATATCATTTAATGTATCAGAATGAAGACAACAGATGTTTCTTGTTGCCCTTTGATTGTAAGGGTATATAAAGGGTACCGGTAAAACACTGGTTTTATGCTCCTAAGGAAGCTGGCAGCCACCAGACCAGCGAAACGCATTGAGCTACATTTCTAAGGACCACAAGGTGTTTTTCCCCATTAACATCTCTGACGGTACGGACTCTCTTGCATCCACTGGATAAAATTCCAGCACAAGTCACCTACAGACCCGGATGTATCCCTGCTTGCTAATTTGGATCTTTATGTAAGAGATACCTAGGGGGACTTTTTTCCGGAAGCAAGTCTGGTAACAAATCATTTCATCAATTGAACTTGTGAGCATAAGTGGAATAGAGTCCTAGCCAGAAGTTCTGGACAAAGGGAATAACCAGTGGTACCTTCTATTTTTAATTCTTTATCCACCATTCTGAGCAATTGCTATTTTTTAATGATTAGAATCTGTTAAGATTGTTTAAATAAATTAGTGTTTATATTTATATTTTTATTGGTATAATGTCTATCATTATTTGACTTACAGCCGGAGCCAGTATATATATTTTCTCTTATTTCTATAACAATCCAGGGAATTGACCTTCCCTATACAGGCTGCCGTTGATAGCGCACTCTTTTTCATATATTCTTTCTGTGAGTAACATGCAGGGCAGACCCGGTTTCAGTGTAAATGGAGCTGGTCTGACCTAGGTTGGAACTGTGTCCAGAAACCTGGGTTGAACCTGGGTTTTTGATGTAAAAGTGGCATTACTTGTTTATCATGCATGTGTTCCCATACTCTATGATTATTCTGGATGTGGGAATAAGTATTAAGGGGCAGATTTAACAACAATTTATGATAGTTCGATGGCCAGCCAATCAGCTCTAGTCATGTGCTTGAAAAAATGTTAGAAGCTGAGTGGCTTGATCACCATTTAGGATTACTAATGAGTGATAACAACAAAATCACTCTTTGTTAAAACTGTCCCTTTAGGGGCAGTTCAATAGAATGTTGGAATTTTGATAAGTTCTGAGGTTTCCAGGTTTTTCTGTTGCCGCAAGATTTTTACTGTTTAATTTGAGGAGAGTAAATGAGATGAAATCACTGTATTTTTTGTACATCCAGAGAAAGTCACATTTTTTATTAAATTGTTAATTTTGCTAATAAATTAACCGGCACCCTTGCTGCTCCCACCCTGATGACTATTTAAGCCTTTGGGAGTTTCAAATTAGCTTAATTAGGGCAACATATTCCAATGAATAATAACACCAATGGCAAAGTTTTATTTTGGTTCATTATGATACAAATAGAAATGGCATTGGTAATCAGCATTACTTACCTCTCCAGCGTGTTTCAGCACTGTCTCCCCCATAAGCGGTGTCCTCAGATCTCCTGCTGACAGCCTAATGCTGCCATCAATGGGCTTCTGTGTCATGTGCATGCACATGCGTGATGGCCTCAGCTTTGATTGCCTATGTGCACATTATTGTTACTGTAATAATTGGGACCTATGTCATTTACTGTATCTAAAATAAACGTTTACATTATTGTAAATCATTCATTATTAACAATTTTTTCTTCGTACTTGAATGCAGCATTGTTGCTGGTAACAGTCTTTACCAGTGTTTAACCCCAGGCTGGTCCAATTATTCCTTCCAGTATGTGCCAAATGTATTTATTTTTTTCCATAAATCTGTGGATACCCAGCTTATCCATCACGGCACATGCAGTCATACAGTAAGGACACCGTCTAATTCCTGGTGGTGGTAGTGCTCCCCATTACAGCTCATTTCCTGTATTTCCTGCCAGGTTGATCCAGCTACCCACAGTTAGCATGGACTGAACATCCTGTTGCAGCTCACTGTCAACAAGGCAGAGGTGGAAGCGGATTGCCAAGTGTGCAGACAATAAAGGTGAGCTAGAGGCTGGGATTGTTGGAACTTTTGGTCCTTTTGGTGCCCTGCCACCCGCTGTTGTTAGAGAAGACCGTTTTCCTCCTGACAGCCTTTCATAGGCTTTGTGTGTTTTTGCATTCCCTGCCCATTGATGGATTTCAAGGGGGGCTGCTATGTGTGAATAATGGTATACAGAGAATGGGCTAATCCTCAACATGTGTGCATGCTTTACAGTACTACTGCTTCTAAATGCCCAGTACATCAAAATCTTTGTGTCTGGATGGTGTGAGTTAGGGCTTGAGCATATTCCTTTAAGTTTTATTGCATGCCAATGAAGCAGTGGCTGAATGTGTGTGGGGAGAGAGCGTTTCATTTTTTGAGAAAGTTTTACAAAGAATATTTGCTGTACTGTAGTTTGGGTCAAAATTTCTCCAAGAGTATGTTTCAGGCTCAGATTAAGTTCTTATAACAAAGTATACTGTATTCTTTATATTTTTATATTTTTTTTTGTAATGAGGCTTCAAATTAAGTTTTAGATTTTTTCCCACAAATGTATTTTTATTAATGCATTTTCTTTAGAATGTTATGTCAACAATATTTTATTACAATTTATTTTACTACATTTCCTAGTTATTTTTTGAATATGGCCTTAATATTGTAATATACTATATCTCCCAAATCCCTATAGTTTGCTCAGTGAGCTTTTCTATAGTTATTTTACTGTTGCCCTCTAACTCTTTCCGTCTTCGTCAACTTTTCTCTCTAACTCTTATCTTTCTTTCTCTCTCTATCATGCATCCTCTGTATCTCTCCTCTTGCAATATTTTTTCCTAATCCTCCATTTCCCTCTCTCTGCATATGTCAGCCACTGGCTCTCCTAGGTAAGCTATAGGCCATCTCTCCTAGAAACAATATTTTCATGTGCTCCACTGCCTTTACCTGTCAGTCGCTGGCAATTTCACTAAACCATTGACGTTAGGCTTGTGTGTACTATTTCAGTTTGGAATGTAGGAGAGTGATGCAAAACCATAATTGGCTGTCATGTATTAGACACTGCCATCATATACTCTCTATGGAGGCAAATCAAATGTTTTGTGTGCCTATTTTTCCTGCCTAGACTGGAAAGTTTAGATGCCCAAACATTTATTGGGATTCAATAGTGTTTGGGTGCCCATGCATATCACGCATGTCGTGGCCAGTTTGACAGTGTTTTGCCACATAAAATGGCTAAAGCCTTCTAATGTCCTGGTTTGGGTGTCCAAACTCCTGTTTGGATGTCCAAAGTGCTGACTATGCACACATTTCTTCTTGCATCTAAAGAGGCTGTGATAAGAAATGTCACTCTTGAGGCTACCGGGCATCTAAGTGAAGAAAAGATTGAATTGCTCTGTTTTGTACCCCCTAGTGGTAGCTGTGCACTAAAACTATTGAAACGCCCCCCCCCCCCCCCATATATTCATATAGAATTAAAAAAATCTAATAACATATTTCAAACTGTATTTCTAAATGAGAATGAGATAAACAGATTGATTGATTCATTCATTGATTCATTGTTAGTGTTTTTTTTTTACTCGATTACTATAAACCAATAAAAAAATAATTTGGACTAAAAACAACTATGTTTAGATATACAAACCTCTTACGCTACATGAGAAAGCAACATAATACAAAAACAGCAAAGGCATACAAGACAATCATAATATAAATCAAAACAGAAAAATATCAATAAATCCTCAAAATACAGGAAAAACTAAAAAGAAGACAAAAAACTATGTAGCATAGGGGAAGTAGACAAAGGGTGAAAAGAGAAGTACTGAAAGAAGAGGGGGGTGGGGAGAAAAAACAGCTCCAGATCCTAAAGAAATAAGAGAGGGCGGAGCTCACCCAAAGCAACTTTAAAGGCCAGTCCAATTTAAGAAGGCAAAATCAGCAACAAAACAATAGGGACAAAGTCCCAGATTGTCCCAACAAACTATAAAGAAGTTTGGAGGAGTTAGATGCAATAATGTTCTTAAAGGTATTCTTAAAGAATCCTTGAAGGCCATCCATTTTAGCCACATAATCTCTAAAGACTGCGTAATTACCATCCGTAGAAGTATAGCTTATATTTCCATATGAAAATCAATTTTACTAAACCAGTCCCTAACCGTTGGAGGAGAGAAGGAATAGCACCTTACCAGGATTACTGACTTAGTTTTCTTTTTCTTCCCTTCTAAATAATGCTGCTATTATTTTTAGGGGCACTCTTAGTTGTAGTTAAAACTTAACTTTTATTTTAGAAAACAAAAGACTCATCAGATAATGGGGCAGATGTATTAAGTCTGGAGAAGTGATAAAGCAATGATAAGTGGAAGGTGATAACCCACCAGCCAATCAGCTCCAATATGTAAATTGACAGTTAGGAGCTGATTGGCTGGTGTGTTATCGCCTTGCACTTATCACTGTTTTATCACTTCTTCAGGCTTAATACATCTGCCTCATTGTACTGTCGCTTATTGCTTTATACATTATCTGACTCTACTGAGCACACACTATTCAATACAGTAATGAAACTGTTAAAAAAGTTTAACTTAATCATTACCAATATATTTCATTGGGGACATATTTATACACACATTAATGTGTTTATTATAAATATTTCTTCCTATACAGCATAGTTAAACATCTCCCCTGCACTCTCATTAACTGGTGCAAAGATCAGTGCACACCGACAGTTAACAGTAGGCTCTGAGAGCCATATACTTTCTGTACTTTAGAAATGTTCTCTTATTGAAAATGTTATGCCTATATGGCAGATGATCAAAAATAGAAACCCGGTACAGAATATATGTCTCACTTCCTTCTGACTTTTTTCAAAAATCTTTCCAGTAAACACCATTGTGACTTGCATTCGTTATTCATTTAGAGATACAGATAAGTCTGATGCTGAGAGCATTTAGCGAAACACTGTGTGCCTGTTGATCCTGTGACCAATACTTTGTTGCCATTGAAAATGTTATATTAAATATAATCTAGCAAGAGTGTGTATATCTTTTAAAATTACTGTAGCTATTCTACAATGTATAATTGCTTGATGATCTCCACACTAGACATTCTTTATCTCAAGAATAACTGTCAAAACTATTTCTGCAATAAATTACAAGTAAGCAAAATACCAGACTCTCTTGTTCTCCAAGAGGTTTTTGAAATTGACCAGCATTATATTAACCACATTGTGGAGGGTCATAATTTGAGGGTCATTAATCTGGACTCCAGCTGGGCCACAATTTACTGTGCTGTACTTTTACTAAGTGTTCAATGTCTGTCTGTCAGTGTGAGTCTTTTGTTTTCTAAAATAAAAGTTACGTTTTAACTACAACTAAGAGTGCCCCAAAAGTAAAGTTTTATTTTTCTTCCCTTCTATATGATTGAATCCATAACTCTGGAGTGTATCACCGGTTCTGCATATTAGTCCTATATTCTTGATACATCTAAGTCTCAAAATTTACCAATACCTAACAATACTGGTACTGTATATACACTGCTCAAAAAAATAAAGGGAACACTAAAATTACACATCCTAAATCTGAATGAAAGAAATATTCTTATTAAATACTGTGTTCTTTACATAGTTGAATGTGCTGACAACAAAATCACACAAAAATTATCAATCGAAATCAAATTTATTAACCCATGGAGGTCTGGATTTGGAGTCACCCTCAAAATTAAAGTGGAAAAACACACTACAGGCTGATCCAACTTTGATGTAATGTCCTTAAAAGAAATCAAAATGAGGTTCAGTAGTGTCTGTTGCCTCCACGTGCCTGTATGACCTCTCTACAATGCCTGGGCATGCTCCTGATGAGGTGGCGGATGGTCTCCTGAGGGATCTCCTCCCAGACCTGGACTAAAGCAGCCGCAAACTCCTGGACAGTCTGTGGTGCAACATGGCATTGGTGGATGGAGCGAGACATGATGTCCCAGATGTGCTCAATTGGATTCAGGTCTGGGGAACGGGCGGGCCAGTCCATAGCATCAATGCCTTCGTTTTGCAGGAACTGCTGACACACTGCAGCCACATGAGGTCTAGCACTGTCTTGCATTAGGAGGAACCCAGGGCCAACTGCACCAGCATATGGTCTCACAAGGGGTCTGAGGATCTCATCTCGGTACCTAATGGCAGTCAGGCTACCTCTGGCGAGCACATGGAGGGCTGTGTGGCCCCCCAAAGAAATGCCACCTCACACTATTACTGACCCACTGCCAAACCGGTCATGCTGGAGGATGTTGCAGGCAGCAGATCATTCTCCTTGGTGTCTCCAGACTCTGTCATGTCTGTCACATGTGCTCAGTGAGAACTTGCTTTCATCTGTGAAGAGCACAGGGCACCAGTGGCGAATTTGCCAATCTTGGTGTTCTCTGGCAAATGCCAGACATCCTGCACGGTGTTGGGCTGTAAGCACAACCCCCACCTGTGGACGTCGGGCCCTCATACCACCACTCTTGGAGTCTGTTTCTGATCGTTTGAGTAGACACATGCACATTTGTGGCTTTCTGGAGGTCATTTTGCAGGGCTCTGGCAGTGCTCCTCCTGTTCCTCCTTGCACAAAGACGGAGGTAGCGGTCTTGCTGCTGGGTTGTTGTTACGGCCTCCTCCACATCTCCTGATGTACTGGCCTGTCTCCTGGTAGCACCTCCATGCTCTGGACACTATGCTGACAGACACAGCAAACCTTCTTGCCACAGCTCGCATTGATGTGCCATCCTGGATGAGCTGCACTACCTGAGCCACTTGTGTGGGTTGTAGACTCCGTCTCATGCTACCACTAGAGTGAAAGCACCACCAGCTTTCAAAAGTGACCAAAACATCAGCCAGAAAGCATAGGAGCTGAGAAGTGGTCTGTGGTCACCCCCTGCAGAACAACTCCTTTATTGGGGGTGTCTTGCTAATTGCCTATAATTTCCACCTGTTGTCTATTCCATTTGCACAACAACATGTGAAATTGATTGTCAAGCAGTGTTGCCTCCTAAGTGGACAGCTTGATTTCACAGAAGTGTGATTGACTTGGAGTTACATTCTATTGTTTAAGTGTTCCCTTTATTTTTTTGAGCAGTGTATTTACTTTTACCTTTTGGAGGGTGATCCCAGTGCACTTTTCCAAAGAAAACCCTCTCTTTAGTAGTATTATTCAAACATCACAACAGGGATTTTTGTATATTTCAAGATATGAGTGAAGGACAGGTGAAATACCAAAACAACAAACTTGAAGTTTAAGGACTTCCATCCAAAATGGCTGGAGGCTAGGACATTGCCACCAAATGTGAAGTGGGTTGCCAGGAGCATTTGAGCAATTCCAGCATGTATTGGGCACACCAAGCCCATCTCAGAAAAAGGATCTGGACACTTATATCAAAGGTATATTATTAACTTGTAATTGGTCTCACAAAAACCAACATTACTAGAGCAAACATGTGCCAAATATTTTAACCCAGTTGGCCTCCCCACCCAACTCCAGGTCCCATGTTTTAGTAAAGTATGGAAGGAGACTCGCATCCTCCAAAATGAAGTTATATATCAGGGAAATAGTATGAGACGGGGCATAGGAGCTGGCACTCAAGAGTTCAAAAGGCATTCACGCCATACGATGGGTGGCTGAGGAACCAAAAGAATGGAAGAAGTGGCGAACCTATAAGTATTGCCAATATTCCCCCTGAGGTAAATTCCAGGTGTCCTGTATTGTATGTTGGCAAAGGATGCAGTTGAGCCCCCACTTACCAGCTGTCCAACTCGATAGAGGCCCACATCTAACCAACATCAAAAAGCTAAGATGGGAAGTGAATGTTTGATTAAAATCAAAACTATGGGGAGGCCTTTGTTGAGATGGAGGGATTCTTATGAAGGCACTTACCAGCAGGATAACATGGTAGGATGGGAAGAGCTGGGAAAGGTGGGGAGCTCTGGAGATAGGGACAGTCAATGACTGCTTTTCATTCTGCACTAACTGCTTAGATGTATCAGCTCTAGACCATTCCAGGATTCTAGAGGGGAGACGTGTGGTAGTACCCCTGAATATTGGGAAGCCTGAGACCTCCTCTATGCTTTATCCTGTACATCAGTTCTAGCTTCCATCAAGGTTTCCCCCCTCCCCATAAGGGCCTGAATATCTAAACCATTGCGAGGGGCATCTTGATGGGTAGAATGAGCAGAAGAAACAGAATCTAAGAGAGAGAATTCATTTTTAGAATACCCATCCTCCCAAACCATGAAAAAATTAGCTGGCAGCTCTGTTAACATCGAGCATATGTTTGTTTGCTGAAAAAGTGTATTATGTGCATCACTATGTGACTAGTATGCACAAGCATCTTATGCTGATTAAAATGATATCTGGTATGCCTATATTCAGTGTGTGACTGTGGCTGTATCTGCAAATGAATGCTACATTACAGTGATTTTGTTAACAGGCGCAATGTGGCTCAGGGAGGACGCAGGTCCCAGCCATTGCCAGGTGACCGGGATGCTGTGCCTTCTCCAGCTGCCAGAGCTTACAGGTCCTTCAACACTGCTGCAGGGGAGCTTGGGAGCCACCAGGCACTTGGCAACAGGGACGCCAGAGGGAGACAGCATTCCCCGTTGCTAGGTAATTAATTGTTTGTCTTTGACGTGCAGCAGGACAGCTGCACAGGATTTTTTCATTATGACCTCTCAGTTTTGATTGGTGCAGGCACCTGTTATATTTCTTTCATCTGTACTCCCCAAATGCTGGTTATAGTTCCTGCTTCTTGTGAGAAAATGCCAGTCCCGTGAGCTCTCATGCTAAAGATTTTAGCCTTATGGGAAAAGCAGCTCTTATAGGCAAGAAGACCTGCTGGTGCATTCTACGAGTCTTACTATCAGGTGTCTGGGGTTAGTGTCCTGAAGATCCGTGGTTATTGCACAGAAGACCATCATCTTTTCAAGTTCATCTTACTCATCATCTTCAGTCACCCAGGTCTCATCGCCAGTCTGCCCAGGTACTTCCCTCAGACCATAACAGTTTTCTAGTAATACTGTAACGTATCATTTCATATGCAGATACATATGCAGTCACACAATAAAATGATGTTGCATGCCTATATTCAATCAACATAAGCTGCTTGTGCATCCTATTTGCATAGCAATGTGACTTATATGCATTTAAAAAGAAAAAGTCACACATAAAGACACTCAGTGCTACAGCCATGACGTGAGTAGAAGGCCTGTTTAACATGACTGCAGCAAGGATGTAGGAGGAAACGTATCTATTTCAATCGAGAAGCATTTCAGGTAAAAGGAAAGGAAGTTTGAACACATGTTACCATTTGAGGTAGTGCCTTAATATTTAGGGCAACTGATTTGGTATAATTAACTTTGAAGTTAGAAAGGTCACCAAACATCCTTATCTCATCAAGCAGGTTAGGTAGGGAAGTGATCGGAGAAGTGATTGTGGCCAATAAGCATTGGCAAAAGGTCTAATTTATATTCCTTTCATAAGGCCTCCAAAGGATAAAGAACAAAGGTTACAGAAGATATCCTTACTGAGTACCGTTATCAATACCAAAATGAGCAGAGAAGGAGCCATTAACTGTAATCTTGGCTGATGGAGAGGATGCTGTGGAAGAAGACAGCACCCAGTCCCAAATTTCTCACCAATCAATATGATTGAATGCCTTCTTGGCATACATGGACAATAAAATTGCTGGGACCTTCACTGTGGCTATATGGTAAATAAGGATCAGGATCTAAGACGTATTGTTCCAAGCCTTGTGACCCCGAACAAATCCATCCTGCTCACTGTATGATCAACGGGAGAGCTTTCAGTCTATTAACAAGAAGTTTTGCCAATAGTTTTACATCAACATTAAGAAGGGAGACAGGCCAGTAGCTAGGACATAGGGAGCGGTCCTTGCCTTCATTAGGAATCACTGTGATGTGGGCCTCCAGAGATTGGCTAGGGAAGGGGGATTGTTTGGAAACTGCATTAAAGGAGTAATGGGAGTACTTTACCATGGAAGGCCTTATAGCAGTTCATAGGGAAACCATCTGGGCCAAGCCTCCTCCCAGAAGGGGTAGATTTGATAGCCTCCTCCAATTCGAGCATATTAACAGGCCTCTCCAATGCCTCACTATCTAGCTCAGCAAGTTTAGGGAACCCTACTCTAACAAGGTAGTCGCTAATGGATCGCTGTTTTGTCAAAGCATCGGGGTAGGCCGCTGTAGTGAGAAGATTATAAAGAGATGAATAATAGGTACACTTTATTCCAAAACTAGTTCTTTATACCTGAGTTTTAATTTTTCTAATTAGATATTTTATTTCTGTGTCATACAGTATTTAAAGCATAATTTCATTGGCAGGTTAAAATAAACTAATGTATCTTTCCATAGAGGCACACTACAAAATGCTGTGTGCAGCTATCAATGAAAAGAAACAATCTAATGTCTTGCCAAGTTGTGTACCTCATTCAATGTACGTGCATGTAGGTGTTGCAAGCTGCAGAACTATTTGGTTACATAAGCCTTATAGGTGCTAAATTGCTAATGATTCTTTCTGACAACAATTTTGATCTGATATGCTTTTGCCAATTTTTTTATTTAAATGTAGTCATATATGATTATTTTTGTTTTTTATAAAAAGTTACATTTGTTATTTTAATATTTAGGAATCATGGGTCTTATATGATATATTTTCTAAATTAGATTGTATTTCCTTACTTTCCTTAAATAAACAATTCAATGAACACAAAAGATGGACAAAGTAAAAAGTCAAGATTGAGATGTTACTCCTCTTTAATCCTCTGTATGTTTTAGCAATCCCACCAAGCCCTCCTCTAGTTTGGAAAATCTCAAAAGAAAAAAGGCCAAAAAAATTCAGATTCTGAAATGAGAAACTTATCGAATGTGTCTTAAAGTATTACAATCAATTGTTTGGAAAATCTAATGTCCATACATATACCAATGAAGCTAAAGAGGCAATTTGGAGGAAGATTGGTGATGACGTTTCATCTGCTGGAGTCACATGGCATTTTGGTGATGTTTGCCGCAAAAGATTTAATGATTGTAAGCTGCAAGTAAAGAGAGAGAGAGCTCTCACTAAAATATCAATACAGCAAAGCAACTAGTGGAGGCCCGGAATTAAAAAGTTAATTGCTCGAGTGGGAGCTTAGATTGAGTGAAATATTTGCATCGAGTCTATAGCTGGATACTTCTTGGGAATTGATACTGGATCCAATCTTCTTTTTATTGAATCAGGTATTTTTTCTGGTTATGCATTTAGAAATGTTATGTTATTATGATACTTTGATTATTTTTTTAAAATACATCAATTATATTTTAAGTATAAATTGCAAAATAATATATAATGCTTTTAGAAATATCTAAAAGAGAAATCTTTGACGAGAACTTCATATTCAAAAAAATTTAAGTTCATAATCTATTCTTTTTAATGTTATAGGTTTTTATTTAAAATGTTTGTGTTTTTCAATTTTTATTGCAAGGATTATAAAGATTTTTATCTGATTAATAAATTACTAATACTTATATAAAAATTTCTTTGTTTAGCTCATGTTACACCATCCAATACCTCATCACATTCAGTAGTTGTATGTCACTTAGTGCTGCTTTAAAGCAGCACTATATTAAATTCACACCTATATAGGAACTGCAAATACAGATGTAGCCACCTTTATCTTGAGTGGCCGCGGCGGTTGGCCCGTTCGACCATACGCAGCGCACTGTGGCGTAGCGAGGCGCGCATAGCCACAGAGAGGCTATCTAATCGCACGGAGACAGACATTTGACGTTTGGCGTTACCTTTACGTGTAATACCTGCGATCAGCCACCAGATGTCGCTTTTTACAATCACCACTGCGCATGCGTGTGGTCTCCCGTAAAATACAATACTGACATACATAATAAGGACTACTTTACTAAGGCGTCTCATTACGCTGCATACAGCAAATACTGTACTCATTACGCTGCATTATTTAATACAGTACTGTACAGTATATACAGTACGACACCGACGCAAATACAGTAGTACAGCATACAGTATATGATCCATCTACAATACTTTATGAATACTGTATGTGAGCGTCCGAGTCCCGCAGACAAAACACAGTACTGTAAAACCAGTAGTGTACACTGTCGCAAATGGATGTGTGTTACAAGTTCACTATTGCCTCTCAAGATTAGGAATTTTCTACAGTATGTTATCGTCTTAATCCCGTAGCCATTACAGCATAATCAAAACCAACGGATTTATACATTTGTCTGCGGCGAAGTGGTGAAGTGTTTCGCTTCCTATACTCAGAGTCCAGGGTTCGATTCCTTAAGTACTAATGCATGTTACTGTAGTTTTTTTCACACTTTATTATTTTTTTTATTCACCCCCACCTCGTGGCAGGCAGCAGTTGGGTATGGAATGAGAAATGGCATAAGCTGTGCAGGCTACGGGGCGGTGCTGAAGGAGCGTCACAATCCCCTAGCCAAAATACACAGATACTGTAAGCGTATACTGTAAGATACTGTAAGCGTGAGATACTGTATTGAGCTAGGGGATTGTGACGCTCCTTCAGCATTGCCCCCTGAACTGTGAAATGTACAGTATGCCATATTGTATCTCACTACATATCCGAGCGCTGCCACGTGCTGGGAGTTCACGGTCGGCGGCCATGTTGTCAGGTTGCTAAGCGATCCAGCTCGGTAT
This sequence comes from Pseudophryne corroboree, assembly GCF_028390025.1. Taxonomy (NCBI): domain Eukaryota; kingdom Metazoa; phylum Chordata; class Amphibia; order Anura; family Myobatrachidae; genus Pseudophryne; species Pseudophryne corroboree. Next base: position 640,386,998 of record NC_086444.1, read on the forward strand.
ACCGTAATGTGCATAGACCTCGCTTATCCCAATGTAATTGAGCTAGGGGATTGTGACGCTCCTTCAGCATCGCCCCGTAGCCTGCACAGCTTATGCCATTTCTCATTCCATACCCAACTGCTGCCTGCCACGAGGTGGGGGTTCAGGAGGTGGGGGTTCATGGGTAGTGGTCGTTTTGACAGTGTGCTATGCGATTGAGTCCGGTGTACCGTAATACTGTATGCAATCCTACAGTAGCTTATCCCTCCCCTGTGTATTTTGGCTAGGGGATTGTGACGCTCCTTCAGCATTGCCCCCTGAACTGTGAAATGTATGCCATATTGTATCTCACTACATATCCGAGCGCTGCCACGTGCTGGGAGTTCACGGTCGGCGGCCATTTTGTCAGGTTGCTAAGCGATCCAGCTCGGTATACCGTAATGTGCATAGACCTCGCTTATCCCAATGTAATTGAGCTAGGGGATTGTGACGCTCCTTCAGCATTGCCCCCTGAACTGTGAAATGTATGCCATATTGTATCTCACTACATATCCGAGCGCTGCCACGTGCTGGGGGTTCACGGTCGGTGGCCATTTTTAGTGTGCATAGAACTCGCTTATCCACATAGGCCCCTGTGTTTTTAACTACTATATTGAGATGCACATTTCTAGGCCTACAGTATTTAATATACAGTAAGCAGCATTGTTGTTAGGCAATAATTGAAGAATTTACATACAGTACTGACATGTACTGTATGTAATGCTTGTACATCATGTCAGTCGACCCTTATGCTGTACACTACTGTAAGTCTCACAGGGCCCATGCACTTCCAAGGAGGGTTATTTACTGTACTGTATCTGTTTCATACAGGAAACTAATTGCAGTCCATAACACTAATATTAAGCCCACTCCATTATCCACTCCTCCCCTGTGTATTAAACACCCCCTACCACCCTGGAAGTCATGTACCAGGGCCCCTTCATTCAGCACAATGCCCCCTTCTACAGTTTAGTGTTCTCCTTCCTGCCCCATCTGTGCAGTAAAGGAATAATTAGCAGAAATTATTTCTCCAGGTCCTACTGTACATACTGAGCGAAAGATAGAACCCCCCTATCCCCCGCGGAGCATCAAAGCTGCCGCTGATAGCTCCCCCCCACCCCTTCCGCTGGTGAGTGGGTAGGGTCCCCAGTGCATTGCTGTGTCCAGGGGCCCACACTGCTGTTAAGATGGCTCTAGTAATTGAGCTAGGGGATTGTGACGCTCCTTCAGCATTGCCCCTGGACTGTACCATACTGTATCTCACTCCATATCCAAGCGCTGCCATGTGCTGGGAGTTCACGGTCGGTGGCCATTTTGTCAGGTTGCTAAGCGATCCAGCTCGGTATAACGTAATGTGCATAGACCTCGCTTATCCCGGTGTACTATGTGCAGTAGTACTGAATGATTGCTATCACTTGTGGTGAAACACCTATCTTATCAAATACAGTAACTACTGTACAGTATAGTTGTTCGCACAGGTGATGGTAATCATACTGTATATTTAAACTGAAGTCCGTAACAGAGCATTCTGTCCCTCCTGCAGAGGTTCTTGTTGGGAGGCACAGGGAAAAAAGGCAAATACTGTACAGTACTGTATTTGCACTTTACTGTTGTGCACTTTATTTGAAAATGTACAGTTGTTTGCTATTTTTAGCATGCTGTGCTTTACATGTTTTCTTATTGTGGTTTTTATATTTTTATGCCCTCACTTTCTCCTCGTTGCTGGCGAGAGTTCTGTCCCGCCAGCGAACGAGGAGACGCAGCTCACCAAGAGCATAGGGACGGTCCCGTGCAGCAGCCATAACCGTCCTTATGCTCAATGAGCGTCTCAGACGTCGTGCGCCTCAGACGTCGTGCGTCTCAGACGTCGTGCGGTCCAGGCATTCAACGTACAGTACTGTAGTTACTGTACTTTGTGACAGTTTCCCTTAGTTTTAAATATGCCCTTTCTTTGACCACAGTATTTTCCACTGTCTTGCCCTACGCCCTTCCCTCCTGGGAGCCTTCACAGTTCTTATGCAATACACAAATACCGAAGATGCACAGTCCGTCAGAATACACTCATTTCATTCCCGCTGTTTAGGTGCATTTAGCGTAAAGAATCGCTCCTGCAGATGTACTTTGATTTATTTGAAACCTGTGTGCTTCCTTCCATTGGATGTACTGTATTGGAGATAATTTTTTTTTTTTTAAAGTGAATGTCACGGGAACACATTAAAAATAAGGTTGGCACTTCCTTCCCATTGGTGTTGGTTTACAGTATGCCGTAGTGTACTCGGACGCTCATGTAATTGCATTTCAAAGGCACAGTATTTTCCATCGTCTCCCCCCTACCCCCATCGCCCTTCCCCCCTGGGGGCCTGCACAGGGAGGAAATTCAGGTCCTGTGCAATACACAAACGCTGAAGATCTACTGTACAGTACTGTTTTGCTCAGTTGGTAGCGTCAGAATACACTCATTTCATTCCCGCTGTTTAGGTGCATTTAGCGTAAAGAATCGCTCCTGCAGATGTACTTTGATTTATGTGAAACCTGTGTGCATCCTTCCATTGACTGTCTTACAATGTAAATAAAATAATACAGTGCATTATTACAGAAAAAAAAAAAAAAAAGAAAGAAAGCACATCAGCTCTCGAACCCTGGACTCCCAGCGAGGGAGGTGGGAGCCTTCACCCCTAGCCCACGACGCCTCATGAGAGATTTCCAATTTCATGTGTGAAAGTACTGCAAACAGCGCCCGGCCCCCGCCCCATTGCTGTTGGTTTATGCCTTAGAGGACTCGGACGCTCGCATTTGTAAAGCACGGTGTTTTCCTCCGCCTCCTGCTAGCCTGTTGCCCTTCCCCCATGGGAGCCTGCACAGATCATGCAGTAGACAGGGAGGGAATGCAGGTCATGTGCAATACACAAACGCCCACTGTAGTACTATTTTGCTCACTTACAGTACCGTACTGTACTGTAGGTTGCATTTAGCGTAAAGAATCGCTCCTGCAGATGTACTTTGATTTATGTGAAACCTGTGTGCATCCTTCCATTGGATGTACTGTATTGGAGATAATTTTTTTTTTTTTAAAGTGAATGTCACGGGAACACATTAAAAATAAGGTTGGCACTTCCTTCCCATTGGTGTTGGTTTACAGTATGCCGTAGTGTACTCGGACGCTCATGTAATTGCATTTCAAAGGCACAGTATTTTCCATCGTCTCCCCCCTACCCCCATCGCCCTTCCCCCCTGGGGGCCTGCACAGGGAGGAAATTCAGGTCCTGTGCAATACACAAACGCTGAAGATCTACTGTACAGTACTGTTTTGCTCAGTTGGTAGCGTCAGAATACACTCATTTCATTCCCGCTGTTTAGGTGCATTTAGCGTAAAGAATCGCTCCTGCAGATGTACTTTGATTTATGTGAAACCTGTGTGCATCCTTCCATTGACTGTCTTACAATGTAAATAAAATAATACAGTGCATTATTACAGAAAAAAAAAAAAAAAAGAAAGAAAGCACATCAGGTCTCGAACCCTGGACTCCCAGCGAGGGAGGTGGGAGCCTTCACCCCTAGCCCACGACGCCTCATGAGAGATTTCCAATTTCATGTGTGAAAGTACTGCAAACAGCGCCCGGCCCCCGCCCCATTGCTGTTGGTTTATGCCTTAGAGGACTCGGACGCTCGCATTTGTAAAGCACGGTGTTTTCCTCCGCCTCCTGCTAGCCTGTTGCCCTTCCCCCATGGGAGCCTGCACAGATCATGCAGTAGACAGGGAGGGAATGCAGGTCATGTGCAATACACAAACGCCCACTGTAGTACTATTTTGCTCACTTACAGTACCGTACTGTACTGTAGGTTGCATTTAGCGTAAAGAATCGCTCCTGCAGATGTACTTTGATTTATGTGAAACCTGTGTGCATCCTTCCATTGGATGTACTGTATTGGAGATAATTTTTTTTTTTTTAAAGTGAATGTCACGGGAACACATTAAAAATAAGGTTGGCACTTCCTTCCCATTGGTGTTGGTTTACAGTATGCCGTAGTGTACTCGGACGCTCATGTACAGTAATTGCATTTCAAAGGCACAGTATTTTCCATCGTCTCCCCCCTACCCCCATCGCCCTTCCCCCCTGGGGGCCTGCACAGGGAGGAAATTCAGGTCCTGTGCAATACACAAACGCTGAAGATCTACTGTACAGTACTGTTTTGCTCAGTTGGTAGCGTCAGAATACACTCATTTCATTCCCGCTGTTTAGGTGCATTTAGCGTAAAGAATCGCTCCTGCAGATGTACTTTGATTTATGTGAAACCTGTGTGCATCCTTCCATTGACTGTCTTACAATGTAAATAAAATAATACAGTGCATTATTACAGAAAAAAAAAAAAAAAAGAAAGAAAGCACATCAGGTCTCGAACCCTGGACTCCCAGCGAGGGAGGTGGGAGCCTTCACCCCTAGCCCACGACGCCTCATGAGAGATTTCCAATTTCATGTGTGAAAGTACTGCAAACAGCGCCCGGCCCCCGCCCCATTGCTGTTGGTTTATGCCTTAGAGGACTCGGACGCTCGCATTTGCTAGTCCTCCATTCCCATTATGCATTAGCGAACTCAGACGCTCATATATTTTAAAAGCACGGTGTTTATACATTGTACTGTACATTCTTCCTTTTACACAATTACTGTAGTTGCGTCTCCATACACATACTGTACAGTACTCCATACTTTTTTCCACCGCCTCCCGTTACGCCTACAGTATTGCCAGAGCTGTAGATCAATCCGCCGCTATACTGTACGATCGAAAGTACTGGATTAGTGGAGCATTAGCGACACAGTGGTGGAGATGTGTAATGCATGATGAGTATCTAGATCGTCTCAACGCGCCTGCCTGTGATGAAACTCAGCTATCGCATTAGCGTGGCTAGACGCCCGTCTCGGCGGAGAAACAGTCAAGATAAAGGTGGCTACATCTGTATGTATCTTACAATTTCACAGTGAGCGGTATTTAATAATTACTGCTCATTGTAAAAATTTCATCTAGCCAGGTTTCAACCTCTGTTTCTCTGTGCTTGCCTGTGCTGCAGTCCCAGTGGCCAGCTACTGCTGTGTGGGTATCGGCAGTGTGAGGTTGGGGGTAATTCCAGTACACCAGCGGCTTTGTGCGTAGAATGGAATCATCCACTACTGCGGGTGGGGACAAAATGAGGAATGCTTTATGTTTTGAGTAACCAGGGTGAGTGGCTACTCCTGCTGGAAACACAGGGACACTTAAAAGGTGACCTCACCCACTGACCTGGAGGGAAACATGGTACTCCTGGTGCTCTGTCTTGCACATGAGATGCCCTTAGTTGTGTGTAGCATAAGGAGAGGGAAGGAGGGTGGCTCTACTGAGCGTGTGCCACAGAGGCAGACAGAAGGTGCATGGGAAAATATTAACTTCAATTGCTAGTGCTGTTTGCACTTCATAATCCGCACTACAAGGTGTTTTAACCCTACTGCTTGCTGGAAACAGCATCAATTGCTTATTTCTTGTTAAAAAAAATTAAAAAGCTACGGTGAGTGGAAACGTTAATTAACATTTCAGAAAATTATTGTTTATAAATGGGGCCCATATACTTCCAAATAGGCTGATTTAAAGTGTCTTGCTTAATTTTGTGTTTTAATTGCACAATAATAAAAAAAGAAAAGTTATCTAAATTATTTTTTTTTGCTAAATTAAAAGTGTATTTTTAAATTGTGTGCAATTTTCAAATGTTTTCTTTTCTTTTGCAGGTCATGGTCATCAACATCTAAAAAGTAGTAAATGTTTTAAATAATATCTTAAAAGAGCTATATAAACATGAATATTATAAATTCAAAATGCCAACATGCAGCTAGGCAGTTATAATTTATGTATGTACTAAATTATCTCAAATAAAAGTTTTCAATATTTCTATCAATTTTCTCAAAAATAAAACAAAATAGATCATAATATAATTTTGGATGGATTCAATGGTTAGCATTACTGCCTCAAAGCACTGAGGTCATGTGTTTCCACTGGGTACTCCAGTTTCCTCCCACAGTCCAGAAATGCAGTATGCTGGTGGGTTAATTTTTCCGTTTTTCTGGGAGCCAATTAACCTAAGTTTGTAAGTTTATGCGTGTACATGGGAAGAATATATGTGGGATATTCAATTATTTGAAAAGTCAGTTGGATGTCTGTTATTTTCTTATCTAATAGACAGGAAAAAACAGACACCTAACTGACTTTTCAAACAATTAAATACCCCCTATGAGCCAAGTGGTTCTTATCTGCCACCACATTCTATGTTTCTGTGTTTAATTGAATACCTCCAACATGCTCTCAATATATTTTGTGCTTTAATAACTTTAATAGATTAACGTATTGATTTCTAAAATTTCTAAAATTTGTCTTGCAAGTCAATAATCAATGTTTTTATTAGGTTTTTTTACAATTTTTTTACAGATGGCCAGGCTTACAAGTGGTTCTCTTGCTATTGCGTATTTATACATTACAGCATAACATGTCAAATTATTCAACCTAGTGCAGTAAAAATGTGAAGATACAAGGGTTAATTCTTTCATAATAGTGCTACAGTGTTGCCAGGTTAGGATTTAGTGATAATGTGTAACCCGGACGATATGGCAGCCGGTGGTACGTAGCATCATGTTTCACACCACATGACAACTTTGATACTAATGAAAGAGCAGTTGATTTCCTGCTTTACTTACCTCTACCTTTATTAAAAAGTTATGGGGATACAGTAAGAAGAAAAACAGGGAGACAATGGGAAAGCCAGGAACAAGGTCCAAATGAACAAAGAAAAATGAAAATACCAAGCAGTTGACCATACGGTACATGCAATAGGTTACTACGATGAGAACAAAAAGAAAAAAAAGACAGCCGCCATGAAAAAACAATAATCATACAAGGCAGGAAAATGTAGCAATAATATCCCAAAATAAATCACACATCAGAGTCAGTAGAATGAGGAGAATGAAACACAGAAAGATCAGTCGGGCTACTATACATCGTAATGTGACCCATTTTTTTCCAGCCATACCATTTTTTCTATGAATAGAGTTTGGAGAAGAATACTTATCTACAGCAGTTTCAAATACAAAATGTTTATGAATTTTGTCTTGAATAATCAATAAAGATGGAATATTCTTGAATTTCCATACTTGAGCAATAGACACTTTTGCAACTAACAAAATATGTCCCAGTAAATATCTGTCACCCACAGAGAGTTGATCCAGGTAAAAGTGGAAAAGCGCTATTGCCGGGTTAGGTAGAATATTCAATTCCAACACCGAACTCATCATTTGGAAGACCTCTTTCCAAAGTGGCTGTATGTAGGGACAAGCCCAAAATATATGGTAAATATCACCAATATTCCCATATTTTCTCCAACAAAATTCAGACGTTGACGGCCAAATTTTGTGTTGCCAATGTTTACCACTTTTTTTAAAATGCTGAAAGTACTGTAGGACATAGTCTATTTAGCTCAAGCTCATGGGGCTAACTTTTGGTGATAAATGGCACCCTAAGCACTTAATAATTAGCTGCTAATTGACAATTTGGAAGGATGTGATTTTATAATAACTTTGTGTTCATTGCTAGATATTTTTGTTTGAATTATATTTTATTTTATTGATCTTTTAAAGTTTAATATATCTTCAAATTAATAAATGAGTTTAAACTTTTAATTTTTTTAATATTTTTACGTACACTATCTTCAATCTAAAGAGAAAGCGTTAAAGGTAAAGGTATTTGTATATTAATGTTCCAGTACATCTTTCAAAATGTATTTGTTTTATATATTTTTTTATGAAAGAAACTTTACATATCTATTTAAGCTACCAAAACAAAAAACACTTTGTTAAACACTATTATCATCACCAAAATGTGATCCACATGTAGAAAAATATATGATCTCCAACTGAAAAGAAAAGAAAAATCACCCATTCTAATTTAGAGCCACTGAATTCTTCGAATTATAAGTTTTAATTCAGTAAGATTTTATTATTTTATTTTAGTCCTTCATTTTTAAAATTATTAATCATGTTTTTATCGGTGAAAACTCTCAACAATTACTGCTAAGACAGAGCCAGAGTTTTGGTCAGTACTTTTCAGTCAGTCTGAATCTAATGACTAATGATCATGAATTTTGATTCTAGAAACCAATTCACCTTCTTTAGATTCTGGTGATAATTCTAAATCTGCCTCTTCTATAATAAAGCTGGAATAGTTGCTCTCCAGCAAGTGTATCCTGTAATGATACTAACAATAATGGAATTATAGATATAGAACAAGTAAATGAAAAATTTGCTGAGACATTCAAAATGTATACTTTTCATAAAAAAAGAAATATATGGGGGAAATGTAATAGGGTCCGAGTTTGGTCGAGATTGTCCATATATTTAAAGCGGCAATCATTTACAAGGTAATTGCCTTCTAAATGATTACTGCTTTATAAATCTCGGCCGAAATCCCAGACCTTGGCAAACTCGAACGCTATTATATTTTCCCCATGGTGTTTAAAAAACAATGGATGAGTCCAAAGACATGTTTTCATATATTGCAAAAATTGAAGACAGGAACAAAATACACTGCAAGAGATTTCCTGCTCTCGCAAAGATTTATTTGAAATTAACAATAAAATCTTCCATACACAACAAGAAATTCAGTGTGCCATCAAATCAAACAAAGAATATTGTTTAAAAGGAAAGTGATCCAAAATACCATGAAAAGTATATGAGTACTGAATATGTATGTCCCTCATCTCAAGACTGGAATATTGCTGCAACCACAAATGTTGCTTGTTCAAAAAGAAATAAACATATTCCTAGAAGATTTACCTATTTGGAATAGAATGTATGTTTAAAAAATGATTTAATGTAAGAAATTAAAAAAATACTTTTAGTAATAGACAGTTAAAATTCTTAAATTTCTTCTTCAGGGTTCATAGGGGTTCCACAGGGAATATCGGGTTTGTAGGTGGTGGATGAGAGTCCGGGCACCAAAGAGTTAAAGCTTTCAGTATATCCTGAAATGCTCGGCTCCTCTCCATATAACCCTCCTCCATGCTCAGACATTCAGTTTTTAGTTGGTGCCTGCAGGAAGCAGGTGCACCATAACAGGGTACTGCTGAGGCAGCCCCAAAGCTTTTTACTTTATTGAAGTGATTTTTTTGGACCTGGGCTGTCAGTGCTGTAATTTTGGCATATGTCAGCGCTGCAGAAATTCCACCTTGGACAGAGCCTCAGACGGGAACTTGCTGCAGGAAACCACACACTGCAACTAGCACCGCTTGCTGCTGGGACCCAGGGACTGCATGACCAGCAATGTGGTACAGGGAACAGGGTCCCCTTACCAGGACCCATGTTTAAATCGCTGTCTGCCATTTGTCCAGGGAGGTGGACTGCATCTCTGTTGTGGACATGGTCTACAGGCAGAAACTCCACTAGACCACCAGGCATTTATGGGCACAGTATCAGGTGGTAAAACACCTATTTATTAAGGTCCTTTTAGTACCTGGGGTGGAAGACCAGCATAGGGGAGGCGGGGCTTGACCTGTAGCCCCTCCCTCATTTATGAACCCCAGTCTACTGCAGATTTCCCGCACTTGAGCTGCCTCACTCTCCCTCCTTTCCTTAGAGACCCAGGCAGCCATCTTACAGCAGGCAGCAAGCAGGTCTCTGGGAACGCTGGACTCAGTCTCCCTGTAAAAACATCTGCAGCACACCAGGTTTTTACAATCACTTGCTTCAACTACCTGCTTCAAGACAAGCTGAGTAGCTGATTCAAGTGTTCATTGCAGTGATATTGTATATTTATCTGCATTGTATCTGAGTTTGTGCTAGTTTTGCTGTCTGACTTTACTTTCAGCTATATCATATATACAGTACCTATCTCTGTTATTTCTATACCCTGTACAGGTGCTTTCAGGGCTATTTCTCACCCCACATACTTGTCTGCGTTCAGTCACATACTATACTTTGAAATAATATGATGTTCTGTAGCTAGTCAGAGTGCAAGGGTGCCCATATTGTTTTACTAACATGTCTAACAAAATGGGACGCAAACAAGCAGTATCCCATGTATTGCAGTCACGTAGTGTTTGCCTGGCAGGGTTATCTGTGGAGGATGTTATACAGGATGGCCTCTGTGCTAACTGTTACACACCTCCTAGTCAGTCCAAACCTCCTGCTCCTATGCAGGAACCTCCCTGGGTGGCTTTCTCTAAACTATTAAGTACTCTGGTGGACTGACTTACACCCACCCTGGGCCCTCCTATGTTGCTACCACCCAATATAGTACCAATAGTGAATCCACCTTGGGTGGATACCCTGTCTACTTAGGTTTAACGGCTAACACAAACTCTGACTAGACAAAAGGCCCTAATGCCACTGGTTCCTCTAGACAGGCTACTTCTTCCTCTCAATCCATGGCCGATTCTGATGTGTCTTCTGAGGAAGAGGGTGAGGATACAGCTCTCTCTGTCACAGACTCCTGTGCAGCACAGATGGAAGCTCCCATTCTAGCAGATGTGCCTGCCCTAGTTGAGGTTATTAAACAGATTCTTCAACTTTCTGTGGGGAACCCACATCTGTTGCTATGAAAACTGATGTGTTTAAAAAGCAAAAGATAATTAAATCAGAATTCCCACATTCTGACCATTTAAATGGAAATTAGACAGTAACCCTGGAACACTCCTGATAAAAAAGTTCCCTTTGTCTAAGCGTGGGTTAGCTCGATATCCTCTCCAAGCAGCAGTGTATGCAAAGTTGGGAACTCCGCCTCCAGTTGATTCTCATGTCACACATCTGATTGTGACATTCAATTTGTCACAACCATCTCCTCACTGAAAGAACCAACGGATAGATGAATAGAAAATTGTCGGAAATCTATTTATTCCCTCACTGTGGCTATTCATAGGCCTACAGTGGCAGCTTCATGGGTAGCAAGCACCATCAAAGCATGGTTACAGGCACTTGAAGAGGAACTGCCTTCAGATTTGTCTGATGAATGCATAATGTACCTGACACATGTTAAGACAGTAAAAAGAAACTGATTTGATTCTGCACTGGTTGTAAATAATTTAGGAACAAGTACTGTAGTATAAACCAACATTTCTAAGGTAAAAAGGCACAAATACCTACATTCCCACTGTTGGTGGTGCACCTAGAGGTCAGTAATCGTTTACTGTATACAAAGTTCAAAGAAAAAAAGAAAGAATACGCCTTTTTTGGTGCAGTCCTAGAAAAAAACAATATGATATGTCTTGTTAAGAACATTAAAACATAACTTTTACTAGTAGTTTAAAATAATATCTCCTAACAAACAAAAAATGAGTAGAAATTATTCTGGCGGTTTAGCGAATATATCATATTTTTATGCCCCTCATTGGGTAGTAATCAGCGGGAAGATCTAAATAGATTCTTTTAACATAATCTGCAAAAGCTATATTTCATATCAGATGTGCTATCAAAGTAGACATTATTGCACAGTGTGTAACACTCATATACTCCCAAACAAAATTCAATAGATGATTCGCTCTGACTTCCGGATGACGTCACTTCGGTTTTAGATCCAGGAAGTGAAGCACGGATCCCGGTGATTCACATTGTGCTGATTGCTGGGGGCCTTTATAAGGACAACTGAGGGACACTTTCCACACTTCTGATGAAGGACCCTGTGCGGTCCTAAACACGTTAATTTTTGGACATCCGCTGGCGCTGTTATACTATCCCGGAGTGTGGCTGCCAAATCCGGAACTGTAGCTGCTGATTACCATGCTGATCACCAGTGGGACTCCGTGAGATACAGTACATGCTGTGTTCCTGTGTTTGCCAATGAGGATTTGTTTTATGTGATCTTAAAATCGTATGTTTTGTAAGTGCAATTTGTATTATGTTTTGTAAGTGCAATTTGTATTAAATCCTTTGTCTTTTATTTTGTGAAAACTACTACACTATCATTTTTATTATTGTGCTTGTCCCTCTACTGCTGTCAAATGCTTATATGAGGGAAGCACATACTGTTTCAGAGTCTTCATCTGAAAAATTCCCTATGTTTTTGTGGAGTACCTGAAAGAGATGTTGGACTACTCAATCAGAAATTAAAAGCTCGGTATTTTTCTTTTATTCTGTGTATCTGGTCCATTTTGTGTACACCCATATAGAGTTTTCTACATGTTAAGACAGTGACTTCTTACATTGGGGAAGCATTATCAGAGGCTGGAGTTCTAGCAGCAAAGGCGTCTGCAACCTCTGTGCTGGCATACCGTACTATTTGGCTACGTTCTTGGATAGTGGATTTAGATTCCAAGAAAACATTGGAAATTCTACCCTTTATGGGCGATATTCTCTTTGGCGAAGAGCTGAATAAGATTGTAGCATCATCGTCGGCTGTCAAAACAGACTTTTTGCCCCTGGTCAAAAGTTCCACTTTTCGTACCTTTCATCCACAAGGAAAACCAAAATGACAGGTGTTCTCTAGGCAAACACACACTACAAAGAGCAATCTTGGGCTGCACGTCAACCTGCAGCAAAGCCTGACAAGCCTGCAGCCTGACGGGGTGGGCCTCCCCCTGGAGGACCTCAGGGTGGGAGGCTGACTTTTGCACTTTGCGCTAGTTTGGATCATGACCACTTCAGACGCTTGGGTGCAGGAAGTAGTCTCTCATGGGTATGCCGTCTCGTTCAAGGCACACCCTCCTCAAAAGTATTTCACAATGGGCCTTCCATCAGATCAGGAAAAGGCAAAGATACTACAAAATGAGGTCAACTCACTTCTACACTTTGGGGTGATAGTACCAGTTCAACAGTCTCAATGGGGAAAATGCTACTATTGGACCCTATTCCTGCTACCAACAGGTCTCACCAGCCGATTCTCAACATCAAATCTTTAAACAGGTTTGTGAAAGTTTCCAAGTTTCGCATGGAAACCCTGCGATCCATATTTTTGGCCATGGAAGCTGGGGACTTTATGGTTTCTCTGGGTATACAGGATGCATATTTGCATATTCATAATGCACTCTTGCATCTCCTCTGTCATCTCCTACTTGCAGTAGACTTCTTGCAATGTCACGGATGGCTGATAAATTGGAAAAGTCCTTCCTTACACCATCTCAGCGGATGTTACAACTGGGAGCACTTCTGGACTCTCAAAGTTAGTGACTTTTCCTATCAACGGACAAGATCTTAAAATTGAGGAACAAAATATGCCAGTTCCTTCACCGTCCTTGAGTGTCCGTTCATTCGGCAATGCAAGTTCTCGGTCTGATGGTGTCCACGTTCAACATGGTCGAATTCTCACAGTTTCACTCACACCCCCTTCAGTGGCTGGTTCTTGCCAATTGGAACGGTCAGCATCATCACATCAAGTCACAAAATGATAACTCTGATTCCGGAGGTTCGACTTTCAATGACTTGGTGGCTCCACAACCATCAGCTGGACAGGGGATGACCCTTCTGGATCCCCAACTGGGTGCTGCTCACAACAGATGCCAGCCATCACGGCTGGAAAGCTATAACTGAACAACACTTGTTTCAGGGGCGATGGAGCCTGACAGAGACTCACTTACTGTACCAATCAATGTGTTGGATTTGAGAGCAGTGTACAATGTGTTGACTCCTGGCATTACTGTTCTTCAGGGCAGACCTGCTCAGGTTCAGTCAGACAATGCCACAACAGTGGCATAAAGCAATCATCAAGGCAGCACTCACACCAAAATGGCGATGCAAGAAGTGACCAAGATTCTCCGATGGGATGAACATCATCTTCCGGCCATATCAGCTGTGTTAATTCCAGGCATACTCAAGCAGATTTCCTCAGTCATCAGGATGTTCATGCCGGAGTATGGACTCCGCCCAGAGGTCTTCCAACTCCTAATGGACAGATGGGGTCTACCAGACGTGGATCTCATGGCTTCATGCCACAACCATGAAGTTCTGGTATTCGAATCCCAGTCCAGGATCCTCAGGCAGCATTCATAGATGCCTTATCAGTACAGTCTACCTTTTGTCTACCGTAGATCTTACCTCTGGTATCCCTTCTTTCTCGGGTCCTTCAAAAGTTCAAACAAGAAGGAGGAAACCTCATTCTGGTAGCCCCAGCATGGCCCAGATGGCATTGGTTCTCTGATCTCCAGATCCTCTCAGTAGGACAACCCCTTTAGCTTCCTCAATGATGGGACCTTCTATCTCAGGGCCCATGTCTCCATCCAGATCTAGCACAAAAGGATTTTCATATGCTGTAATGCAATCTATGCTTAAGGCACGTAAACCTGCCTCAGCACGTATATATTATAGAGTGTGGCATGCTTACTTTACATGGTGCGCAACCAAGCGTTATGATGCAACTATCTTTAAACTCTCAAGAATACTTACTTTTCTTCAATAAGGTTTGGATTTAGGCTTATGACTTACCTCTCTCAAAGTGCACATTTCTGCATTGTCTGTTTGGTTCCAAGTACTACAAAGTGGGTAGTTCCGCGACAGGTTGAAACAACAGACTATAACCTTTGATGGATATTAGTCCGTAACCGACTATATTAAAAATTTACACACAATGTGTTGATTTCAAATGTCGGTGGTGCTCCCAGAGTCAGTGAAATGCATAGCAAAAATTAAAGAGAAAAAATAAAGACTCTGTGTTGGGGCACACTTATGATTGTAGTGAGTCAATAAAACGTAACTTTTAATTCAATATTAAAATAATGAGTTTAAACAGCACACTACTTCAAAGGGTTGTTTTATGTACATTTGCAAATTACCAATTTATTTTGCATAATTAAAACCACATAATCGGAGTTATCATTGGTAGTGAATAACTGCCTAGGTGAAAATATTTGACTTAATAAATAATTATTTGAATGACTCTGTCTATACTTAATATCTCGAGACAGGTTAATTATCCCCACAGGGTTCTTTATCCAGCGGTCTCTGTAGTTGCAAATAATTAATTGATATTGTCACTCTCAAAGGTACAGGTCATAGATCTCAGTGAGTAAAAATGTTGGCTATATGGGTACTTAAGCACCTGCTGCTCTTAGTTGAGACAGTGGTGTTACCACAAGGCTTTTTAATTCAAAGGATTAGTACCTCCTTAAGGTCTGACCATCAAATAGACATTGGTTACAAAGCCTATATCTCACAATGCCCCTTATAGAAGGGGGGCTATTGGTATCTGGTATCCCCTTTGTTGTGGGGGTTCGTAATGCCTAAAACAGGTCCATATCACATATCCCTTGTATTTCTATAAAGAAGGTCTTTAATAGAGTGTCCAGGTAGACACTGAAAATTAGATCGAAAATAGATGGTAGGTGGGTAGTTTCCTTCTGCTGTTCAGCATATGGGTTTACTGCACTTGGTATTCATTGCGGGTCTCCCCATCAATTACTTACCAGGCCTGCCAGAGATTGGCTTCCAAGATCGGATGAGATTGGGCTTATCCTGTGGAGTATGGCAGTAATCTTTGCTGAATGAGTGAGTACTCTTACCAATCAAGAAATGTGCTTCTGCTGTCCAACCGGATGAGAGAGCACATTTAGAATAAGGAAAGGAGAGCGAGAAAAGAGGAAAAAAGGAGAATGGAAGAAAATGAATATTGATAGTGGAGCTAGCCAGATTTTTGGGGCGAAGATATGCGTAAGGTTAGCAATCCACGGTTAAATAGTCTTATTAGAGGCCCAATGACCAAATTGTGACATAAGTTTAAATCTGGAGTCTGCGCAGTCCCAATACCCACGTAGACCAAACGGACCGTTTCACCTCAAAGTGGGCTTGTTCACTGGTGAAGTAGTTGCTCAGAGTTAGGGTATATATACTGGATACCTAATTACTTAATTGTTCACACACCTCAGCTGGATCAACATGTGTGCTGAAGTGCACATCACTGATGACCCTCTACTTCCTGTATCGCATCCCTTCCTGAGTAGAGATGCCCATAGTTTGCCAGTATGTCATATATCACACAATAGGCACATAATCTTTACAGGAAAGGTGGAACAAAATCATGTAACAAAAAGTGTTTACCAGTCTACATATGGCGTCACTTTTTGAGGGCCGACAGACTCATTGCAGGATTTAAATTAAGGGCATCGCTACCCGGAAGTGTGCATCGTTGTAGGGCACGCCTCCCGGTGATCATTGCCCGGACTTACAGACATATTGTGAGCCGCACCTTATAGTTACAGGGTAATGGGCAAATGAATCCGGAAGTGCACATTACTCTGACGCGTGCTGCATAGTAACCGTTGCCAGGGTGACAGTTCCCTGGCAAGCGGAGCTATTCATTGCTGGATGGTAGGCACGTGGATCCGGAAGTGCGCGTCTCCGTGACGCGCATCCCCGGCAACCGTTGCCTAGGTTAAAGACGCGTTACACACAGCCTGTTGCCAGACCGTGGGCATGTTATCTGGAAGTGCGTGACCCCATAACGTGCACCTCCGTGTTTTCATTGTATAAACGGGCATATCATCCTTACAGCCCGTTTGTAGTGGACAAAAAGATTGTTGTCATGCAGTACAGGGTTTAAATTCCCGAGCATGCTTAATCCAAAAAATTGGAAGGTGCAGTGTTATGCAAAATTATATTTATAATGCTATAGAAGGCAAAGTGATAGACAGGTGGTTATTAATTGTGATCTTATATCAATTAATAGTAATAGTGAAGTAATACCTAATGAACCAAAAATTAAATATTACTAAAAATTTACATATTGTGATGGGTGAAATAAAGGGGGGAAAGGGAAAGAAGGAGCGGGACAGAAAAAGGAAGTGGGGAAAAAAAGTAGATAGAAAGAGGGGAAAGATTGGGTGAAGTGACCATGTTGTGTGCTTGTCATACGTGATAGTGGGTGTATATGGGATGACTCATGTTGTTTTAATAAACCTTCTATGTGTGTCTCTATAAGATGTGGGACCTACAGTGATGACTGGTAAGATATGTGTTGGACTGAAAAGACTATGCTATGTGATGTGATTGTTATAACTTTGTCAAAAAAAGGGAATGAGGCTGTGAACATCATATCACAGTACAAGGAATATATTGGGAACAGAGCCACCTTTGCACAGAAAGGGAAGGGGGAGCATTGATGTTAGAGTGAGGGGAAAAAAGAGAACGTGAAGTAAATAAAGTGTACCGTGATACAAATAGTAGTAATAAAAACGTGAATGTGTGTACACTCAAAGTGAGATCGTGAGTTGACATTAATGGGTAAAGGTTGAATAGTTAGGAAGAAAGGTATGTTGGGTTGGGTAATGGTTTTACTAGATGAAAATTATTTATTACCAGATAAATGTGAGTGACAGGGGATGGCCACTCTATTGTGCTTTAGATGAAAGTTCCATAATTAATAAGTTAATTCATCCCTCAGGACGCAAGGCAGTTGAGATTGTAGGTCCACTCAGACTCCTTCTTCAAAAGCTCCTGAGTTAGATCCCAACCCCGTATTCCCAATTTGACTTGTTCCAGACCAAAAGCTTTCAAGTCCTTTGGGTCACATCCATGGTGACATTAAAATTGCCTTGCCACTGTGGTTGGTTTCCTAATTTTTTCCAAGTCAGAGACAATGTTCCTTATGGTTCCTGCATGTTCCAATATGCGAACTTTTAATTTTCTGGTTGTCATCCCCACATAATGCAGACTGCAGGTGCAAACCAAGGAATAGATTACCCCTTCTGAGTTACAATTTATAAATTGCTTAATGCTCCTCGTGTTCCCATATCTGTCCATGATGCTAGTCATTTTTACCATGTACGAGCATGCTCTGCATCCTCCACAGGGGTAGGAGCCAATGGTTACTGGTGTTCGCTTGGGGAGACTTCTAAAATGGCTGGAGACCAGTTGGTCCCTCAGGTTTTTGGATCGTCGCCAACTCATAGATACTTTGGGATCAAGACTCTTGGACAGATCTTCGTCCAATAAAAGGACCGACCAGTGTTTCTGAATGGAATTTGTTATCTCCTTCCATTCCCTACAGTATGTTCCCACAAATCTTATCTTCTTGTCAATTTTTTGTTTTGCTCTATCGCTGGTCTTGTCACTGTTGGAAAAAATAAGAGAGTCCCTAGTGGTGGACAGTGTATATTGTCTAGATTTCTTAATGGACCGACGACTATACCCTCTCTCCTGAAGTCTGCATGAGAGGTCCTCACTTTTTTCTTTGAAAATGTTTACATCCGAACAGTTCCTTCTGAGGCGTAGGAACTCACCTTTAGGAATTTGTTTGTTGCTGTTTCCTTCCGGTACAGCTTCGTGTGTATTTGTCCTTCCATGTCTTTATATATGGTGCGGTCCAGAAAAGGAATCAATGTTTCACTGGAATCGATTCTGGACCTCACCATATATAAAGACATGGAAGGACAAATACACACAAAGCTGTACTGGAAGGAAACAGCAACAAACAGCGTACTGCATCAAACAAGTGGAAAATTGATGACCAGAAAATTAAAAGTCCGCATATTGGAACTAGAGATGAGCGGGTTCGGATTTAACGCCAGAATTAACGCCAGTTCGGTTTTATCCGGATTTTTTCTATTGGCTATCCAAAACACGTGATATCCGTGAGCCAATAAGATGCCGTTTTGAGAACCGAGTAAATCCGAGTAAAACCGAACCCGCTCATCTCTAATTGGAACACGCAGGAACCATAAGGAACATTGTCTCTGACTTGGAAAAAATTAGGAAACCAACTACAGTGGCAAGGCATTTTCCACGCAAACCACGGATGTGACCCAAAGGACTTGAAAGCTTTCGGTCTGGAACAAGTCAAATTGAGAATACGGGGTGGGGACCTAACTCAGGAGCTTTTGAAGAAGGAGTCTGAGTGGACCTACAATATCAACTGCCTTGCGCCCTGAGAGATGAATGAACTTATTAATTATGGAACTTTCATCTAAAGCACAATAGAGTGGCCATCCCCTGTCACTCACATTTATCTGGTAATACAGGTTGAGTATCCCATATCCATATATTCCGAAATACGGAATATTCCGAAATACGGACTTTTTTGAGTGAGAGTGAGATAGTGAAATCTTTGTTTTTTGATGGCTCAGTGTACACAAACTTTGTTTAATGCACAAAGTTATTAATAATATTGTATTAAATGACCTTCAGGCTGTGTATACAAGGTGTATATGAAACATAAATGAATTGTGTGTATGTACACACACTTTGTTTAATGCACAAAGTTATAAAAAATATTGGCAAAAATGACCTTCAGGCTGTGTGTATAAGGTGTATATGTAACATAAATGCATTCTGTGCTTAGACCTAGGACCCATCACCATGATATCTCATTATGGTATCTAATTATTCCAAAATACGGAAAAATCCGTTATCCAAAATACCTCTGGTCCCAAGCATTTTGGATAAGGGAGACTCAACCTGTATATCATTTACATCTAGTAGAACCAATACCATTACCCAACCCAACATACATTTCTTCCTAACTATTCAACCTTTACCCATTAATGTCAACTCACGATTTCACTTTGAGTGTACACACGTTCACGTTTTTATTACTACTATTTGTATCACGGTACACTTTATTTACTTCACGTTCTCTTTTTTCCCCTCACTCTAACATCAATGCTCCCGCTTCCCTTCCTGTGCAAAGGTGGCTCTGTTCCCAATATATTCCTTGTACTGTGATATGATGTTCACAGCCTCATTCCCTTTTTTTGACAAAGTTATAACAATCACGTCACATAGCATAGTCTTTTCACTGCAACACATTTCTTACCAGTCATCACTCTAGGTCCCACATCTTATAGAGACACACATAGAAGGTTTATTAAAACAACATGAGTCATCCCATATACACCCACTATCACGTATGACAAGCACACAACATGGTCACTTCACCCAATCTTTCCCCTCTTTCTATCTACTTTTTTTCCCCACTTCCTTTTTCTGTCCCGCTCCTTCTTTCCCTCTCCCCCCCTTTATTTCACCCATCACAATATGTACATTTTTAGTAATATTTAATTTTTGGTTCATTAGGTATTCCTTCACTATTACTATTAATTTATATAAGATCACAATTAATAACCACCTGTCTATCACTTCTATAGCCTTCTATAGCATTATAAATATAATTTTGCAAAACACTGCACCTTCCAATTTTTTGGATTAAGCATGCTCAGGAATTTAAACCCTGTACTGCATGACAACAATCTTTTTGTCCACTACAAATGGGCTGTAAGGATGATATGCCCGTTTATACAATGGAAACACGGAAGTGCACGTTATGGGGTCGCGCACTTCCGGATAACATGCCCACGGTCTGGCAACAGGCTGTGTGTAACGCGGCTTTAACCTAGGCAACGGTTACCGGGGGTGCGCATCACGGAGATGCGCACTTGCGGATCCACGTGCCTACCATCCAGCAATGAATAGCTCCACTTGCCAGGGAACAGTCACCCTGGCAATGGTTACTAAGCAGCACGCGTCAGAGTGACACACACTTCCGGATTCATTTGCCTATTACCCTGTAACTATAAGGTGCGGCTCACAATATGTCTGTAAGTCCGGGCAATGATCACCAGGATGCGCGCCCTACAATGATGCACACTTCCGGGTAGCGATGCCCTTTATTTTAATCCCGCAATGAGTCTGTCGATCCTCAAAAAGTGACACTTTTTGTTACATGATTTTGTTCCACCTTTCCTGTAAAGAATATGTGCCTTTTGTGTGATATACGACATACTGGCAAACTATGGGCATCTTTACTCAGGAAGTGATGCGATACAGGAAGTAGAGAGTCATCAGTGATGTGCACTTCAGCACACATGGTGATCCAGCTGAGGTGTGTGAACAATTAAGTAATTAGGTATCCAGTATATATACCCTAACGCTGAGCAACTACTTCACTAGTGAACAAGCCCACTTTGAGGTGAAACGGTCCGTTTGGTCTACGTGGGTATTGGGACTGCGCAGCCCATACCCACTCCAGGGGTTCCCCGGTCTAGTAAGCGCCCATTAGGGCTTTTTTTGATTGTACTCTGTATGCTTACTTTTAATTTATATTTTCTAGTTGCTGATCTAACATTTGAGTAATTAGTAGATACTGAGAAGTCATTCAATGTGAATGTTTCTATTTGGGTATGATTAGTATCTCACAAGTTACCATTCACTCTCTGGTCTAACAGACATGTGATATAACAGCCTAACACCATACACTTAAGGATACATATCCACCAATATTCCTAAAAATGTTTTTTTTTTTTTCACGTAACCCTTGCTGGGAAACAGTACTCTAGTTGGAAGAAAAAATTGTTCTCTTCTCCTGCACTCAACTGACTAGTATTTGAGTGATATACTAGAAATCTTCTGCAGCAGGATAAGCCCCTGTTTTCAGATACATATACAGATGTAGCCACCTTTATCTTGACTGTTTCTCCGCCGAGACGGGCGTCTAGCCACGCTAATGCGATAGCTGAGTTTCATCACAGGCAGGCGCGTTGAGACGATCTAGATACTCATCATGCATTACACATCTCCACCACTGTGTCGCTAATGCTCCACTAATCCAGTACTTTCGATCGTACAGTATAGCGGCGGATTGATCTACAGCTCTGGCAATACTGTAGGCGTAACGGGAGGCGGTGGAAAAAAGTATGGAGTACTGTACAGTATGTGTATGGAGACGCAACTACAGTAATTGTGTAAAAGGAAGAATGTACAGTACAATGTATAAACACCGTGCTTTTAAAATATATGAGCGTCTGAGTTCGCTAATGCATAATGGGAATGGAGGACTAGCAAATGCGAGCGTCCGAGTCCTCTAAGGCATAAACCAACAGCAATGGGGCGGGGGCCGGGCGCTGTTTGCAGTACTTTCACACATGAAATTGGAAATCTCTCATGAGGCGTCGTGGGCTAGGGGTGAAGGCTCCCACCTCCCTCGCTGGGAGTCCAGGGTTCGAGACCTGATGTGCTTTCTTTCTTTTTTTTTTTTTTTTCTGTAATAATGCACTGTATTATTTTATTTACATTGTAAGACAGTCAATGGAAGGATGCACACAGGTTTCACATAAATCAAAGTACATCTGCAGGAGCGATTCTTTACGCTAAATGCACCTAAACAGCGGGAATGAAATGAGTGTATTCTGACGCTACCAACTGAGCAAAACAGTACTGTACAGTAGATCTTCAGCGTTTGTGTATTGCACAGGACCTGAATTTCCTCCCTGTGCAGGCCCCCAGGGGGGAAGGGCGATGGGGGTAGGGGGGAGACGATGGAAAATACTGTGCCTTTGAAATGCAATTACTGTACATGAGCGTCCGAGTACACTACGGCATACTGTAAACCAACACCAATGGGAAGGAAGTGCCAACCTTATTTTTAATGTGTTCCCGTGACATTCACTTTAAAAAAAAAAAAATTATCTCCAATACAGTACATCCAATGGAAGGATGCACACAGGTTTCACATAAATCAAAGTACATCTGCAGGAGCGATTCTTTACGCTAAATGCAACCTACAGTACAGTACGGTACTGTAAGTGAGCAAAATAGTACTACAGTGGGCGTTTGTGTATTGCACATGACCTGCATTCCCTCCCTGTCTACTGCATGATCTGTGCAGGCTCCCATGGGGGAAGGGCAACAGGCTAGCAGGAGGCGGAGGAAAACACCGTGCTTTACAAATGCGAGCGTCCGAGTCCTCTAAGGCATAAACCAACAGCAATGGGGCGGGGGCCGGGCGCTGTTTGCAGTACTTTCACACATGAAATTGGAAATCTCTCATGAGGCGTCGTGGGCTAGGGGTGAAGGCTCCCACCTCCCTCGCTGGGAGTCCAGGGTTCGAGACCTGATGTGCTTTCTTTCTTTTTTTTTTTTTTTTCTGTAATAATGCACTGTATTATTTTATTTACATTGTAAGACAGTCAATGGAAGGATGCACACAGGTTTCACATAAATCAAAGTACATCTGCAGGAGCGATTCTTTACGCTAAATGCACCTAAACAGCGGGAATGAAATGAGTGTATTCTGACGCTACCAACTGAGCAAAACAGTACTGTACAGTAGATCTTCAGCGTTTGTGTATTGCACAGGACCTGAATTTCCTCCCTGTGCAGGCCCCCAGGGGGGAAGGGCGATGGGGGTAGGGGGGAGACGATGGAAAATACTGTGCCTTTGAAATGCAATTACATGAGCGTCCGAGTACACTACGGCATACTGTAAACCAACACCAATGGGAAGGAAGTGCCAACCTTATTTTTAATGTGTTCCCGTGACATTCACTTTAAAAAAAAAAAAATTATCTCCAATACAGTACATCCAATGGAAGGATGCACACAGGTTTCACATAAATCAAAGTACATCTGCAGGAGCGATTCTTTACGCTAAATGCAACCTACAGTACAGTACGGTACTGTAAGTGAGCAAAATAGTACTACAGTGGGCGTTTGTGTATTGCACATGACCTGCATTCCCTCCCTGTCTACTGCATGATCTGTGCAGGCTCCCATGGGGGAAGGGCAACAGGCTAGCAGGAGGCGGAGGAAAACACCGTGCTTTACAAATGCGAGCGTCCGAGTCCTCTAAGGCATAAACCAACAGCAATGGGGCGGGGGCCGGGCGCTGTTTGCAGTACTTTCACACATGAAATTGGAAATCTCTCATGAGGCGTCGTGGGCTAGGGGTGAAGGCTCCCACCTCCCTCGCTGGGAGTCCAGGGTTCGAGAGCTGATGTGCTTTCTTTCTTTTTTTTTTTTTTTTCTGTAATAATGCACTGTATTATTTTATTTACATTGTAAGACAGTCAATGGAAGGATGCACACAGGTTTCACATAAATCAAAGTACATCTGCAGGAGCGATTCTTTACGCTAAATGCACCTAAACAGCGGGAATGAAATGAGTGTATTCTGACGCTACCAACTGAGCAAAACAGTACTGTACAGTAGATCTTCAGCGTTTGTGTATTGCACAGGACCTGAATTTCCTCCCTGTGCAGGCCCCCAGGGGGGAAGGGCGATGGGGGTAGGGGGGAGACGATGGAAAATACTGTGCCTTTGAAATGCAATTACATGAGCGTCCGAGTACACTACGGCATACTGTAAACCAACACCAATGGGAAGGAAGTGCCAACCTTATTTTTAATGTGTTCCCGTGACATTCACTTTAAAAAAAAAAAAATTATCTCCAATACAGTACATCCAATGGAAGGAAGCACACAGGTTTCAAATAAATCAAAGTACATCTGCAGGAGCGATTCTTTACGCTAAATGCACCTAAACAGCGGGAATGAAATGAGTGTATTCTGACGGACTGTGCATCTTCGGTATTTGTGTATTGCATAAGAACTGTGAAGGCTCCCAGGAGGGAAGGGCGTAGGGCAAGACAGTGGAAAATACTGTGGTCAAAGAAAGGGCATATTTAAAACTAAGGGAAACTGTCACAAAGTACAGTAACTACAGTACTGTACGTTGAATGCCTGGACCGCACGACGTCTGAGACGCACGACGTCTGAGGCGCACGACGTCTGAGACGCTCATTGAGCATAAGGACGGTTATGGCTGCTGCACGGGACCGTCCCTATGCTCTTGGTGAGCTGCGTCTCCTCGTTCGCTGGCGGGACAGAACTCTCGCCAGCAACGAGGAGAAAGTGAGGGCATAAAAATATAAAAACCACAATAAGAAAACATGTAAAGCACAGCATGCTAAAAATAGCAAACAACTGTACATTTTCAAATAAAGTGCACAACAGTAAAGTGCAAATACAGTACTGTACAGTATTTGCCTTTTTTCCCTGTGCCTCCCAACAAGAACCTCTGCAGGAGGGACAGAATGCTCTGTTACGGACTTCAGTTTAAATATACAGTATGATTACCATCACCTGTGCGAACAACTATACTGTACAGTAGTTACTGTATTTGATAAGATAGGTGTTTCACCACAAGTGATAGCAATCATTCAGTACTACTGCACATAGTACACCGGGATAAGCGAGGTCTATGCACATTACGTTATACCGAGCTGGATCGCTTAGCAACCTGACAAAATGGCCACCGACCGTGAACTCCCAGCACATGGCAGCGCTTGGATATGGAGTGAGATACAGTATGGTACAGTCCAGGGGCAATGCTGAAGGAGCGTCACAATCCCCTAGCTCAATTACTAGAGCCATCTTAACAGCAGTGTGGGCCCCTGGACACAGCAATGCACTGGGGACCCTACCCACTCACCAGCGGAAGGGGTGGGGGGAGCTATCAGCGGCAGCTTTGATGCTCCGCGGGGGATAGGGGGGTTCTATCTTTCGCTCAGTATGTACAGTAGGACCTGGAGAAATAATTTCTGCTAATTATTCCTTTACTGCACAGATGGGGCAGGAAGGAGAACACTAAACTGTAGAAGGGGGCATTGTGCTGAATGAAGGGGCCCTGGTACATGACTTCCAGGGTGGTAGGGGGTGTTTAATACACAGGGGAGGAGTGGATAATGGAGTGGGCTTAATATTAGTGTTATGGACTGCAATTAGTTTCCTGTATGAAACAGATACAGTACAGTAAATAACCCTCCTTGGAAGTGCATGGGCCCTGTGAGACTTACAGTAGTGTACAGCATAAGGGTCGACTGACATGATGTACAAGCATTACATACAGTACATGTCAGTACTGTATGTAAATTCTTCAATTATTGCCTAACAACAATGCTGCTTACTGTATATTAAATACTGTAGGCCTAGAAATGTGCATCTCAATATAGTAGTTAAAAACACAGGGGCCTATGTGGATAAGCGAGTTCTATGCACACTAAAAATGGCCACCGACCGTGAACCCCCAGCACGTGGCAGCGCTCGGATATGTAGTGAGATACAATATGGCATACATTTCACAGTTCAGGGGGCAATGCTGAAGGAGCGTCACAATCCCCTAGCTCAATTACATTGGGATAAGCGAGGTCTATGCACATTACGGTATACCGAGCTGGATCGCTTAGCAACCTGACAAAATGGCCGCCGACCGTGAACTCCCAGCACGTGGCAGCGCTCGGATATGTAGTGAGATACAATATGGCATACATTTCACAGTTCAGGGGGCAATGCTGAAGGAGCGTCACAATCCCCTAGCCAAAATACACAGGGGAGGGATAAGCTACTGTAGGATTGCATACAGTATTACGGTACACCGGACTCAATCGCATAGCACACTGTCAAAACGACCACTACCCATGAACCCCCACCTCCTGAACCCCCACCTCGTGGCAGGCAGCAGTTGGGTATGGAATGAGAAATGGCATAAGCTGTGCAGGCTACGGGGCGATGCTGAAGGAGCGTCACAATCCCCTAGCTCAATTACATTGGGATAAGCGAGGTCTATGCACATTACGGTATACCGAGCTGGATCGCTTAGCAACCTGACAACATGGCCGCCGACCGTGAACTCCCAGCACGTGGCAGCGCTCGGATATGTAGTGAGATACAATATGGCATACTGTACATTTCACAGTTCAGGGGGCAATGCTGAAGGAGCGTCACAATCCCCTAGCTCAATACAGTATCTCACGCTTACAGTATCTTACAGTATACGCTTACAGTATCTGTGTATTTTGGCTAGGGGATTGTGACGCTCCTTCAGCACCGCCCCGTAGCCTGCACAGCTTATGCCATTTCTCATTCCATACCCAACTGCTGCCTGCCACGAGGTGGGGGTGAATAAAAAAAATAATAAAGTGTGAAAAAAACTACAGTAACATGCATTAGTACTTAAGGAATCGAACCCTGGACTCTGAGTATAGGAAGCGAAACACTTCACCACTTCGCCGCAGACAAATGTATAAATCCGTTGGTTTTGATTATGCTGTAATGGCTACGGGATTAAGACGATAACATACTGTAGAAAATTCCTAATCTTGAGAGGCAATAGTGAACTTGTAACACACATCCATTTGCGACAGTGTACACTACTGGTTTTACAGTACTGTGTTTTGTCTGCGGGACTCGGACGCTCACATACAGTATTCATAAAGTATTGTAGATGGATCATATACTGTATGCTGTACTACTGTATTTGCGTCGGTGTCGTACTGTATATACTGTACAGTACTGTATTAAATAATGCAGCGTAATGAGTACAGTATTTGCTGTATGCAGCGTAATGAGACGCCTTAGTAAAGTAGTCCTTATTATGTATGTCAGTATTGTATTTTACGGGAGACCACACGCATGCGCAGTGGTGATTGTAAAAAGCGACATCTGGTGGCTGATCGCAGGTATTACACGTAAAGGTAACGCCAAACGTCAAATGTCTGTCTCCGTGCGATTAGATAGCCTCTCTGTGGCTATGCGCGCCTCGCTACGCCACAGTGCGCTGCGTATGGTCGAACGGGCCAACCGCCGCGGCCACTCAAGATAAAGGTGGCTACATCTGTATCAGTCTCCTAATGACAGGAGCTGTCTAACTTATTAACCAGGTGCATTCATGGTGCAAACTTTGAACCTACAGTCTCTTTTATGACTCCAGATTTAAACTTATGTCACAATTTGGTCATTGGGCCTCTAATAAGACTATTTAACCGTGGATTGCTAACCTTACGCATATCTTCGCCCAAAAAATCTGGCTAACTCCACTATCAATATTCATTTTCTTCCATTCTCCTTTTTTCCTCTTTTCTTGCTCTTTTTTCTTCTCCTTTCCTTATTCTAAACAGAAGCACATTTCTTGCTTGGTAAGAGTACTCACTCATTCAGCAAAGATTATTGCCATACTCCACAGGATAAGCCCAATCTCATCCGATCTTGGAAGCCAATCTCTGGCAGGCCTGGTAAGTAATTGATGGGGAGACCCGCAATGAATACCAGGTGCAGTAAACCCATATGCTGAACAGCAGAAGGAAACTACCCACCTACCATCTATTTTCGATCTAATTTTCAGTGTCTACCTGGACACTCTATTAAAGATCTTCTTTATAGAAATACGAGGGATTTGTGATATGGACCTGTTTTAGGCATTACGAACCCCCACAACAAAGGGGATACCAGATACCAATAGCCCCCCTTCTATTAGGGGCATTGTGAGATATAGGCTTTGTAACCAATGTCTATTTGATGGTCAGACCTTAAGGAGTTACTAATCCTTTGAATTAAAAAGCCTTGTGGTAACACCACTGTCTCAACTAAGAGCAGCAGGTGCTTAAGTACCCATATAGGCAACATTTTTACTCACTGAGATCTATGACCTGTACCTTTGAGAGTGACAATATTAATTAATTATTTGCAACTACAGAGACCGCTGGATAAAGAACCCTGTGGGGATAATTAACCTGTCTCGAGATATTAAGTATAGACAGAGTCATTCAAATAATTATTTATTAAGTCAAATATTTTCACCTAGGCAGTTATTCACTACCAATGATAACTCCGATTATGTGGTTTTAATTATGCAAAATAAATTGGTAATTTGCAAATGTACATAAAACAACCCTTTGAAGTAGTGTGCTGTTTAAACTCATTATTTTAATATTGAATTAAAAGTTACGTTTTATTGACTCACTACAATCATAAGTGTGCCCCAACACAGAGTCTTTATTTTTTCTCTTTCATTTTTGCTATGCATTTCACTGACTCTGGGAGCACCACCGACATTTGAAATCAACACATTGTGTGTAAATTTTTAATATAGTCGGTTACGGACTAATATCCATCAAAGGTTATAGTCTGTTGTTTCAACCTGTCGCGGAACTACCCACTTTGTAGTACTGTGGGGATAATTAACCTGTCTCGAGATATTAAGTATAGACAGAGTCATTCAAATAATTATTTATTAAGTCAAATATTTTCACCTAGGCAGTTATTCACTACCAATGATAACTCCAATTATGTGGTTTTAATTATGCAAAATAAATTGGTAATTTGCAAATGTACATAAAACAACCCTTTGAAGTAGTGTGCTGTTTAAACTCCACTTTTAATTCAATATTAAAATAATAAGTTTTATTGACTGACTACAAGCATAAGAGTGCCCGAACACAGAGTCTTTCTTTTTCTCTTTCCTTTTTGCTGTTTGGTTCCAACACAGATTCGCCTCACTTGCTGATGTCCGTACATTGCTTCAGGGTGTTGTCTGCATAAAACCACCTAATGTCCCTCCAGTAGCTCCATGGGATCTGTCTGTTGTGCTGGATGCTCTTCAAGAGCCCCCCTTTGAACCTTTGGAGTCAGCTGATCTCAAATGGCTGTCAACGAAAGTGCTGTTTTTGTTTGCTATTGCATCGGGCAGGAGGGTGTCAGACTTAGGAGCCCTCTCCTGATGACCCCTTCCTGTTTTTTCATCAAGACAGGGCGGTTATCCAAACTAGGTCTGGTTACCTTCCTAAAGTGGTTTCTAACTTCCACCTTAATCAAGAAATTGTGGTTCCAGCCTTGGTCTCATCAGACTTATCAACAAAAGAATGTTCATTGGATGTGGTTCGTGCTCTATGTCTATATAGACCGTACTAGATCCATCAGACGGTCTGATACTCTGTTCATTCTATTTGGATTTCACAAGCATGGTTGGCCTTCTAATAAGCAGACCTAATTCTAATTACATGGTTTTCCTATTTACAACTCGCAGAATACCTATGTTAAATTTTATCTTCCTAACATATCTACAAGAGAATTAGTGATGAGTCTGTCAGTCTGCGAGTGAGTGAGTTCTTACACATTTTTGTATTTTATTCAATTCTACACACTGGATGTGCAATCCAAATGTTGATCCAATTACCTGTTTTTGGGCATTATCGTTCATGCAATGCAAGCCACGCATCAGTAATGATGTCATTATGTCAACCCCCTTTTAACCCCTTGGGGGAGGTTTATTAAATTCTAATTAAATAGTTTTCCTCTTTCCCACCTGAAGAATACCTATGTTAAATTTCAGCTTCCTAACATATCGCTAAGTAAGAGAATTAGTGATGAGTCAGTCAGTGAGTTAGGGCTTTTACAATTTTAGATTTTTTTGTGCGCAATGCTATAGTAATAGAGGGATATTGGGGTAATTCAGATCTGATCGCTGCTGTGCGTTTTCACACAGCGGGTGACCATATCCGAACTGCTCATGCGTATGCACCGGCGTGTCGCACAACAGTGACAGGCATCGACGCCTAGCGACTGGATGTTGCAAAAAATCTGAACGCACGGGCATTCGCAAGGAGATTGACAGGAAGAGGCAATTTGTGGGTGGCACCTGACCATTTTCCATGAGTGTTCGGAAAAACGCAGACGGGACCAAGCGCTTGAAGGGAGGGTGTCTGATATCAGCTCTGGCCCCAATCAGCAGGATTCCATTGCAGAGGCTGAGTAAGTCTTGGGCTGTGCAGAGACTACACAAACTGATGTTTGTGCAGCTCTGCTACAGAAGTGAACACGCACTTGCGCTGGCTTTTTCCCTCCCCCTGTAGGCGGCGACTATCTGTTCGCAGGGCAGCAAAAAACGCAGCCCAGGGATTAGATCTGAATTCGGCCTATTGTCCTTTTCTTTGTCTACTTCATGTGTATTTTTTTAAATAATTAATTTAATTTAAATAAGCTAATAAAATATTTTTATTACTTGGTTCACTTCAATTTTTTTGCAACAGAATACAGATGGAGCCACGCTAGTCGTGGCTCCGTCTGTGCCTGGGCGCGTCCGCCCAGCCACCCCTATCGATAAGAGCATCTCCTTCCGGGCATGCTTGCCCGTGATGCAGACGCGCCCCATTCACTAGAAAGGGAGAGCGTCTCTGTCCAGGCGGGCACGTGCCCAGATGGAGATGCTCTCCCATTCATAGAATTGGGAGCGTCTCTGTACACTCCCGCCATGACTAGGTGGACGGATCGCCTAGTCACGCCGGGAGTGCACACCTGCGATGGAGCCACCTGAGATGAGCGCGGCTCCATCTATAGTTTAAAAAAAAAGACTTAGATCTGTCCAGGACATTTGATAAAATCCTTTAACCTGTTGGTATATTCTTTATTCATGGCCAACATAGGCATGATGGATGGTTCTGGTATTGATAATTTGGGAGCTGGTCTCTAGGTGGATAGTAACTATGTCGACCACTATTGGTCGACAGTAACTAGGTCGACAGGGTCTCTAGGTCGACATGTTCTAGGTCAACAGGTCAAAAGGTCGACATGAGTTTTTCTCATTTTTTTTTCTTTTTTTGAACTTTTTCATACTTAACGATCCACGCGGACTACAATTGGGAATAGTAACTTGTGCCGAGCGCAGCAGTAGCAGAGCAGGACACCTTGCCCGAAGCATGGCGAGTGAAGCGGTGCACTAATTGGGGTTCCCTTTACCATGTCGACCTAGAGACCCTGTCAACCTAGTTACTGTTGACCAATAGTGGTCGACCTAGACACTATCAACCTAGTTACTGTCGACTTTCCATACCACACCCTGATAATTCATACTGCACCTTGCATTGATGGTTCTGTATCCTCAGATCAGTGTATATAACATGAAATATAGCTGTTAAGTAATGTGTGAAAATTACAGTTTGCTTAAATTTAGATACAAAGTATCACTGCGCTTAGGTATGTTTACACTTAAACTAGTAACTAACAATTTCATTCACAACAGTGCTATCTATTTGAATAAATTGACTCACAAAGCTCAATAATATGAAAAAAATAATAATGTATTAGTATAGAACAAAACTGCATATAATATTCTTTGATTTAATAACATTCAAATAGCATTTCATATATTAAAGCAGTTAGAAGCACAAACAGTAAGCAAAATAAAATTAAATGTTAAAAACTGGTTAATATAAACAATTCATGCGCATGTATTTACTGTATACAGCCTTCAAGTATTCCGACTATAAGAGTCAAACCATATATAAGGAACCCAAAATTTCCAGCACATCGGGGACCAGCACAGTGGTAATTATCTATGCAAACACCATTAGGAATCTGTATGCTGTTAAAATACCTACTAACAACCGTTTATCAGTCACAGAGACTGCTTTACTAACATAGAACATCATCATAACTAGTGATGTGCACCGGACATTTTTCGGGTTTTGTGTTTTGGTTTTGGATTCGGACGCGTTTTGGCAAAACCTCACCGAAAATTTTTTGTCGGATTCGGGTGTTTTTTTTTTCAAAAAACCCTAAAAAACAGCTTAAATCATAGAATTTGGGGGTCATTTTGATCCCATAATATTATTAACCTCAATTACCATAATTTCCACTCATTTCCAGTCTATTCTGAACACCTCACACCTCACAATATTATTTTTAGTCCTACAATTTGCACCGAGGTCGCTGGATGGCTAAGCTAAGCGACACAAGTGGCCGACACAAACACCTGCTCCATCTAGGAGTGGCACTGCAGTGTCAGGCAGGATGGCACTTCAAAAAAATTGTCCCCAAACAGCACATGATGCAAAGAAAAAAAGAGGCGCACCAAGGTCGCTGTGTGACTAAGCTAAGCGACACAAGTGGCCGACACAAACACCTGGCCCATCTAGGAGTGGCACTGCAGTGTCAATCAAGACAGGATGGCACTTCAAAAAAATTGTCCCCAAACAGCACATGATGCAAAGAAAAAAAGAGGCGCACCACAGGTATAGAATGTAGATGGATTGTATACTTAATGAATGACGACACAGAGGTAGGTACAGCAGTGGCCTACCGTACTGCTATATATAGTATACTGGTGGTCACTGTGTCAGCAAACTGCAAAACTAAAATGCACCACAGGTATAGAATGTAGATGGATAGTATACTTAATGGATGACGACACAGAGGTAGGTACAGCAGTGGCCTACCGTACTACTATATATAGTATACTGGTGGTCACTGTGTCAGCAAACTGCAAAACTAAAATGCACCACAGGTATAGAATGTAGATGGATAGTATACTTAATGGATGACGACACAGAGGTAGGTACAGCAGTGCACTCCTCCTATATAATATTAATTATACTGGCGGTCCCCAGTCCCCACAATAAAGCAGCACACTGAGCACAGATATGGAGTGTTTTTCAGGCAGACAACGTATACTGGTGGTCACTGTCAGCAAAACTCTACACTGTACTCCTGCTATATGCTGCTCCCCAGTCCCCACAATTAAGCAGTGTGAGCACTCAGCACAGATATATTATGCAGCACACTGAGCACAGATATGGTATGGAGCGTTTTTTTCAGGCAGAGAACGGATAAAAACTGGTGGTCACTTATCAGCAAAACTCTGCACTGTACTCCTCCTAACAGCTGCTCCCCAGTCCTCCCCACAATTAAGCAATAAAGCAATCAACTTCAACAATTAATCGGAGAGGACGCCAGCCACGTCCTCCCCCTATCATCTCCAATGCACGAGTGAAAATGGCGGCGACGCGCGGCTGCTTATATAGAATCCGAATCTCGCGAGAATCCGACAGCGGGATGATGACGTTCGGGTGCGCTCGGGTTAGACGAGCAAGGCGGGAAGGTTCGAACCTGCCTCGGACCCGTGTAAAAAGGGTGAAGTTCGGGGGGGTTCGGTTTCCGAGAAACCGAACCCGCTCATCACTAATCATAACCCACACTGGGATGCCAGTGAGAGGTTAATACTTACCTTGAGAGAGACATTTTAAACTTCACCATGTATTACAGTTTTTTCCTTCCTTTTTCTATATAGTAAATACATACGCATGAATTGTTTATATTAACCAGTTTTTAGCATTTAATTTTATTTTGCTTACTGTTTGAGCTTCTAACTGCTTTAATATATGAAATGCTATTTGAATGTTATTAAATCAAAGAATATTATAGTATATGCAGTATTGTTCTATACTAATAAATTATATATTTTTTTCATATTATTGAGCCTTGTGAGTCAACGTATTCAAAAAGACAGCACTGTTGTGAATGAAATTGTTACAGTTACTAGTTTAAATGTTAACATACCCAAGCACAGTGATACTTTGTATCTATGTTTTTTTTCTATATATAGCCTAGCAAGCTATAATCACTTGCAGCTGGAGTATTGTTATAGCTATACCAAATTGATTTTTATATTAGCACCTGGAACTAGCAGAGACAGACCATGTTCTTACTCTGCTATATTTTTGTCTTTACCATTTGCTTAAATTTAACAGATTAAGTAGATGATAATGCATTTAGAATTTTAAGTAATATTAAAAGGGGTGGTTGTTATGTATTGCTAATTAAAAATACATAGAGCATGAGGAATCAAATGCTTTAAGTTAATATTGAATTTTGAAAAACATAACCATACGGTTTAAATATAAAGATTCATTTTAAAGATGACTTTCACTAATGGAATTTTTACTAATGAAATTTTTTAGACTAAATTATATTAACAAAATATTTCAATTTAATTATAATTATTAATTTAAGTTTTTTTGTTTTGTTTTGTTTACAGACTTACAGTAGTTTGAGCAGGAACTGGGTCTTCATTTGAAGTTAGAGATATTGTAACACTTAAAAAAACTTCTCAAGGCTATCCTGACTGTGAAACTCCAGTAAGGAATACATCGCCAGAATTTAATGACAACCTAGGAAACTCAGAAAATTAAACTAGAACATTGTATGTGATTAAAGGTTCTTCACAATTG
Organism: Pseudophryne corroboree; assembly: GCF_028390025.1. Lineage (NCBI taxonomy): Eukaryota > Metazoa > Chordata > Amphibia > Anura > Myobatrachidae > Pseudophryne > Pseudophryne corroboree. The sequence continues at coordinate 640,421,550 of NC_086444.1, forward strand.
TAACTGAAAATGACAATTTTAATCAATTGAAACTCCAAATGTCCAAAGTAGCTTTATGGAAAATAGTGTCTCACGTAATCACTTTCAAATCACATTAGTTAACTTACAAAAAACTTTAAAATCTGTTATGTATGATTATTAAAAAAAGAATATTTAGCAACAAGCAGTTTTTACCAAAAAACAAATAGAACTTTTGACTAGCATTAACAAAACTCTTGTGCAGATTTCCTTGAAACAAACTCAAATTCATAATGACATAATTAAAAACAATAAAAATCATGTGGTAAATGTAGTTATGTAACTGTTAAAGCCTAATATGTTGCTTCCAGATGTTTTCAGAAACCTGATACAGGTGTATACATTTTGAAATTTGTTCCAGTGTTTCAAGTTCAGTGGAATACTATTTTGAATATGAATGTGAAACTAATACATAATTAAAGAGCTTTAGTTTTGTTATAAGCTTACAATATTTTGGATTTTGGGCTCCATATATCAATGAGTTTTATTTGTTTAAAGTCATTGAGCATGTAAAATGGAAGCTGCTCGTATTTATTGTGAGAACTGAATTTATGCTGTAATACAGTGCAAATAAGTGCTATGTGTATTTACCAGTGTGTGGTACTGTGAAATTACCTCTCATTCTCATATTTGGAGTTGACCAGGGGGGTACAGGCTTTAATTTGCGCTGACGGGTGTTATGGTCCTAGCTGGATGATCCGGCATCCAGATCTGTTCTCAGAATGCAACTCAGCAGCTGTGTCTCCTAGCAGCTGTCTGTAGTCAGGAACTTAAAAAGGCTTAAACACAGAATCCCCTCTTCTGTATAGTACATATGTGCATACACTGGTATACTGCTCTCTGCACATGCATCAGATAATGGGACCGCTGACCAGCATCAGTCATTAGTTAGCGCTAATAGGTATTGTCAAACACGGTGGCAGTCTTCAATAACAATAATCCTCAATGGTGAAATGGTGAGTGGTAATTACCAGCATTTGTTTTTTAAATCACAGCAAGCAAAAACGCAAATATTTAACAAGAATAAAACTCGTTTATATATGGGTCCCTTTATCTTCAAAATGTGAATCATAACTAAATTGTAGAATCCATGTTTTTAGATTCAACATTTTTCATAGATTAAAAAAAAACCCTGCATTTCTTTAGATCAAAGTTTTGTTTGGTAGCATACCCAATAAGAGTTTTTTAAAGGAATAGATATTAAAACCTGTAACTTTTAAAATATATTTAGAGAAAGATAAATACAGTTGAATTCAAGATACATATGTTTTAAAATATTGTTTGACATTAAACTAAACATTTGCTAATGTGTTAAAAATGTACACTGTTACAGGTTGTATTTGGATGTGAAATTGCCACTATATTGCAACCTGATTACGGTACAATTAAGATTTAAAAAAATAACAATGGGACAGACTATAGCAGACCAAGTAGTGAGGGGGAGTGATCAGAAGGTGATGAGCCAGTGGTGAGACGGTGCTGATATCCCGGGAGGTACCTGTATTAACATCACACATATGCTAAAGGGTGAACACCTCTTGTCACCCCTCTTGATCTGGTATGCGTACTTGCCCTAAAATTTGGTGGATGTCTTTTTTATTGAAATTAATGTTGTTACTTTGGAAATAAAACAGTACTTCATTATATATATTTCCCCATCTCCGTTTTGTTGGAGGGAAAGAAGTGGAGTAAGGATTGGTATAACAATTTTCCAGAAGAACTGAAAATTCATGTTGGTGAATCCTGGAAGAAGGTTCTGTGTGAGACTACACAATACATCCCATATTATCCCAGAGGGTGAGCACATCTGCAAATTGTGACTGTGATTGTGGACTAAGTGGAAGTGGGTGTGACCACTTCAGCAGCTGTTGGAGTACTATTGACTTGGAGCACTGGTTTGAATATTACTTTTTCACTTGTATTAGAATTGTTCAAGAGGTACAGATAGTTGAGTTCTATGAATATTAGTGATTGGAACAATGACATTTTGGGTAATCATGTGGAGTGTTAGGTATGGGTGATCAGCGATTGGGATACTACCAGTCCTCATACTGGGATCCCGGAGTTTAGGTTACTGGCAGGGGGAGTGATCACTACGAAGCCCCTTGAAGGCACAGTGGTCTGCTACGCTCACCACAGGTTCTATTCCCGCTCTATGGGTGTCATGGTCAACCATAAGTGGGAATAGTCCCTGTCAGTCAGCATGTTGACTGTCGGGATTTCACCCCAGGCAGGATTCTGGTGTCAGTATAGTGACCGGCGGACTC